>NW_012101809.1:5451709-5463134 GCF_000951045.1 Mandrillus leucophaeus
CAAGCCCCCACCCGAGCGCAGCGCGCAGCCTGCGGCCTGGTGCGGCACGGGGCTAGTTCTCCGGGCACAAAAACTCAAGGTGGCCTCACGGGGAGAGGGAACCGGGAAAGTGAGCCCAGCGCGCCCCTATCCTGGCTTTCGGCCTGGGAGCGGATTTGTGCCTTTTTGTCCCCACTTTTATGTCCCCCTACCACTTCCACCCCCAGATCTCTTTAATGAGAAGTAGTTTATTACCCGGCTGTTACTGCCCAGGCCCCACAGGAGGAGATGGGAATGGGGAAAGGGCCAGCTTTAAATCCTTCAAGCCAAAGCCTCTTTGGACGAACCACCTGACCCTCTGAAGGTCATAAAGGGTGAATTCTCCCCGGAAATGTGATCGATTCGTTGCCTGGGTCATCCATCGATCTGGGCTTGTGTACCTACCCTGTGACATCATTTACCAATGACAAAGTTACAGACTCTGCATAACACTACTGCCTTAAGCCCAGGGCTCCCCTGGGGACCCTCCCCAGGCTAGCGACAGGGAAAGAAGCATACAATGGTGGGAAAACCCACCCGGTTGGAGGCCAGCTCACCATGAGGCCCAGGCTCTGGCATTCTCACCCCTCCCTATAGTCTGGAAAACCCACTTTCCAAGCCACTTGTCCGTGGTCCTTGGACTTGGAGCACAGTTACTACTTAATTCAATGTAGCTTCCCCTCTTCTGGTTCAATATTTTTTTCCCATTCTGCTTTCAAACATTTAAAGGGGTAGTGTTTTCACAACTACTCCAGTTGTTTCACAATCACAATAAAGCTTTGTGACTGTGGACCAATGTGAAACATCTGAAAGGAGGACAAATAATTTTATGACCTAATTGCATTAATACTTTCTTCTGTGCGTCCTCTAGACTGTCAGAATCCAAGCACAGATCTAAGGCTTTATTAATTCACACATTTGCTCCGTACAGAGTAACCCAATATTCCTCCAACCTTCCTGGGGAAGGGTGCCAGGACACCAAACGATGGCACAAGACAAAGAAAAATAAAAAATAAAAAAAGATGGATGAGCCTAGGGTGCTCAGACTGTGAGAGATCTTGGCACCAGGCCAGAGCTTCTTGGTCAGAGAAGATGATGGAAAACTTTTGTGAATGTTGGAGCAGGAGTCCTGGGGAAGGTGCACCTGGTAATGTTGCTCAGTTGATGGGAAAATGGGAGCACAGGGCATTACCTCCATGAGCAAGGCTTATTCCCTGAAAGGATGAGAGGTACACCTGGAACGAGTCCTCTGCGTTGAGCTCCAGAACCTGGGAGGGTGCTGGCCAGCTCCAGGTCCTCTCTGATGATGGATCAAGACAGCCTGTGAGTTTGTGATATAGAGATTCATCATGGCTCTTGGGTAACTCATCTTCTGTGGATGGGAAAGTCTTCTGGAAGTGCTAATATAGCCTGAAAAGCCATCAGTGAGGGGAGCTGGTGTTTAGCTGTTGTAGGGGGAAGAAGAGAAGGGGGTTTAGCTTGCCTTGGGTCCCCTTGTGAATCAAAGCAGTCAGCTCACCTAAAATAGCTCTAGTGGTTTCCTTATCACCCTACTTTTGGACCCAGATCCACAATGAACACGAGAAATTTGTAGGAGAGAGGGCCAAATGCTTCCCCTCATCCTAGTGGCCTACAAGGTGGTAGCCTTTCTCCTGCCTAAAAAACTCCCTGCAACTTGATGTCTTATAAATTCAGGCCTTTAAGCCTGACTTGAGCATACTCCCAACTTCCCCCTTTGTTCCGTAATTACCTCAATGGGAGGGAGCAACTGAGTGCTCCCCACTCAACCCCATGGTGCCAAGATCTGGGCAGAAGTTATTTCTTCCTGTGGGAGAAAAATGTCTTCTCTGTACTGGGGCTGTATGTCCAAGGGGATTTAAGCATGAAATGGTGCAGGCTATCTCTTCTGTGGGTACATTTCAACCTCATGCAGATTTGTTTCCCACAGTGCCTTGGGAATTCCTTTCTGTTCAATACACATTTATTGAATGCCTCACATGTGCCTGGCAATGCCCCAACAATGACAGAGACTGGGGGAAGTTTCCTTGGAAACAGGGACTGTTCATCATTCATTAAATACCCCAACTATGCATGGCACACAGTAGGTATATAGGATGGCCTATGTTGAAAACATCTGCTCAAAGAGCTAGTGCTAGAGAAGATTAGAGAAACCCCTATTTTGTCACCTCCACCCATGAACTGGGGATGACTCCAACCCAAGGACATTGTGTGAGTTAAAAATGACAAAATATAATTGCAAAAAAACTTTTAAGTTTAGGATAAGTAAGGGAAAGAGAAGGCAAAATAAAGATGCAAACTGATACCTGAAAATCTGATTTTTCGAAAACAGGTCATTGTAGACTGCTTAGAATCAAAGAACTTTCCAACTAGAAGGGACAAGAGAGGTTATTTATTTCTCTTATTTTACAGAGGAACAAACCAAGGCCAAGAAAAACTAAGCAAGTTGCTTGATGCCACATAGTTAGTCCCAAACCAGCTGTCTTTCCCCTCCACATTTATGTGCCTATACTAGGGCAAGAAGAGCTCATTTAAAGAGCACACTTAGCACACCTGCAGGTCTAGAATGTTGCACTCACTCAAACCCTGGAGTCCTTGGTTCCAGTTCTCCATTCACACAAGCACACGAACTCGTGATGCCTGGACTTCCCAGTAAAGAGGACTGTACACTCCTCTAGAGCAGAGGCCGTGTGTGTCTCCATGGTCCTCTGTGTATGTGCAGATTCCATCAGCTCCCCTAAAACAGAACCCACCCTACCTCCTCTCCCATGTAGGGCCTTTGTGACCACCCCAAAGAAGACAACATACAGGAAAGTACTGGAAACCACAGCGTGCTATATGAAAGCACAGTTTAACCTCTTCCTCTTCAGAAATTGAATGACAATTCCTAATCACACATTTGTTTACTAATCATACATCACCCTACGACAGCGCAGCCTTCACTGTATTGACCCTTATTTATATCTTTTATTGTTATTTAACTTTCCTGTGTTTTGGGTTCTGCCTTCTAAACCAGCAAGAAGCCTTTGAAGGCCTTGAGGACAATGAACTTAGACTTGGACACCACCCTTTCCCTCCCCACCCCCATCATCCAGCACCTCTGCCGCCTGCCACCTGCCACACACACCTGCCCACCCAGCGCAGGGCTTTACACATGCCAGGCCCTCAATAAATGGTTGTCTTTTTAAATTACTGGGATCTCAGCAGATATTTGTAGATACTGCTGGGACTAAGCAATGCCTAAGAAGAATTGGAGGATAGAGTCTCAGAGCAGGAATTACCCAACCTGGGTTCTGGTCCTGACCCAACCATAAACCAGCCTGTGACCTTGAAGTTCTTTCTGATGTCCAGGTCTCTGGTGCTCTTTCTGGCCCTTTCCATGCTGTACAATGGTGGATAACTTACATAAACAGGTCTAGCCAGACTCTTCCCTAGAGTTGTGTAAATTTGAGTGAAATTTGGGGCCCTCTTCTGGCCAAAGTGGTTTTAGCACTTTTACCTCCTGCCGCAGGGATAGGCAGGAGGGCCTGGGATGAATAACCTGCCATTCTACAGACGCTAAGCAGTCCAGCGCTCATGCTTCTCTCTCTGTTTCTTCTCATCCTCTTCCTCCTTTTACTTCTCCCCCACTCCCTTTCTCTCTCACATCAGCCCTGATATATTTATTGACTTATGTTTGGGGAGTGTCTTGAGGATGGTCCCTCCTGAATGTGGAGCAGACAGCAAGGCCAACTGCCCAGGGAAGTAAATTGCTTGTCAGATTTCTCCTCTCCTTGCTGGGGAACAGGACCAGGATGTGGCCCCAGAACTGCCCCACCACCCAGCCCCACTGTTCACGAATTCTAGCCATAGTAACAGGCCCCTCCTGTTACCACACCACCAGATGGTGGAAGCCGCCTCCGTCTGACACCCAGCACAGTAAGTTCATCAGTGAAATCTCAACATGCTTCTTTACACGGTCCCTTGAGAGTCTCACTCTCCTGTCTTAGCCTGGATTCCGGTGAGGGTCCGTGTACAGCAGAAGGTTTTGATAGAACCACTTGGCATTCCAGCCTTAGCAAGTGACCATGCCCCTGGAATACCAGAGGGAAATCTGGGAACTTGCACAGCCAAAGAGGCCAAGGACATAATTAGATTCACAGAGGAAAACAATATTATTCCATAACTCCAGGCTGCATCCCTAACCCTGACCAGACATCTGGCCCCCAAACTAGTGCATTGTGTTTTAAGACCTTCAGGAATGAGTGTGGATGGTTTCATACTGTCTATCTCAATCATTGAACATACCTTGAAGTGTATTCCTGGCTGGGAGGGGGTTGCCAGCATCATCTAGGTATAAGAGATCAGCCTGTATGGTTCCGTTTTAGTGATAAACCACCACAGACTTTCTTTTTCAAAATCCCCTGGATTTTCCAGAATCCAGCAAACCCTGAGTTGGCCTCTGGAAGACAAAAAGAACAGAAAAGAAAAATACCACGGGGAATTCAAAGGCAGTTTCTTTAAAAATAGCCTGAAGCCACAAATAACCAAAAATATGAGTCTGGTTTTGGTTTTATCCCTTTTTTTTTTTTTTTTTTTTTCAGTTCTCTTCAGAAATGGCATAGAAATTACTGTTCTTTGTCCTGTTTGAACCTACATGTCTCTTTCAGGTGAAAGATTTAAGACTCTCATAGTCAAGTCCAGCTTCAGTTCAAGCCCTGTCCTATCTAAAGCAGAAGATATCCCCCTAGTTTGTTCTTTTCTTACCCAATGGGTGAGAGACAGAAAGCCTTAGCAGGCTGGGTTTTGCCTACATGGGTGAATCTGGCTGGGATTTGGATGGTCATTAACAAGGTATTGCCCTAGGCAGATTGCTGTGATCTTACCTCCTAACATATGAACAGTGTATGTCTTAGTTAAGACTCGTTGGTTTACAAATACTAAAAATTGAGCTAAGCTAGCTTGAAAAGGGGGAGGGGGGCTTATTTCCAATATATAGTAATGTCTCATGGAATCACACACATCCTGACTTCTTGAAGTAGTAGAACCAGGAAGTATCAAATCTTTAAGAACATGAGCAATAATAATTTTCTTCATCTCTTATCTCTGCTTAGCACTGTGGGTCTGATTTACTTTTTTGACTGCAGACTTTTACTCATTTCTTCACTCATGTAGCAGGAGCCTCCCACAACATGTAAGGGTCTACCAGTCTCTCAGTTCCAGACACACCTAAAGACTTGCTGGCTGCCTTTGGAGTCCAGTTCCTAGTCTGTTGGGAAAAAAAGAATCTGATTGGCCCAGCTTGGGTCATGCGTCCACCCTGATCCAGTCAATTTCCATGGGCTGGAGTCCTGTGAATTTGATCATAAACCAACACCTTTGTTTAGTGAATTAATTCTAAGAATGAGGGCCACATTGGGGCCCCTTCAAGTTACTATTCTTTAAATATTTATTCAGCATTAATTTAATGAAGCCTGGGAGAAATAAGTGTTCTATTAAGTGTGTGCCTCTTCATGTACACTTAAAGTAAGGCATTTATTTATTTGTTTTTGAAAGCTAAAACAGTTTTATTGGATAGTCTAAAGTGGATTATGTATTGCTACCAATTAATGTCAAGACCAGTTCTTATACAACAATAGTGATCTTTGTAGATACTTGTGTACTCAAGAAATAATAGTAGTTCTAAATTTGTGCTCAGATGTGAATAGTAGCACACTTGTAAGTTGACTTAAAATTCTGAAATGATGCTTCATCAGACAGGTTCCTATATCAAAGACAAGAGTCATGAGCCTAGAAGGGAATAAATAAGGGACAACGACGCAAAGATTAGCAGTACTGTGGAGTCATTACCATCCTCCAGGCTGACCAGTCCAAGGAGAATTGGAACCATGAAGGAGAGATTATATGGAGGAGCTACAGTTTTGGGGGATGCAAAGACTTAGGATGGGGTGAGTGGGTGTAGTTAGCATCCAAGAATGAGTTTCTCCTTAAATTTCAATGTAAAATAAGGCACTTATTCATGGACTGAAAGCAATGTTTTCTGAATCGTTTTTTACTTCATGGTTTTTCACACCTGGATAACGTTACTCACATGCTTACCATAGATAGATGTAACTTACATGAATATAGCTTCAAAGTCTTTTAAAAGATATCTTAAGGGGTTTTGTTTGTTTGTTTTTACTTTCACGGAGGTGAGATGTTTCCTGCATTTTTGGAGTTATTGCTTTTTATTTTTTATTTGTATTTTTTGCAGGGGAGAGGAATCAGTTTTCTGAATAGTTAACTTCTTGGGAGGCATATTAATAGGTCTGAACTTACTTAAAACAAATCATTCCTTCCAAGTAAGCAGCACTAGCCCATGCATTTTTGCACATGGGCCTTGCAGCTGAGGTGATTGCTGCTGATTTAAAGGGCTATTTGGGGCAGGGGTCAGAGCTGATGGTCCAGGTCAGTCTATAAGTACAAAGTATCCTGCACATGCACACTGCAAGAATATTCCCTAGAGCCAGGCACAGTCACACACACCTGGACTCCCAGCTACTCCAAAGGTTGAGGCACGAGGATTGCTTGAGCCCAGGAAGTTGAAGCTGTAGTGCGCTATCATTGTGCCTATGAATAGCCACTGCACTCTAGCCTGGACAACACAGCGAGATCTCATCTCTAAAAATTAAAATAAATTAAAAAAAGGAAACTCCCTGGAGATGAGAGGCGCTTGTGAGGAAAAATTTTATATTTCCACTTAAGAGTATTGTTTACTGTGGTAGGAACTAGATCATTTGTGCCAGGAGACCTTGGAAAAATCCCTGTCTTTTGGCCAAGACTTCTGGCCATTTGTCTATCTTGCCTAACTCATGAGAGGTGGCCACTGCTCAGAAGTTTAGAATCGAAATAGAAAAATCTTGCCAATGGAGAGCCAAGAAACCATGTAGACAATGTCTGATTATTAATTAATGATTTTACTAAAACATAAGAATGCAAACTCTATAAGCACAGAGATGTTGGCCTGGTTTGCTCATCATGGCACACCTCCAAGTGCTGAGAACAATGTCTGCCACATAGCCAGTTTTCACTCAACGTTTGTGAAATGAATGAATGACTTAAATAGGACATAAAGATAATTATTGAAAAACCTTTCAAATGAAATCTGACTCTTAGAGTTCTGAATCTTTTGCTCATTGCCTTATAAAAAGTACCAATAAGCCAGCCGCGGTGGCTCATGTCTGTAATCCCAGCCCTTTGGGAGGCTGAGGCAGGTGGATCACTTGAGCTCAGGAGTTCGAGACTAGCCTGGCCAACATGGTGAAACCCTGTCTCTATTACAAATACAAAAACTAGCTGGGCATGGTGGTGGGTGCCTGTAATCCCAGTCACCTGGGAGGCTGTGGTAGGAGAATTGCTTGAACCCGGGAGGTGGAGGTTGCAGTGAGCCAAGATCGCACCACTTCACTCTAGCATGGGAGACAGAGCGAGACCCTGTCACAAAAAAAAAAAAAAAAGAAAAGAAAAAGAAAAAGAAAAAAAAAAGCGCCAACTAATTACTTCTAGATTCTGTAAGAAGAGAGTGTCTCCTGATCTCCCAAATTTCTGCAGCACCAATGTATATTTCACCAGTTATATAGAAGTACATGTGTGGAAACTCGAGCCACCTGCTATCATACTTCCAGCTTATTTATCACAGTGGTGTTTTTGCAGGCCTTGTGGATTGATACCGCAGGCAACTGACCTGGTTTTGTCCAGTTCTGATGAGTAGTGCTCTGGAAGAAATACAGGGAGCCTCAGGAACACAGAGCAGAGGCTCCATCCTAGGCCAAGGACAAGAAAGACTCCCAGTAGGCACGACCAGCAGCATGGAAGATGAGCATGCGGCCCCTCTCCTCTTCGTGGATATTAAGGGTGAGCTGAAAGTCCCAACCCTCTAATCCTGCCTTGGTCTTTCTAGTGACCAGCCCCCATCCTGAAGCTACCCAGAGTTACTAGCCACCAGTCAACTCATTGGCATACAAAAGGACACATCACTTTGAAGAGTCCAAATATTTTAGGAGTTTTATGTCAAGAACAGAGGACTAAGGCCAAGTATATTTCACAGTATCACAAATGTTACATTCACACAACAGAACACTATATACCAATGACAAAGACAGAACTACTGCTTCATGCAAGACACTGGATGAAGCTCACAGACACAATATTGCACCGAACATAAAAGACACACTCAAGGGTACATAATGTGTGATTCCACTTATATAAAGTTCAAGACAGACAAAATTAATTGATGGTGCTAGAGGTCAGGATAGTGGTTGCCTCTGAGAGGTGTGAGCTAGGAGAGGCACAGAGACTACAGGTTGCTGGAAATGGTCTCCACCTTGATCTGGGTGGAGTTTTTGAGCTGGGCACTGGAGTTGTGTATTCAGTGTATGGATGTGATACCTCAATAAAAGAAGAAAAGAATGAATGAAATGAAACTAAACAAATCAGCAAGGATAAACCTCTCAGATTCTGGTGAGTAAAAACAAGGCAAGTTGCAGAAAGGTATGGACAGTATGTAAATGTAAATGTTAAACATAAAGAACAATGCTATACATAATATACATATTTTAGGGATACCTATATCTGTGGTCAAAGTATTAAGATGGACAGGAAAAGCTGGCACGGCAGTGAGCAGCTGTAATTCCAGCTACTCAGGATTGCTTAAGTTCTGGAATTCGAGACCAGCCTGGGCAATATAGTGGGATCCTGTTTCAAAAAATGAAATAAAATAAAACAGACACACCAGCTTTAAGGTAGTGCTTACCCCTGGTGAGAGGGGGCAACCGGAGAATTCTATAATTATAGTATTATATGTCCTTTGAAAAAAGGAATTGAATTTGGTAAAATGTTAATATTTACTGTTAAATATTAGCATTATTTAAAATTGTTAAAACCGGGTGGTGAGAACTTTTTTTTTATATTGCTATCTGTACTATGAAGTGTTTGAAATATTCATAATTTTAAAATAATTTATTATTAAGAAAAATATAAAATCAATTGGAACAATTTGATAAGTATAGAAATCCAAAGTGGGTGGTTATGGATGTCAGTTTTATGTTGGTGTCAGCAGTCAATTTCCATATTCTATTTTAGGTTCACAGCATCAAGGAACTGGACTCCCACAAAAGTCCTTGCAAAGAGCAAGGGTCTTTAAGCAACTTGCTTTGCAGTCTTCTGACACTCTCCATTGAACTTATACAGAAGCTTGAAAAAACAGTAATAAGAATTTTCTCTTTCAGAGTTATATTAGTAATAATGTCTAACAACTGCTCATGTCTCACATTTATTCCATTTCAAGGGAGTCAATGAAGGGTTCCTCTGCTAGCTTTAACCTTCATTGTTTAGGGAAAAAATACCTTTCAGATACACTTTGTTGCCTTACCAATTATGCCATTTTAATAATTGGGTATCTTAGAGTCATAATGTGTCAGATAGCTTGCAAAATTTCAAATCGGAATTTTTATTTTTTAATATGGAATCCAGTCAGTCGCAGTGGCTCATGCCTGTGACCTCAGCACTTTGGGAGGCCAAGGCAGGTGGATTGTTTGAGTCCAGGAGTTTGAGACCATCCTAGGCAACACGGCGGAGCCCCGTCTTTACAAAAAATACAAAAATTAGCCAGGCATGGTGGTGCATGCCTGTGGTCCCAGCTACTAGAGAGGCTGAGCTGGGAGGATCCCTTTAGCTTGGGGGGTGGAGGTACAGTGAGTCGTGACGGTCCCACTGCAATCAAGCCTGGGTGACGCAGCAAGACCTGTCTCCCCCCACCCCACAAAAAAGTCAGTATCTGCAGAAGAAAATTAAAAAAACATAAAAATAATATGGATTCCAGACTTAGCTTTGATTTTGTTGCCAACATTTTATCTTAAGTTGTTAATAAAATTTCAATACTGCAACTTTGGCTGGCTTCAGTTTGTAAAACTATCAGCTGAAGTATTTAATTTAAATTTAACTCATTTAAATAGTAGAAAAATTTAGCTAATAAAAGGGCATTTTTAAAACCAGATAGAGAGTAATTTCTTATAGTAATTTCTTTCCTCATTTGAAGTGGCCACACCAGCGTGTTGGTTTGGCCCAAAAAGTAAAGTTAATTGTGGATCTCACTGCCCATATTATTAATATTACAATAACTCTAAAACACCTGAAAAGTCTGCAATGTGAAGACTGCACCTCAGCATCATTGAAATGCCATATCCCACGCATTTTAAGATGTCATCGTCTTTCACAATGGCCAATGCTTAATGTGTGTATTATACAATGCACTTTAACCCTGCTTGGCACAGGTACAACTAAAGAGGAGTCACTGCTCCCTTACTTTCTTCCCTCCTTCTTTTCTCGCCATTTGAACACCACCACTACTTTTTTGCCAGCATTTCAGGGTGTGGTAAAAAACTTCCTCTTAATAGGTTTTGTGAATGCATAGTGGCAGAAGAGTAGAGTGGGGAAACGTGGGCTTTGGCTTCAGACTGTCTGGGTTTGAATTCCTGCTATCTTGGCAAGTTGTTTAAACTTTCTAAACTTCAGTCTCTTGTGTATAAAATGAAGATAATCAAGCTTCCCTTATGGGCTGACTGCCAGGTGAACATGAGGTAATCATGTCAAATGGTCAACACAGTGTAGGCACATGAGGAATCCTCAGTAGATGTTAGCCATTATTATTCTTCTTCTTATGAAAATAAGTACTATTTGTTCTCTGCTTTTGCTGAACTGTAAAGATTGAACATGAATCTTCAGTCATCAAGTTGGCATCATTCATTTATTCAACAACTATTAAATGCCTATTCTGTGAATAAGGTAGACCAGAACCCCACTCTCAGGGAGCTTGCATTGTAGTGAGATTTGTGTATTCTTCTCTGGGCTGAAGGATCAGGCAGTGTTTCTTGTTGCTCCTTCACAACAGCATGCTCATTCAATGTTCTTATTGCCCTGAGACTACCGGGTCCTCTTAATAATAGCTTGAAGCCTATGCAACACAGAGAGACCTCAGCACTACAAAAAAATGGAAAAATTGGCTGGGCATGGTGGTGCACACCTGTGGTCCTAGCTGCTCAGGAGGCTGAAGCAGGAGGATCACTTGAGCCCAGGAGTTCCTGGCTGCAGTGAGCTACGCTTCTGCCACTGCACTCCAGGCTGGGTGACAGAGCAAGACCCTGTCTCTAAAAAAATTATATATATATAATAATAACAATAATAGTTTAAGGTTTCCTAAGGTTTTTCTTAGTAGTATTTTCTTCTTCACGTGCAATGTGTTATTTATGCACGACACTCTAAGTGCATTTTCATTGCCAGGCTTCTTTACATATATATTTTTAAAAATATTAAGCTGTTCATTTTCCATGGATAGAAACAGAAAGCCTTGTTTCCATGCTCCACTGTGTTTAGT
>NW_012101809.1:5465274-5468876 GCF_000951045.1 Mandrillus leucophaeus
GACTGTTGAACTGTGATGAGTGCATTAGTCCTGTTGTCACCCATGTGTTCCCATTTGGAACTACAACACATTTGGATGTAGGTAACGTTTGGGGGTGTTTGTTTTTGAGACAGGGCCTTGCTCTGCAACCCAGGCTGGAGTGCAGTGGTACAACCACAGCTCACTGCAGTGCTGACCTTCTCGAGCTCAGGTCATCCTCCCGCCTCAGCCTCCCAAGTAACTGGGACCACAGGCTTGTGCCACCATGCCTGGCTAATTTTTAAATTTTTTGTAGGAATGGGGTCTCGACATGTTGCTCAGACTGGTCCAGAACCCCTGGGTTCAAGCGATCTACCCACCTTGGCCTCCCAAAGTGCTGGGATTACAGGCGTGAGCCACCATGCCTGGCCTTGTTTGAGTTTTACACATAGCATGTTTAAACAAGCATGTTTAGTTTTGAAAAATGGATTTTTACCATAATAATATGTAACAGGATCCCGTTTGTGTAAAGACATTTATGGACATGTATCAGGTAGTGTCCTGCCCATTCCCCCTCGGCCCAGCAGCCCAGAGAACTGTGGCTTCGGAGGGGTTTCCTTACCCAGTGGGGGCCTCTGCCCTCAGGAACCTGTGTCCCCTGTCATGGTTTTCTCTGGCCGTAGGAGTATGTTCAGGAAGCTGTGTCTCAGGAGCAACCCACAACCATGAGGGATGAGTTGGTGCATACATTTCCCAACTTCTTTGTCCTTTGGCAGGACAATACTGAGGTTTCTTCTCTACCGTCTCTCACAGGGTCACCATGGGATTGAGCCCTGGTTGCCTCAAATGCTAACCTTCACTGGATCTCCCCTTTCCTGTCTCACCTCTATCCCTCACCATACTTCTTTACATCATGGCCCCACAAAATTACTTGCATCCAAATCATTGACATGGGATTGCTTTGATGGCAGCCCACAGGTAGACACTATTTAATACATATACAAATAATGTGGAAGGATTCCCAGTTACTGCTAATGGAGTAGCAGGCACATGTTTGGCTGTAGTTCTCCCATTTACCATGTATAGGCTACTCTCTCCTTTTGAAGAATTGTTCCCCTACCAAATAGGAACTGTCTCCCTGACCATAGTGATTGGTTGGGGTTGGGCATTTGATCCAAGCCATTAATAATACCCCCACCTCAGTCCGGACACAGTGGCTCATTTTGGGAGGCCGAGACAGGTGAATTGCTTGAGCCCAAGAGTTCCAGACCAGCCTGGGCAACATGTTGAAACCCTGTCTACACACACACACACACACACACACACACACACAAAAAAAAAATACAAAAATTACCCAGGCACAGTGGCGTGTGCCTGTGGTCCCAGCTACTTGGGAGACTGAGGTGGGAGGATCACTTGAGCCCAGGAGGTGGAGATGGCAGCGAGCCAAGATTATGCCACTGCACTCCAGCCTGGGTGACAGAGTGAGATCCTGCCTCAAATAATAATAATAATAGTAATAATACTCCCACCCCTGGCAATTGTAATTGGTCCATAGAGAGACTATAACACATACTGGACTAATCAGACACCCTCCTTGGGACTGGTGCTGTGGGAAGAGAACCTCTTTCCTCTCAGAGCTGTGAAGCTATGAGCCCAGAGCTGACCCCAGCCATCTCTCTGACCACACAGAGGATAATGTTCACAGTGGGAGAGGATACAGCCAAATCTCAGAGGCAGGAAGAGAGAGAAACAAGAGCATCTTCCCAGCATTTGGATTCCTAGGGCCAATTGACTCTAAACTAGTGCCACTCTGTCCCTCCCCACAGTTTCATTAGGTATTCTCTTCTACACCTTACCATCTTGTCTTAAGCTAGAGTAAGAGCTTTATCATTTATAACCAAAGACTCCTAATACAGATGTTTAACTCCAGGGCAGAAGGTTGGATTGGGAGTGAGGATGTGAAGCAGGAGATTCACTTTTCAGATATCATGTTTTTCAGTTCTAGGATTTCCATATAGTTCTTTTTTACAGTTTTCTGATCTCTTCTAAATTTCCCATCTCTTTACTCAGTATCTGCATCTTTTCCAAAGACTCTTTAATACATTTATCAAAGGTATTTTAAATCCCTTCTCTGCCAGTTCTGACATCTGAGTTGTCTGTGAGTCTGTTTCTGTTAACTAGTATATCTCTTGATTATGGGTCATATTTTTCTCTTTCTTCACATATCTAATAATTTTTATATAGTGAACATTGTAAATGATATGTTGTAGAGACTGAATTCTGTTATCTTCCTCTGAGATTCTAATATATGCTAAAGTTCAAGAGTGGCTGCCCTTAGGGGAAAGTCATACAAGTGCGGATCTCACCCGGAGTGTCTTCCTTCTTTCAAGGAAAAAGTCCCCTTCCTTTAGTCTGGTTGCTGTCCAGTGGCATCAAATAGGTTTTTATTTTTGTCTTGTCCAGAGTTTGTAATTATGATCTGTAGGGGAGGGGCTCGCATTCTACAAATCACTCTACTCTGTTAGACCAAAATTTGGATATTCACTTTTTAGTTCAAATACTGTATTAAATATGGTTTGATGTTGTTTACATTCTTTGTCATTTAAAAATAAATTTAAAATGTTTTTAATTGTACTGGGCATGGTGGCACACAACTGTAGTCCCTGGCTACTTGGGAGGTTGGGGTAGGAGGATTGCTTGAGCCCCAGAGTTCAAGGCTATAGTGTGCTATGTTAGCGCTTGTGAATAGCCACTGCATTCCAGCCTGGGCAACACAGCAAGACATATATATTTAATTGCTATTTGAATAAAATGTTTGTGAAACCCTGGAAGTACCTTACAGTTTTATGAGACACAGCTTGAAAATCTCTAGTTTAAACCATATGATTGACTGTTATGGGTATGGATTAGCTTCAACCAGGCATAGGAGTATCTCTACGACAACTGTCGCCATAGCATCAGGCCTATGACAGGTGGAAAATGGGCTTGTGAAGACTGAAGAGGAATGCAGGGTAATACCTTCTGGTCCCCATTCCAGGAAATCCCAGAGACTTGCTTTGCACCTTAAAAGTGGAAATCTACAGATGGTGATTAGGTAAAAATGGGCTTTTTGTTAAAAGCAGCCACATTTCCAGTATTCCAACCTATTTTCAGAAGGAGGCTCCTCTTAGCTCCTATGGGCCAATTCATACCCACTTGGTTCATCAATCCTTACCTGTTAACCTGCTCACATGCCCCAAAGTGCAGAGGGTCCCTGCTCTGCAACGAGAAGCAGGGACTCCCACTCAGGGGGGAATTGGCCTCAAGTTTCCCAGTATTTCCACCCTCTCAGACTTATGGACTGGAGAGAAAGTTCATCTAAATAAATCATTGCAGCCTCTCCTTTCTCTCCTCCCCATTCCTAGTCAGACCCACTAGTATTTTATTTACCAGGGAGCAGACCTGGACCAAGCTTCTCCAACTTTTTGTTTGTTTGTTTGTTTTTTGAGACAGGGTCTTCCTCTTTCACCTAGGCTTCAGTGCAGTGGTGTGATCTCGGCGCACTGTAGCCTCCACTTCCTGGGCTCAAGTGATTCTCCCACCTCAGTCTCCTGAGTAGCTGGGACCACAGGCATGCACCACTACACACAGCTAATTTTTTT
>NW_012101809.1:5469846-5474484 GCF_000951045.1 Mandrillus leucophaeus
ACACACACAGAGGGAAGACCATGTGAAGACACAGGGAGAAGGTAGCCGAAGAGAGAGGCCTCAGAAGAAACAAACCCTGCTGACACCTTGATCTTGGACTTCTGGCCTCCAGAACTGTGAGAAAATACCTTTCTGTTGTGTAAGCCGCCCAGTGTGTGATACTAAGTTATGGCAGCCCTAACAAACTCATACATGTGTGTGGGAGGGCACTGAGCTTTCTGCATTTCTAGCAAGCTCCTGGATGCTGCTGATACTGCTGATTCGAGGACCACACTTTGAGTAGCACGGACCTAGAGAATCTGATTCCTTTTTATTTTATGACATTCTCAGCAGCTTCCTAAGTCATTAGCAGGTGGGGAGGAGGACACTTTTTCTCAAACTCTGCCTTCCTAAAGATAGGCTAAGGTAATTGTTCTCTACATTTTTATTTGTGGCACTTTTGAAATTTTACAAATAGAGGGGCACCTTTCAGGTTCTGTAAGTGAATGCAGTGGGCTGGATATACCCACAGGGCATGGCAGGCATAATAGGCAAATTGGGGCACTCGTGCTGGGTCTACAGTGGGCAGCTGCCACTCTGTCCCCATGCTAGAATGTGAGCTTAATGTGGTCATATTTTCCAAAACTTCAGGAGCCAGAAGTTTGAATTTTTACATTAAATCCCTAGATTTTGAAACTTTTAAATGTTGGCACCTCCATCTGCTTATTTTTGAAATAATGTGAAGAAAAGGAGCTCTCTGAGGTAGTGCTGGACATGTTCAATATCTTGACCTCTATCTTGTTTTGGGTGTATACATATACAAAAATTCATCATCCAGGTATAGTGTAAGCAAAGTCCATCAAACTGTATCACTAAAATTTGTACAACTTACCACTTGTAAGTTATGCCACAATAAAAAAGAAAAAAAATCTGCATGGGAATGATACACATAATAGTTATTACCTCTGGGGGCAGAGGCCGGAAAGGAACAGGATTGGCCTTATGTGTATTTCTAACATGTTTCTTTGAAGAGATAGAGGGCTGAAGCATATAGGGGGACTTCTTCTTTCTTTCTTCTTCTTCTTTTTTTTTTTTAAGACAGGGTCTTGCTCTGTTGCACAAGCTGGAGTACAGTGGCACAGTCATAGCTCACTACAGCCTTGACCTCCCAGGCTCAAGTGATCCTCTCACCTCAGCCTCCCAAATAGCTGGGACTACAGGACCGGGCCACCACATCTGGCTAATTTTTTAAATTTTCAGTAGAGATGAGCTATCACTATGTTACCCAGGCTAGTCTCGAACTCCTGAGCTCCAGCAATCCTCCTGCTTTGGCCTCCCAAAGTGCTGGGATTACAGGTATGAGCCACCTCACCCAGCCAGGGGAAAATATTAACAGCGGTTTCATCTTAGTGGTAACTAGGTATCTGCTTTATTATTTTCTGTGTGTTTGAAATATTTCATAATTAAAATCAGCTATTTTTTAATATTAAAAAAATAAAGCCTGGAAAGCCAACACTGTATGAACCAAACGAAACTCCTCGGAGGCTACTCCGCCATTCTCTTGGTCTCCCCTTGGGACTACACAGTTGTTTAGGTAGGAATGCTTGCTGCCCTGACCCAGGGTTCCTGCATCTTCAGTAAATACCTGCTCCCTCTTTGTCACAGGTGTGATGTGATGTCACCCCACCCACTCAGCCCAGCGCCCTCACATGCCATTCATCACCAGAAGTGTGTCCTCGGTGCAACCTCAACTGTGGCAAAAATAACGTTTATATATCAACCCAAATTTGAAGGCACTCTGTATTGGGTTCATAGTTTAACGCTGCCAGAGAACAGACTTCTCTGATCCTGAAAGCAATTAAAGCCTAGTGGTTGAACTCACCGGGTAAAAGCCTCGGTTTTCCGGTTTACTAAATATATGCCCCTGGGAAAGTTAGTTTCTCAGCTTCTATTTCTTCACCTGTAAACTGGGAATGACGATAGTATCTACCCATTTGGGCTTATGTGTAGATTTAAATTTGCTGGGTGATTGGTGCATAACTGTTCATTAGTTATTATTAAGTAATTAATACTGGGTTGATTTTACTTTAACTATCTTTCTTACATCATAGATTGTCTGAGGCCACGCCAATATCAAATCAACAGCTGGTCACCAAGTCTCAAAGGGAAGATATTTTCAGCTGGGTGTGGTGGCTCATGCCTGTAATCCCAGCACTTTGGGAGGCTGAGGTGGGCAGATCACTTGAGGTCAGGAGTTTGAGACCAGCCTGGCCAACATGGTGAAACCCCCTTTCTACAAAACCTAGCTGGACATGGTGGTGTGCTTCTGTAGTACTAGCTACTCAGGAGGGTGAGGCAAGAGAATCGCTTGAACCCAGGAGCCAGGAGGCAGAGGTTGCAGTGAGCCGAGATCACGCCACTGCACTCCAGCCAGCCTGGGGGATGCACAGCAAGACTTCCCAACAGAAGAAAAGGAAGATATTTTCAACTCTGATTCAAGTGGCAAATGTAATTAAACATTGTCAAGTGCAGGGGCAGTAAAACCTTCTTTCTGCCTTCAAACCTGTTTCTGTCCTTCATGAAAAACCCTAAACGGCCAAAGCAACTTTAAGAGAAAACAGAATTGCAGAATCTCCAGGTTGGTTCTCTTCCTCTGGCCTCAAACCTCAGGGGTAGGGCGCCGGCCCCTCCCCTTGGACAGCAGTGTTGCCAGGACAGCCTCCCTGCTGACATGCCTGCCTGGGCTGCTTTTTGGGGCTTATTGCTCAAGGTAATCCTCCAGGAACAGCACCCTGCTGGCAGCTTTGCAACCGCCAAAGGGCTTTCACAATGACTAATAAAGCCATAAAGGATGAACACAGATCCAAGAAAATTCATTCCCTGAAGGAATATGATTTCAGCTACTTTTCACTTGGTGCTTCTTTGTCTTTTAAGCCACATGCATTCAATTCCTGTCTGAAATTCCAGTTCTCTCACATTGCAGTCTCCGGAAGCCATTTTCTCTGGTAAACCTGCGAAACACTCTCAGAGCCTGGAAAGGGGTAGAGGAGCCAATTACTCAGAAAGCCCATTTTCTCTGTGGGTTTTCCCTTACATTTTGGGAGATACATTCCTTTAGCATTTCTGCTGGCACCAGTTCAGACCCCCAGAAATCTCCTGAGCCCCCTTTTCTCCTCCCATTAATTTAAAAATCCTGTAGCCCTTACTGTGGTCTGCTTTGCAGAACCTGGCGGTTCACCTGGCCTTTTCCACTCTCCCCCAAACTGGTTACCTACCTGTTGGTTTTCTTACACCAACGTCCCCTGCCACTGTCCGGTTCAGGCCTTCCCCACCCCTCTCTGGATGATGGCAGCAGACGTGTCTCTCTGGTCTACCTGCCCCTGACTTCGCCCTCAAACAGTGCTCCTCCACTCTGCTGCTAAAATACTTCCTAAAATACAAATCTGAGCCCCTCTCAGCTGAAAATCCTTTAATGCTGATCTCCCCCAACCCGTTTCCAGACAAAATGTTCCCAGTCCTGTAGAGCTTCTGCCTTGTCAAGAATAGCCAGACACCTGGATTTTTATGTGAATTCCCCAATCCTTTTTTACTTGTAGTTATTACATTTTACATTAAAAAAATTATAAACCGTTGCAACAAGTCTCTCACCCATTCCTGCTCCCCGATTCCCTAAGAGGCCATCACTGTGACCGGGTTCTTCTGCAGTGCTGCCTTACACACACACACACACACACACACACACACCCTACAAACATACACATATACAAGCACACACTGCCTTTTTTTCCATTTAGATGGTAGCCAATTTTTAAATGTTGGTATAAAGTTTTAAAACCCTGAGGGTCAAAAAAAACCACTTTTGTTCCCCTGAGGGTCAAACAAAACACAGGCATGTGCCTTATGACCCACCGAGTTATAGATCACTCAGGTATGTGTCTTTAGATCCACCTGACTGACAGTTCCCTGAAGACAGGAAACTTTGTCCTGGCATCCTTTTCAGTACCTGGGACGACGCCCTGCACACGGGTGGCACTCAATAAGCACACTGCCTGTCCATGGAAACTTTTCTTAAGCACCAGCACTGTGCCTAATGCTGAGTCTACCACAGACGACGGGGTGAACTGTGGCGTGCCACCCAAGAGGGAACATTCAGGAGAGTTAGTTGTCTGGTTAAGTCTCAAGTCCTGTGGAAGCAACCAGAATCTGCCTGCCTCCAATATTTCCTGGTTACCTGGGTCGACAACAGATGGACAGAAATAGCAGATGACAGTCCTCGTTCTCAGTTCTCAGGCCCACCCTAAAGGGGCATCTGCTCGTGCTGACGGCCTAAGCCACGGCAGAGTGCTGAGACCAGCACCTCCATGCCAGCTGTCATTCCCAGGAGCGGAGCTTCTAGGTCTCACCCTCCACCAGGACAAGTCAAGTCGGGACAGGACCGAAACCACAGGCGCAGGCAGAGCTTGCTGACTCTTCCCGAGGCACTGGGCTGGGCAGGGCAGGGCTGGGCCAGCTGCTGCGATGAGTAAGGCGTTCAAGCTTCTTCATGTCGGGAGAAGACTCATTGCTAAGGTGGTTTTTGGAATCTCCTAGAATAGATTCTATTTGCTCACCCTCCTGAGTCCTCTGCTTGCTCCCACACAGCCTGGCAGGAACAGGGCC
>NW_012101809.1:5475764-5477816 GCF_000951045.1 Mandrillus leucophaeus
CATGGTGGCACATGCCTGTAATCCCACCTATTTGAGAGGCTGAGGCAGGAGAATCGCTTGAACCCAGGAAGAGGGGGTTGCAGTGAGCTGAGATTGCACCACTGCACTTCAGCCTGCGTGACAGAGCGAGATTCTTGTCTGAAAAAAAAAAAAAAAACAAAAAACAGGTAGTCCATGCAAACAACTTCTGAATTCAGCCCCCAAGCCAAACCTCCCTGAGACAAGGCTGGCTTCCAGCTTAGAAAGAAGAGATAAAATACAAGAAAAACAAAACCCACACCAATAGCTCAATATATTATTCTGCCATCTAACTTATATTAGAATAATCATTCCCAAATTTCAGGACAGTGTAACATTCAGCCCTTGTCACCAATGCCTGTGCCACACATCAGAGCTCATGCAACGCTGTTGCTGCTGTGCTCTAAAGCAGAGCTGAAGAATTGAAGGATATTCTGTCCTCACCCTGCTTTATTTCCTCCAATCACAGATTGTCCTCAGAATAAAAAATAAATGCCCTCCTCCCCAAGGGAGCAATTTCTAGCCAAGAAGATGATAAAAAATGGTGTTACCCAATGCCCCAATTAACTGTACCAAACCCAGCAAGTGATGAAAGTGAAAGCATCAGCTTATCATGATAATTAAACTATGTTGAGTCAATGGCAGCTGCTGCAAGACCACTCCTATTACTAAAACTACCTTCTCCACTTAATTAGCACTTTCTTAAAAACATCCTTAGTTTTTCACATTAATCGGACCGGGGACAGTTTCACTGAACCAGAGCTAAACGGCATCTGGTCTATGAGAGGTCTGAGTCAATAATGTGGTGTCTGGTTTTAAAAAGATTGCTGCCTTTTCTTTGCTTGATGACTTGTGATATAGAAAAAAGAAAAATAAATAAAATCATTGTTGTTGTAATATATTATTATTTTTAATATTTGGGTGGGCATGTGATCAAGCACTTGGAGTGGCAGGTTTGGAATTTTGAGTTTTGAGTTCTTCCGGATGTTTATTCCAGCTGTGTATTAACTGGCACCTCGGCAGCCGTGCTCTGGGCTGGTTCCACAGTAGATACCACTGCTAGAACACATGCCTGGCCGTCTGTAGCCCTTGCTGGAAGCAATGGCTACTGTCCAGGGTAGAACTTTATCTGAAGGCTCCCATGATGAACAGATGCTCAATACTACTCATACTAAAGAAACATAAATACAAACAGAAACCAGAAATCATTTTCACCTATCAGATGGACATGGACTAAAAATACTGATAATACAAAGTGTGGGTGAGCTCGTGGGCAAACAGTAGATGCATAAATCATTGATAGGAGTGTACAATGGATCAGTCTTTTTACTGGGTAATTTGTTAGTGCCTATGCAAATTTTAAAATGCTCATGCCCCTTTTCCTGGCAGTTCCATTCCTAGAAATTTACCATATAAACATACTTGAAACGTATACCAAGAAAAGAAAAATGTTTCCTGCAGAATTGGTTGCAATAGCAACAAATCAGAAACGAATTAAATGTTTTTCGATAGGGCCCTGGTTAAGTACATTATGAAACGGCAATACAATGGAATTATGTCACCATTTTAAAAGATGCTGATATTACATGCTAAAGTGAAAAAGAAACAAAAACTTCCAAAATATAGTATTAATAAAAATGTGAAGTGCATATAAAATGCTGACTTTTTTTCTGGAAGGATACACAAAAATATTGTTAACATGGTTATTTTCCTAACAATATACATATAATCGTAAAAATATATACAGTAAGCTGGGCTTGGTGGCTCACGCCTGTAATCCCAGCACTTTGGGAGGCTGAGGCAGGTGGATCACCTGAGTCGGGAGTTCAAGACCAATCTGGCCATGGCTAAACCCCATCTCAACTAAAAAGTGCAAAAGTTAGCCGGGCATGCTGGTAGGCACCTATAATCCCAGCTATTCGGGAGGCTGAGGCAGGGATAATTGCTTGAACCTGGGAGGCAGAGGTTTCAGTGAGCCGAGATCATGCCACTGCACTCCAGTCTGGGCGACAAAGCGAGACTCTGTCTCAAAAA
>NW_012101809.1:5478516-5494704 GCF_000951045.1 Mandrillus leucophaeus
GCCTCATCTACTTCTCTGTGGATGTGCCTGTTTTCTGGACATTTCATATAAATGGAATCATACAACATGTGGTCTTTTGTGTCTAGCTTCTTGCACTTAATTTCTTCCAGGTTCACTATACTTTAGTATATATTAGTACTTCATTGAGTAATGTTGTATTGTACGGATAGCCCACTTTTTGTTTATCCATTCACTGATGGACATTTGGGTTGTTTCTACTTTTTGGTTATTAGGAATAATGCTGCTGTGAACATTTGCTTACAAGTGTTTGTGTGGCCATGTTTTCAATTCTCTTGTGTTGAAGTACTTTACATCACCTAAATATTAAATGATAAATACATAATAATTAAATGATACTAGTAACTGATACACAATTAGTTCTTATTAAAGCAAATTCCCTAAGAGCAGAAACCGGTTCCTTCATGGTAATTCAGGTTTAATAAAGACCACTGGGTAGACCTGAATTAATAAAACGGCACTATTTCCAACCCAGATTTTTCACCAGTTCACACCGACATTTTCTCAAATCTGTTTGAGAACTGATTGTCTCTTTATTATCTCTATCCAAAAACCCCAGGGCTATGCTGTGGTCTTCAAAATCCCTCTCTTTATGTTCCAAAATGAAAACCTATCATTTAAATTTGACATATAGGAAACGACTAGGGCCTCTTCAGGAATTTGGAGTTTGATTTAGAATTCTGGGGAACACAGAACCTTTTGCTGTACTGTGATTTACCTATTTAGGTTTATTTAATAAATATAGTAGAGGCTAACAGATGATAGTGCAAGTTCAATAGAAGTAGGCTGATGTTAAAAAAATTCTGGATTACAATGAAAACTCACTTACGTGGGAGTTTGAGCTCATATTTAGAGCCTCCACCAGTGGAAGTCATGCAAATAAGAACCACTGCAGAGTTCTTTGTCCACAGACACCATCTCCCTCCAGGATGGTCCTGCTTTTCCCCCAGCACCTGTGCAGGCATCTCTGGTGAGTCTTATCACAGTCTTTCTGAGTTTGCCTGTATGCTTCACATAAATGTAGTAAGAAAACAATGAGACACTTCTTTGGGGTAACTGCTGTAAAGGCCACTAATGAGAAAGCGTAGATGTTTCCATCATGGAAAATTACAAGTTTACTTGGTTTCAGTCCTTGGCACTAAGTCTTAGGTTCCTCGTCACTGAACAGCCTTCTTTCCACTTGGCTTCTCTCGGCCAGTGTCCTGGCACACCATCAGAGGAGAAAGTAATGAGAAAGAAGTGTCTTACAGGGATGCGGAGCACTGGTAGCTTACCATATGGGGATAATCATGGCTCTTCAAACAAATCCTTGACCAGACAGTAGCACTATTTGTCTTCCTGCCTACATAAGCTACATGTGGGGTTCACACCTCCTGAAACACGTGCACACCAAGAGAACTGGAGAATGTTTGCTCAGTTTCCCTCCTTTTCAGGGGAACCTTCTGGCTGGTCTTCAGTACATGAGCTGTGACCCAACTGTGGTTAGCTCCAGAGAGTTTTCTAAGAGTCCCTCATGTTCTTAGAGTTCTGATGTTGCTGTAGAAGACAGAGGCCTACCTCATTTTTGGTTTACTCATGTTTCAGGTTACATGAGTGTGGTAGAAATTATGTAAGGAGTCAGGAGTTTGAGACCACCTGGGCCGAGTCTGGCTTACACACCGGTTGAATTCTTGTCCAGCACCCAAGAAGAATGAGAATGTACTGACGGTGGAAGGGTGAGCATTTGCTAATTATAAAACTGCCAAAGGATAGCTATGTGGGGTAAAAAGCACCTGAGATCTCACCATGCAGAGGTAACACGTGCATCCCTTTGGTGAGCATTTCTAGTAATCTGTCTGATGTGTATAATTATTCATCCAGCATTTCCCAAATATATTTGTGAACACAGTGTTTGTGTTCATCCAGGAGCCAATCCTGAAACAGAGACCGGAAAGCAAGAAATGCATTTGGGAGGTCAGCATGTGGTAAAGAGGAACAGGGAAGTAAGGCAGGGAGGGTGAGGCTGGTAGTTATCAGGCTAGCTGCTCCTGTGGGTAGATGGATGGTGCTCAGTCCCACAGAGGAACTCTGGAAAAGAGTGTGGAACATGTGCCTTGGCAATGCTTACCTGAGGGCGAGGGAGCTGGGGCATTTATACCTAAGGTGCTGTTGGGTGAGGCTGCTCCCTGGGGGTGTGACTTCTGAGCACTTCCAGCCTGCACAGCCTACTAAGACGTGCGAGAAAGCACCTCCCCCAATCGCTGCCCTCAGGAAAGAGGCAGACACTGGCAGCCAGGAAGCAGACACTGGCAGCCCAGAGGCAGACACTGGCAGCTGGAAGGCAGCCAGACACACACACACTTATTGGTCGTATTGCTTAGGAGATGTGTCAGGCACTGTTCTAGGTGCTAGGGACATGGAAGGAAACAAAACAGAGAATTCTGCCGTCATGGAACATTCTGTCTATTGGGGAAAAATAATAAATAGGGCAAGTAAGAAACCATGGAGTGTGTTAGGCAGTATCAAACACTGCGAAGAAAAATGAAGTAGGAAAGGGAGTTCTGGGAAGGGGGACAGGAGGCAGGTTACAAACAACGAAAGAGGAATGAGGGCAGGCGTTGCTGAGAAGGTGACACTCAAGTAAAGACTGGAAAGAGGGCAGAAGGAGGCACTTCACTTGCTTACCTGGGAAGAGGAAACAGTGGGAGCACCGGCCCTAAGGCAGGAATATGCTGAGGCGTGTGTGCAGCAAGGCCTATGCAGCTGGGCTGGGAGGGCAGGAGGGCAGGGCAAGCGGGGCTGTGCTGACCTCTGTGCAGCCTCAGGCTCCTACCTGGGGCAAGACCAAAGGCTGTAGGAGAGTGGGAGCGTAACAGGGTGGCAGCAGCTGCTGTGCTGTGAACAGCCCAAGACGGGCCGGGGTGGAAGCAGGGAAGACTGTCACGAGGCCGGGAGGAGGGAGAAGCACTTAAGATTCTGGAGATATTTTGAAGGTAGAGCCAAATTACTTACAGACAGATTGGATGTGAGGTATGATAGAAAGAAGCCAACGGATTCGGTTTGAGCAACTGGATGATGGAGCTGCCTCTTCCTGAATCAGGGAAATTTTCCAAAGGAGTGGCACAGCATTTTTTTCTCGGTTACTTTGCAAGCCAGGGACCTCTGGCTGGTGACACCCCGCCTGGGCCTTGCTTGATAATGCTACCTGCCCACTTCACCCGCCTGGGCGAAGTATGGCTTACACACTGGTTGAGTTCTTGCCCAGCGCCCAAGAAGAATGAGAATGTGCTGACAGTGGAAGAATGAGCAAAGCTGGGAGTTTTATTGAGTGATGAAACAGCTTTCAGCAGAGAGGGGACACGGGGGTGGTCCCCCTACCCAAAGGCGGGAAAGTCCCCCTAATACAGTTGAGTCCGGGTCTTTTTATGGGCTCAGAATGGGGGAGGGGCAGGCTATAGGTATTATTGGAAAAGGCAACATTCGATTGGTTAAGGCGTTTATTCAGAAAGAATCGATTGGGAAAGGGTAGGCAAACAGGAACAGAAGTTCCCACTCTGGGTGGTGGGTTTCATCCAGGACCAGCAGTCTGGTCTTTTAGCCTTCAGGCTGTTCTTCACTTGAACGTGGGGTTTCATTTGGGACCCGCCCCTCTCTGCCTAGGCATTTGGCTGCCTCATGTTGCTATCAGGAGCAAGCCTGGGGTCAGGAGTAATTGGGAGCCTGGCTTTGGGCCTATGAAGTTTGAGATGTCCATTAGAGACCTAAGTGGATATGTCAGTAGCAAACTGGATATAGGGGTCTGCAGTTCAGGGAAGAGGCCCATTTTGGGTTTAAATTGAGGAGCTGGACAGCATGTAGATGGTATAATCCATGTGGTTGCTGGAGACCCCCCAGGGAGCAAGTCAGATAGAAAAGAGGTCTGGGACTGAGCCCTCAGGAAGGCAGAGCACTGAACAAAGGAACCCGAGAAGGAGCAACCAGAGAGCTCAGTGTCCTGAAAGCCCAATGCGGAAATGCTGTGCCACTCCTTTGGAAAATTTCCCTGATTCAGGAAGAGGCAGCTCCATCATCCAGTTGCTCAAACCGAATCCGTTGGCTTCTTTCTATCATACCTCACATCCAATCTGTCTGTGAGTAATTTAGTCATGCACCTCTGCAAGTACTTCCAGGAGAAGGGAGTGGTCGACTGTATGTATATATACACATGTGCTACATTTATAAAGACCTCCATGCAGAAATATACATTCTCTCTATGGATATATACATACACGCAGGGAGCTGTAGATAATGGTGTTATCCTATAGAAACAGATCTATAACTCTATCTACTTGCCACTAAATCTATTGGGGACAGTATGCCATGGCAACACTGTCTGCATTCATTTTTTTCATGGCTGCATAGCATTTCACTGTGCCCAAGAACCGTAATTAACTTTTTCCCTATAGATATTTTCCCCAATATAGAATTCTAGATTACACAGCAATGAGCATCTTGTGCAATCATCCTTTCACACTGGTGTGGTCATCTCCCTGAGATAAACCCTTAAGAGCAGAGTTGCTGTAGGCAAGGGTATGCCCTTTTTACCTTCTGATTCTGGACTCCTTGCTGGGCAGCCCCACTAATCAAAGACGCATTCCACGTGGAAGAGCTGCTGACCTCAAGGAAGAACTGCCCAGGACATCATTCCAGGCAGACTCTATTCTAGGGACCCTTCTGTACACAGAGAAGATGCAGGGCAGCCACATAATCACTTTCAGAAATCAGCACAGGTTTGCCAAAAGTCTATGACAGGAGGCAATCCACTGGTCCTAGCTCTCAGCCTGACATATCCAGCTGCAGAGGACTTCTGTGTATAAAGACTGTCCTGTTTCCATGGAGAGAGGAGCAACTCTCCAGGCCTAAAGGATCTCCAGCTGAGCCACGAAGAGCTTATTACATCAAGAGCAAATGCGGCAGACGAAGGCAGTGCCTTCTGTTAAATGACTGTAATTAACTCCAAATCTTTCTCCACACTTTATTTTTGCTGGCTGGATTTGTCATTTTGCTGTCAGAACAGGCCTACAACATACCTCAGATGTTTTTCCTTTACCTTGTCATTCTGAGCAAAAGCATGACTCCATCACCTGTCTGGGCACATACCGAGTCTTTGTCTGGATGGTGTCAGCACATCCTGCACACTCAGCGGCAACCCTGAAAATAACATCTGCTGCCTGCCAGGCAATTGGCTGACTGCCTCTGTGATCTTCAGGGGCATTGAGGGACAATGTATTTAGTCATGCACCTCTGCAAGTGCAGGGAAATGTACTGGGACACCTTTCGATTCCCAAGGAAATAAAAGGAAAATGACAAACATATAGTCATGCCGTGGATCTCTGTTTATTCCCATCTCTGGGCAGGCTTGTAAATAACATCAACCCAGGTCTCAACCCCACTGCTGGTACTTGAGTCACAGAAACTGTAAGCAAGTGACACTCATCCAGAGAGAACTACTCCCCTAAACTGGTTCTTAGCCATCAAGAGAGGCCCACAGGAAGGTCTCTGATAACCTGAAGTTTTGAAAAGCTTGGTACTGTGTGATCAGGCCACATGCCCTTCAGTTCCTGAATGTTCACTACCCTGTGGTGTCCCTTTGCCATGGTAGAGACTCCAACCACACATATCAGTTAAGCTGCCAACACTGTTTCCTCCCCATTCTGCTCTGCGAACAATGCGCAGTCCAGCCAGGAGGTCAACCGGGAGGGTTTTCTTGTTGTGTCATGGCTGCGATCAAAGTCATTGTACCCCAAGGACACAGCAGACAGAAGGCAGCCAACCACATTTATGCCAAATCCCATTCCCAAAATGACCATATTTTATAGTTTATTATGAGGTAACTGCCTCCAGACAGACAAGCCCCTGCATGATGTTGAAAGTCAGAGCCTGGGAGTGAATGCCACCTTATCTTTGTCCTCCTCAGCTGGTCTGCGTGTCTCTGCTCAGAACGCCGTGTAGTAGTGCTCCATTGTGCTGACGATGTCACTCTGGTCCTCCAGGAGCTCCAGAACCTGCTGCAGCACAGCCTCACTCAGGCCCGGGCGAATGCTCAGGCGAGCGCAGGCCAAGATGTGCAGGAAGTGACAGCCCTTCTCCATGTCTGCAGGAAAAAGGCGGGTGGCTGAGCGCGGTCACAACTGTCAGGCCCTCCTCTGTCCTCTCCATACCTCCTGTCTGGGCACCTGCATTCTGACCAGATCCCCAGATGATCCTTATGCACATTAAAGTCTGAGATGCATTATCTATATGATCACAAAAACAAAACAGAAACACCTGTTCTCAGGCCCCTGATGTCACCACGGCGACGTGGAGCCACTGCTCAGGGACTCTGAACTTCAACCTTCAAGGATTCCCAATCAAAGATTTTTTTTTTTTTATCCATAACCTAGTGGATTTTTAGTGCTTGATAAACTTTTTTCTCTGGGGTAATTACATGTATAAGTGTAACCTATTCAGTGCCAAACCTCTAGCTTCTCAGCGGGGAGCCCTCTTGAGACTCACAGCACAGCTGGTTTGCTGCAGCCTCCGTATGCTTCCCTCTAAGTCCTGATTTGATGGGGCTGCCTGGTGAGAAGGGATTCCTACCTTTGGCCTGTTCCCATTCCTCTCTTCCTGGCTTCCAAAAGTCTCATCTGTGATAGTTGTATTCCTAGTAACCTCTTATCCTCTGCGCAAAACTAAGACCATCTGGCACACAACAATACAAACTCACAGTTAACAACCTCTTTCCTAGTTGAAATCAATGACCTAAACACTGGTAATGAGAAAACAAAATAGGAAGAATGCAAGTCCTTTTAATTATCAGGCCCTGAGAGACACGACGATGAAACGGCAATCACGCTCTACTCCTCACTATGCATTCACCTTGGAAACCGCTTGCTATTGGCACAAGTAGTTATAAATTAGCCTAATTATGTGAAATTGAACACTATAATCCACACTCTATAGCTTAACAATGTATAGCCAGTCACCAATCAATGTTATCTATAAACCAATGAGAATTCCTGACAAACAACTTTGTATCAACTCTGTCCTCCTTTTTGGCTTTTAAAAATCCACTTATGGGCCAGGCGCATGGCTCACGCCTATAATCCCAGAACTTTGGGAGGCTGAGGTGGGTGGATCACCTGAGGTTAGGAGTTTGAGACCAGCCTGGCCAACATGGTGAAACCTCGTCTTTACTAAAAATACAAAAATTAGCCAGGTGTGGTGGCGTGCACCTGTAATCCTAGTTAGTCAGGAGACTGAGGCAGGAGAATCACTTGAATCCGGGAGGCGGAGGTTGCAGTGAGCTGAGATTGCACCACTGTACTCCAACCTGGGTGACAGAGTGAGACTCCATCTCAAAAAAAAAAAAAAAAAAAAAAAAATCCACTTATCACTGCTGCTCATCAGAGTGTATATTCAGAGAAACCTGAATCTGTGCTCCCCAGCTGCAATCCTGAAACTTGGCCCAAATCAGCTCTCTACTTGTATTAATTTTGCCTCAGCTCCTTCCTTTTAGGTCGGCAGTAGTCAAACTGAGGGTTGTGCCTATTAGGGGATCATGAAACCAATTTTTGTAGGTTGCGATCAGCATTCTTTTTCTTACCAAACTAAAAGAGAGCAGAAATAGAACATTACAGAATATCTTGCATTGTAATTTGGATACATATTAATTCATGAAACTTTATTCCATATATATCTTATGCATTAGAATTATATAATTTATTGGGTCATGATGTAAAATATATTTCTAACTTTGAGTCAAAGTCAAACTTCTTTACCAAAAGCAAACCCCCTCCAGTTGGCACAGTTTAAAACTCCATGGTAGGGCCAGGTACGGTCTCTCTCTGCTGTATACCCAGTACCACCTGGCACACAAAAGGTGCTCCACACAGTCACTGAAAGTTGTTTTCAGATGAAAAATGCTTTAGGCTTCAGGAAGGTGCTTGAAGAGGTGTTGCAGTGTAAGGCAAAGCATGGTTCAACGTTTGGTGCACTTCTGTAGCTTTGGGCAAGTCATCCCTAGGCCTCAGTGTTCTCAGCTGTCGTGAAAACCACTTCCAAGGCCCTTTCCAACCCTAAGGTTCAGAGACTGCTCCTGGGCTAACAAAGATTTGCTAAATTCTGACCTCTAGTGGCTGTGTCCACTCATTACTCCTCCCGATTGGGATTGCTAGCGTCCACACTTCCAGGCTGTTTCTTCAACATTCACTCCATAGACTTCCTGAACACCTACTATGTGTGCAGTGCTGAGCAAGGAGGAGCAAGTAGAGCTTGGCAGACTGAGAGCTGCCACTGGAGTCCACCATACCTGAATTCAAGCCCTGGCTCTACAACTGGGACAAAGTCATTCCCGGGAACAAAACCACCTCCTTCTCAGGGTGGCTGTGTGGATGAGAGACCAGGGGGAACTACTATGATTTGGTTCATCATATCCATAACCCAAGAAGATGAATGTAACTTAGTTCCTGCTCTAGAGAAGGAACTCAGCCCTTCCCAAGAAGAAAAGCCTTTCAAGGAGGAAGAGCTGACCAGCAAGCGAGGATAGGTTTGATGATGGAGGGTGAGGGGCTCCAACCACACAGACCTGCACACGGTAGGGAGAAGCACAAGCAATTTAGTCCTGCTCAGCCTTTAGTTTCTGCAAGGCTTGGATGCTTGGACCCAGGGCTCAAGATGACTTACAGGCACCCATGGGGCCCGAAGCAGTGATGCTGTCTCAGAGGCCTTCAACTATTTATTCAGAAAGGCTGTTCTGCTGAGGGTTATCTGGTGAGGCTGTTCAAAAGTGATTTCCAGTCACATGGGTAATGTGAACTTAGACTCCTCTCTATTTTTAATTTTTATTTTTTGTAGAGACAGGGTCTTCCTATGTTGCCCAGGCTGGTCTCAAACTCCTGGCCTAAGCAATCCTCCCAAGCACTGGGATTATGGGAGTGAGCCACCGTGCCTGGCCTTAGATTCTTCTCTAAGTGAGAAATTATTAGAAAACAGTAAAAGTAGGAAACGCCAGCAAGGAGGTCCCCAGTGGTTAGTTCAATTACATAATTCGACTCTTCTGGAACAAACCCACAAGCCGAAGCAGACTTTTCTGAAAAGTGTTTGCCTGGCAGACATAGTTATCTCATGATGGATCTCTATGAGCGGTGATAACTGCACCTTATATTTTCCCAAGAACTTTCGCATGCAGCCTGATTCATACTATACCCCATCATACCTCCACCAGAAAGCACAAATGCTGATGTTCTAGAGACCCAAGTGACATAAAGATACATTTTAGATATAACCTACTACTATAACTACAAAAGGTTAAACTTCTTTAATTCTTTTTTAAAAGTTTGTCGTAAGTTAAAAAAAAATCCTCCAGTATGAGGAGTGTTATATGGTACTCAGTTTCTACCAAAAGCAGCAGTTCTCTCCAGCTCTGGGTTAGTAAAAAATGAACCTGAGCTAAATACACGGGAGATTTTTGGAAAGCTAATGGTATAAAGGAACATTTAGTGAAAGGCTGCCGTTTTGGAACTCACCAAATGTTCATTTTCTTAGGTGTGAAATGATTTGGTGATCAAACAGGAGAAGGTCCCCATGCTCAGCAAATACAAACTGAAGCTTTTAGTCAGTCTAGGTGAAGGGTATATCAGTGTTTAGTGTAGCAGTCTTTTAACTTTTTTTGATAAATTGGAACATTTTCAGGTAAAAAGTTAGAGATAAAAAGACATGTTCAACATAGAACTCTTTCTTTTTGGATAATTTGCCATTATTGTACCCATACTGAAAGCCAAAATCCAGATTTTGTCAACTTTACTCCAACAATAATAGAGCAAAATCCACATACAGATTATCTCTGAAACTGCTTCCTTCCAGATCAATAAACCAAGTAGAAGGTGAGCCTTCAGGCCTCCAGGCTAGAGAATTAGGGGTTACCACTTGTGCCATTAGAAAAGAACTTCATTTTTATTTAACACTTTTTGGATCTCAATTATGCACTGAGTACTCTTCTAACTTTCTAAATGCCCATTCATTGACTTCTTATAAAAACCCATCGTGTAGGTACTATTATTATCCCCACTTTGCATTTAAAGAACCCGAGACACTTGCCCGATGTTACACAGCTACCAAGTGGCAGAGCTGGGATTCAAACCTAGGCAAGGTGGCTCCAGAGCACAGCTCCTCACAATGCCGCCACACTGCCCATCTTCAGAAAACAAATATCAATCCTTCAGGGACTTAAGACAGGCTTGATGTTCACAGTCCTTTCATTATTGAAGGGTGAGCCTTTGTGAGACACTCATAAATGACTTCGAGTCCTTCTACCAATCATCCTGACAAGGAAAAACTCCAGGCTATATTCTGTATGAAAGGTTAGAAAGGAACTAAAGGCACAGTAGGAATGGTTAGATCGAGGGTTGGATATTTACCTACATGTATAACAGCATACTGTCCAGCTAATGAAAAGACGTAGACACTTTTATGTGTACTGTTGGCAAATGACCTCTAGAAGGCAATGTTAGATCTAAAATACAAGGTGTGGGACAATGTATATCATCGGCTAAACTTCCCTTGTGTTTTCTCTTTTTTTTTTTTTCTTTTTTTTTGAGACGGAGTCTCGCTCTGTCGCCCAGGCTGGACTGCAGTGGCCGGATCTCAGCTCACTGCAAGCTCCGCCTCCCGGGTTTACGCCATTCTCCCGCCTCAGCCTCCCGAGTAGCTGGTACTACAGGCGCCCGCCACCTCGCCCGGCTAGTTTTTGTATTTTTTAGTAGAGACGGGGTTTCACCGTGTTAGCCAGGATGGTCTCGATCTCTTGACCTCGTGATCCGCCCGTCTTGGCCTCCCAAAGTGCTGGGATTACAGACTTGAGCCACCGCGCCCGGCCTTCCCTTGTGTTTTCTATCAAGGATAAATAATACAGATATGTTTGTAAGTACATATCTGCATAGTTTATTCTTGATAAAGAACACATATCCAACAGGATATACAAGTAACTAATAACAACCACTTCCTTTGGAGAGGAGAACACAGAAGCTGGGGCTCAGTGCTGGGAGGGAGTCTGACTTTTTGGTGTGTATTTTTGCACTGCTTGGCTTTTTATGAGGCACATACATTACTATTCTGAATTGCTATGTTATGACATTATGAAGTGGGGTGCAGGTTCCAACACAGTTCTTACATCTTTTATCAGCATTGTCAGTAATTCAGGCTTCAGAATTCGGCTCCTGGGAGTGTAGAGGGCCAGGTGATTGGCTAGTGGCTTTTAGAGGCTCCCATTCACAGACTGAGTGGCAGGGCCTGTCCACTTGATGAGCTATGGGTAGATGTAGATGTTAAACCTGCCACTTTCAGGACACTTCAGAGAGCCAAGTCCAAATGAAATGTGAATTCTTTTCATGTGCTTTACTAGCCCTAGGAGCCCTAGGGTTCAATCCATTCTATTCCTAATGCCAATGAAAATAAGAATCTGGCCAGGAGGCCCATGACTAGGGTGACTGCATCGATGTTATCTTGGGAGCATCTTCTCATCCCTTCTTGGCTGAGGAATCCCACATTGCACTGCTCTCAAAAGCTCCTTCAATTGCGGACAGATGGACTTTTCCCTCAACTGAAGGATATTTGTTCTTATTGTTCTGAATGAAGTGAACAAAGTCCATTCACTTGCATTGAAATAATACATTGCTTTGAGTTTAAGAGCTGCTGTCACACCACTCTGGGATCCGACCTCATGGCTTCTTAAAGGTTAACTAGGGCTGTCTACCATAAATACTGGGGCTGGAAACCTGGCCCAGCTTCACCCACTGACTCAACCTGGCACAGGGCCAGGCCCCAGGGATGTATGGGCCGAAAGACTGGAGGTGGAGTTCACTGGCAGATCAGGGACTTGGGGTCATTAACAAACCTTTTAAACACTTCTTATTATAGTACGTGTTTGCAAAAGCCAGACTTTGAAAAGTCACCTTTAAGATCGGTCAGTTTACATAGCATTTAAAGATGGGACTAATGCTTTCTTCTCTTTCTAACTAGTGTGGAAATGGTATTATTCCTTGTCATACTAGCTACAGTTTCAGAGTCTAACCACTAGGGGCTGAACTAACTCTACTAAAACCATGTTCTAAACCATTTCTTTTGCAAATTATCAGTTTCCAAGATGACTGAATTACACCGTTCATAAACTGTCATGTCTAGAACCATTCCTTCCAACACTGAAAGACTTTGATGTTAGAATAGAGGGAAATGTCAGGTTTGTGTTCAAAGAAAAGGGGCAAGCATGAAATAGGAAATAACCAAATCAGAGAGAACATGAGAAGCAGAATGACATCAAAACGTCCTAGTGTGGTGACCTTACCTCACTGTATCAGAATTCCCTGTCTAGCCCCCAGCTCATCCTCTATAGAAACAGAATCCCCAGGGTAGAATCTGGGCTCTGAACATTTAGAGAGCTCCAGGGCTGAATCTTATGTATAGCCAAGGTTACAACAATTGTGCTAGCCTAACACTCGTTTAGAGAGGAGATGGAGGCTCAGGGAGGGCAGGTACTTTAACTATCGCCTTTCCAAGTCATTACTGGGAAAAGTCCCAGGTCTCCTGACTCTCCATCCAGTGCTCCCCGGGAGACAGTGTCCCCTTCCAGGGCACCAGGGTGTCACTTGTACATTATATGCCACTTACGATTTGGTTTCTGGCAGTCCTGCTGAATGATCTGGTGGATCTTTCTGTGCAGGTCTTTGTCTTCTCTGGTTACCTAAATAGGAAAAATAGTTGAGAGAGAGAGTGTTCTTAGGTAACACAGCAGTTGTGTCATCCAGACTCCCAAATTAGTATTCAGGATAGCTTCTAAAGATTTCATAACAATCATCCCTACACCATCGATGTGGTGTTTGATACTTGGCCTAGTGTCAAACCAGTTCTGCCCAGAGGACACGTCCTTGGGAGTTGGTTGGTTCACTGGGGCAATGAGGTTAAAACAAAAAAAAGCTGGAATTGCATACTTTTAAGGAGCAACTAACTTTCTTCTTCAACACTCATAACACATTTCTCTTATTTGTTGTTATAGTTTTGAGCAAGGCACAGTGATCAAGGCCTCCGATCCTCACCCCATGACCTCTTCTTCTGAGCCGTGACACCTGTCTTGTGTTATATCAGTTTTCTTGCTTCTCCCAACCACAAGGAAAAATAAGAGAAAAAAACCAAAAACCCTGCAAGGGCAAGCTAGCAAGCTAGCATGACAGTAAAGCTGGCCTATCCACCGAAACACGTTCTGCTCTCAAAGGCAGACATAACTTAGTCTTTTTCTTTTTCCATTTTTTTTTTTTTTTTAGACGGAATCTCACTCTTAGCACCCAGGCTAGAGCGCAGTGGCCTGATCTTGGCTCACTGCAACCTCTGCCTCCTGGGTTCAAGTGATTCTCCTGCCTCAGCCTCCCGAGTAGCTGGGATTACAAGCGTGCACCACCACGTCTAGCTAATTTTTGTATTTTTAGTAGAGATGAGGGTTTCACCATGTTGACCAGCCTGGTCTCGAAGCCTGACCTCAAGTGATCTACCCGACTTAGCCTCCCAAAGTGCTGGGATTACAGGCGTGAGCCACTGCGCCTGGCCCACTTAGTCTTTTCCAATCAGCTCAGATAAGAGGGAAGCAGCATGCAACAGGTTTCACCTTCATGTTCCACAGTGAATCTAGTAACAAAAAAAGAGAGAAAGAGAAAGAAAAAAAGAAAGAGAAAAAGGGAGAGGAAGAAAGGAAGAAAGAAAACAGACATGCAAACAAATAGCTGTAAGTTTCCTCCTTAAAGACAGCCCAAGAATGCCTGTCTGACCTGCTTTACTGGAGGGGGCATCCTGAGAACACCTGCCTTCTCTCAGCTCACGAGGTTATGACGAAGATTAAACAAGGTCATGTGTGAGAGCTGCTGAATGCAGGAAAGCACTAGGCAAACAGAAGTGTTGACTTATTTTAACCATTTCCCTAAGGCAGGGCTTCAGGAGAAAGGTGACTACAAAGCAGTGGAGGGGTGAAGTCACAGATGGCAAAAAGAGATCTATTTGTGCTTGATCACAATGATTCACACGAGGAAGTGCCCAGCCCCGCCACGCCTTGCCCTGGACTGCTGCTCCTCAGGAAGGGCTGCTCTCTGAAGGGCTGGGAGGAAACGTGTGTCCCAGAGCGGGGCTCGAGGTGAGCTGCCCCCATGAGCTTCTCCAGCTTCCAGGAAGCAACTAACTCCCACCCAGCCTTCCCACGCCAGGACTCCCATCCTGGGATGGTGTGGGAGGCACTCGCCCTTATGTAGACCGGGATACCTGTTTCAAAAGTTATTTAAATAGTATTGTTAATTTCTAAAATTCCTCTAAAGTGGAGAGTCACTAGGGTAAATCAACATCAGGAAATGACATATTAAGAAAAGCTCCCCCTCGGGACTCTTGCCTGTAAATAGTGAGACTTCTGGAATTTGATCAGTCTCTGGGAGAGCTGCACGTAACTGAGTCCACACCACTGATGTCAGTGGTCCTGAGAAGGCCCATTTCCAGCTTAGCTCCTCCAATATTAAAAGTATGCAGAAAAAGGCGAACTTTTAACTTGGAAAGAGTGAGGCAAACAAGCACCCATACTCCTGCTGAGAGTCAACTGGTAGAGCCTTCAGGTAGGCCCACCACACTGTGTCAACCAAAAGCTTAAATGGCCATGCCATCTGCTCCAGCAGCTCTTCTTTTAAGAGTCACTCTTACAGAAATACTGACATGAGTTCACAAACATAGTTGTGCAAAAATAGTCATAGCAACACTATTTGTGACAGCAAAACTTAGAAATACCCTAAGTATCCATCAAAAAGGAATGGCTAAAAAATACACGACAGGTACCCATAGTATGGAATACCCTGAGGATGTTAAAAATAATGAGGTAGATTTATAACTACTAATGTGGAAAGGTGCCTGTGACGTGTTATTTTGGTACCAAAAAAGGTGTAGAGCATTATTTAGAGTAGCAAGTATCAATGGTCCCAGGAGACATTTGGCAATGTCCAGGGACATTTTTGGTTGTCACAATTGGGGTGCTGCTACTGGTCTCCAGTAGGTGAAGGTCAGGGATACTGCTAAATATCCTGCAATGCACAGGACGGCTCCCACGACACTCAATCACCTAGCCCGAATAGTGTTCAGATTGAGAAATGTTGATTTAGAAGATGATCACATTTTTTATAAAACAAAAAGCCTCTTGCATAAGCCAGGACTTTGAAACAATTAAAAAGCCACAGGAGCATATATTTATATGTATGCATTTGTAAATGTACAGATAAATGTCTAGAAGGACATACAGTTGTCTCTCGGTATACTCGGTGGATCAGTTCCAGGACCCTCAGGTATACCCAAATTCACACACACTCAAGTCCTGAAGTTGGCTCTGTGAAACTCGCATGTACGAAAAATTAGCCTTTCTCGTATGTGGGTTTCACATCTGCAAATACTGTACTTTCCATCTGCATTTGGCTGAAAAAGTTTGCATATAAGTGGACCCACACAGTTCAAACTTGTGTGGTTCATAGGTCAACTATTATTAAAAGCGATACCTTGGGGAAGGATAAGGACCAACTTTGACTTCTGATTTTATGTACCTCCTTAATGATTTTTAATAATAATTAAGTAGTTATTCATAAGTAATAAATATATTTGTAATTGAAGCTACGAAGGAAAAAAAGTTAAGTTGTAAGTGTCTTACATAGTACAGGTTATCAAAACCATCATCTTTCTGGAAAACAAGTCCTTTTTCCCGCAGCAGTTGTATAGCATTCTTAAATACACTATGAATTGCCTTGGAAGTGGTGTCCTTCTTAAAATTCACCTGTGTAGAGAGGAAAAAGAAAAAAAGAAAAGAAATAAGTCTCACCTTACAGCACCTGAGAGTAACTCCCTAGACCAACTGGTTCATGAATTTGTCCAACAGGCCTTTTAATTGCTGAGTCAAAAAGATCCTGGTATGTACCACCGTAGCAGGATGGTATTTAAGGAGGACTGAGAAGTGGGCCCTGGTAGGTCACCTTTCATAACTGTTCCATACCTTCGTTGTGATTTTTTTTTTTTTTAAACGAACTCACTCTGTAGTGCAGAATAAAAAAAGCTACCCTCACTGTTGGACAATCTTTGACTTATTTTTTACACAAAACCAAAACACTGTACATATAT
>NW_012101809.1:5495659-5532196 GCF_000951045.1 Mandrillus leucophaeus
CCGCGCCCGGCCTACAGATCTACTTTCAATGTGACAGAAATTTGTCAAGATATTGAAAAGATCAGAGTTCCAAACAAATGTGGCAAAGCTCCCAGTAAAGCATTTGAAGGCCAAGTCCTACCTCTATTGAAAGGTACTTACAAAGGCTACATAGGGCAGTACCCAGAGGTGCTGAAAAAGCGTGGCTGAGATTTGCTAATGACATTTCCTCAAGGGGACAGGGAAGAGCCTCCATAGAGTCTCAGGTGTTCACAGGTCCATCCCAGAGAAACCTTCTCTTTCTAGAACAGGCCTCCCAAACAGACTTTTTGTTACTCTAAGAGATCCTGGTGATGTTTCACAAATGTACTCTCCTGGGCTAACGATAACAGCCTAACACTCTAATTGAATTAACAGTGTAAGTTTTCCCTTAAAAGAACAAGCTGGAGAACCTCATCATTAGGGCCCCAAAACTGACAAACATTCCAGGTTAGGACAGCTTCCATTCTGAAGGGAGAATAAGGCTGAGAAATATTTGACAACTCCCACAGGCAGAAAAGCTCTCTGGGTGTGTTTAGAATAAACACCTCACCTAGCAATCCTCAGCCACACATCTTTTTATTCACAGAGGCTTAGGGAAAAACTGCTTTTAATTTCATACCTGAGTGCTCTTAGGGGATGCACCATCAGCGCGATACAGACTCCTTTGCAAACCTTCAAAACTACTTAATCTTTATAATTCTAAGGAGATCTATATTCTTTAGTCAATTTAACGTAAGGATCCTAAGGGTTCGGTTTATTACATCTCTTAGCAAGATAGAAATAAATTGGAAATTAACTAGAGATGATTGTTACATGATTATTCCTGTCTTTAAAAATGACTTTTGGTTATCCCAAAACCATATAAAAAGTCTAGTTCCCCCTCCCAGATTTCAGTAAGATCAAGTAGCAGGAAGAGAGAATGCTAGGCCTGGGAGATTAAAAACACAGTTTCAGCTGTGAGCAAGGAGGACTCAACAGAAATGTCTCTCTGTAAATATAAACAATACTTGAAGCTTCCTTTCCAAAAACATTTGCCTCAGCTGACCTTGGGACATATTTCCCTGGCCTAGTTATAAAGACCATAGTCTCAAGGGTAAAGCCACTAATCGTCTCTTCCAGCCAGCAGCTTTTCCTGGGCTGGGATCTGTGTCTTTCTTGTCTTTTTCAAAAGAGCAATGACAGACTCATCAGATTTAGAAAACCGAAATTGCTCACAGACAGAAAACGAAAAAAACAGTGACTAGCTAAATGTACTGAGCCTTACCAAGCCTCTCCTCATCTCAGGTCAGGAACTGGGTGGATCCCTGAAATATATATAGTCTTCATTCCCAAACAAACTCAGCAGTCATCCAGCTGTCAAAGAAACAATGGTTTTGCAGGCCCTGCTTATCATGTTTCTGGATTTGCTAAGAAGGACCACTATGAAAAAAAGGAGGAAACATTCAAGCCTGCTCTCTCTCTGCCTCTAAACTATAACACCATCACAATGATTTGTTTTTGTTAAGCTTTCATCTGTATGACAACAGAAAGTGCCAAAGGATCTAGGGTTTCACTCTCATTGTAAAGCACCTTTAGTCTCCCAGGAATCTATTAAACAGAACTCAATTTAATCACACTGACCTCCCCCAACCAGAGCAATGTGGGGGACTAATTCATAATTGATAGAAAAAAGAGTTTCCAAAGACAAAACAAATACAGTACCATATGCAATTCTTTTTAAACATATAGCACTAAGCAGACACAAGTTTCTGCTGTAAGCATTTTCAAAAAGATATGCCAAAGGTTCCCCACAGATCATTTTGAATGGAGGAGTCTTTTAGTCCTCAAAGAGTCCTTAAGTCTCTCTCTTTACTTAATTATAGCTATCACAGAAGAGCTGGCTTCACGTGAAAAATATGGTCTTCGCTAAGCTTTAAAGTTTCTTTCCAAACATGCTGATAGAATCATCCGCAGTCCTAGGAGGTCAATTTGGCTTTGAGCTGCCTCTAAATGATTAAGTGGGAAGAAGGTCAATCTTGCTGTCAGCCGACAGCTGGAGCACTGCAACTGTTTGAAGCAACCCTGGCAAAGAACAAAGCAGCCAGTCGTGACCCTTTCCACCTTAGTGTTTTCTGAAACGATATCCCTCATCTTCCCATATGAAACCATGGGTCACTGGGCACATCAGGCTGTTGCCCAGAAGAGATAATTAGGACCACAAACAAAACTGAGAAGCAGTGGTCATGCCCAGGAGGTCAGGATGTGACTCAGTATCTGTTCCACCAAAATCAAGAACAACTTATGTTACCTAGCAAGGGTGTTCACAGCAGCCTTGTTGGTAATGGCAAGATTAGAAAACATCTAAACAGTCCAGGAACGGAGAGACTGGTCACATACATGATGGTACATGTGACAAAAGACTGTAGGGGCCAACCTATATGTACAGCTAGGAAAGAATCTGTAAGACACACGTCAATGAAAAGTGAGGTGTCTCATAGTATACTACGCCATGCTAACATCTGTGTAAAACAGAAGGGGTTACAATGACTTCGAGTACATGTAAGCACAGACTATCTCAGAAGGATATTCCAGAGACCAGTACTGGTGCTTGTCTCAGGGGAAAGGGAGTGAGAGGGAGGATGGGAAAGAAATTGACCTTTACCTTTACACTTTGTGGGACAATTTGAACTTTTAAAAATCATTCATTCCTTCAATCAGCAAATAATTACTGAGAATCTGCTTTATGCCAGCCCTGTTCTAGGCCCTGGGTAGACAGCAAAGAATAAGACAGACAAGGCCTCTGCTCTCACAGAACTTAAATTCTGATGGAGGAACAGGCAGGCAAACAAAGACAGACCAGTGATGTCAGATACAAAAACAAGGTGTAAGAGTGAGGGGCCACATGGCAATCAGAGCAGCTAGACGGCCAGGGAGGGCAAGGAGGGACATTTAAGCTGAGATCATTCCCTGGTGGGATAAAGAATATAAATAAATGAGTCATGTTACAACAACAAAAACAAACCTAAGACCTGTAATGAAAGGGAAAGCCTAAAACCAATGTCTCAAATAATTCTTAATTCCAAGCAATACGTCAACACCAAGCAACCAAACAAGTTACCTGAGTAACACTAGGAGTAAAAACATGGAGATAACTTTCTCTTTTTTCTTTTTCTTCTCGGGACAGGGTCTCACTCTGGGTGACAGTCAGGGGTCAGGGTCACCCAGAGTGACACCCTGTCTCATTTTTGCATTTTTAGTAGAGACAAGATTTCACCATTTTGGCCACACTGATCTCGAACTCCTGGCTTCAAGTGATCTGCCCACCTTGACCTCCCAAAATACTGGGATTATAGGTGTGAGCCACTGCACCCAGCCCCTCCTTTCTTAATCTTATTATGCTTAATATTTGAGTAGAAAAAAATAATAATAGTCTAAGGTCCATAGTACTAGGTTGTTAGTATTCATTGAGATGGATGTTTAATCTCAGCAGAAGCCAAGTGACAGGGAAGTAGATAAGAGGAGGTAATTATCCATCCAAGATGATTTATTGATCAGCAAAATGATTCTTGAACTTGAACCATGGTTTTTAATGACTTGCTCTGTCTTTTTCAGAACAAGACTAACCCATTGTGTTTTAGGAGTTTAAATAAAGACCGAGCTGTATTCAGTGTCGTTTATGAGTAAAATTTCAAGGAACACTTAAGTAATTTTCTATTTTTTAATTTTTTATTACTCTTAGAAAAAGTTATCTCAGTTAGCCAGGCATGATGGCACATGCCTGTGGTCCCAGCTACTTGTGAGGCAGGAGAATCATCAGCCTGGGAGACAGAGTGAGATTGTGTCTCCAGAAAAAAAAAAAAAAAAAAAAAATTAAGGAAAGGGTAGGGGCAGGTCCAGCCTTATGCCTCATTTCAAGTTCTTAGTGGTCAGTGACCTTTCCACAATAGAAACAATGTGTGACAGAACCATCCCCTCTGTTTCCTGGGTCAACTCTGTGAATCTTCACGCCACAGTCACTTTCACCCACACCTGCAGTTGCAGATCTAGGGCAGGGAACCAGAATTCTCACGCGGGCATGCTGCACTCACTTGGTCGGAGCAGGCACTGTGAATCACAGGCTGATTGGCAAGGCACAGCAAAGACTCCACCATTTCCAGCTCCTGCTGGTAAAAGCTCTGCACTCTGTTCTCCATGAGGAATTCTTTGGCTTTTTCACTCAGCAAACTCGTGAGACTGGGGAGGTCCAGGGCGCCTGGATTGCTGCGGAGGGAAAGTATTAAAGAGCTCTGCAGAAAACCATCACCTTTGTTCCTTTTTGGTGTATAAAAAACAGAAAGTTAGCTAGAAAATGCAACACTATATTGGGGTTTGTTTTTCATACAGAGTAATTCATACAGTGAACATTATGTGGTTGTTTAAAATGATGAGGCAGAACTACAGGAACTAAGATATTCATGACAGATTAGGAGAAAAAAAGTCAAACTGCAAAACAGCATGTAAGGTATGGTCCTATTTTTATAAAAAAACAAATGGAAACCCACTAAATCTATGGGTGAATATTCACGCTTGTGTAAGCACAGAAGAAACTAATTTAAAAAGACACACATTGGCTCATGAACATCGGTAATCTCTAGGGAATGGTGCTGAGCAGGAAAGCGGAGACAGGAAAATGGAGAATTTTCACTTTTTATAATAGTTGTGCTTTTAATATACTTTTTTGAATAGATAATATATTCACGTTAAAAAACATTAAAAGATAAGCAGTGAAGTCTCCTTTCTATCCCCTTCCTGTTCTATCCTTCGGTCCCCACCCCCCAGGGAGCTGCTGTTACTGGTTCTCTGTGTCTCCTCTCAGAGTTCTTTTATGCATGCATTAGCAAATATGCACACAGTCTCATTCCTCCTGGGTTGTTTTTCTCCCATATAAAAAAGTAAAATCATCCCTGGTTGAGAATGACTGGTGTAGGTTTTTTTAGAACAGGTTTTTGATTATGACATGCTATGGTATCATATTTTGATTATGAGGTGACTTGCTACAGTTTTCTTCAGGTTTCTTGCCTTGGAGTTCATTAAGCTTCCTGAATCTGTGAGTTTAAAGTTCTTATCAAACTTGGAAAAATGTCAGGCATTATTATTTCTTCAAAGTGTTTTTCTCTGCTCCTGCCTCCACTCCTTCAGTGACTCCAATTACACACATAATTTCCTCACAACCACCGTAGGACAACTGTGCTATTATTCTCTTCATGTTACAGTAGAGGAAATTGAAGCACAGAGCGGGTTAGAGGGCTTGCTCAGAGCTCCACAGTGCGTAGGTGGATGATTCGGAATTTGAACCCAGGCCGACCCCAGCATCTGGGCTCCCGCTGCTTCGCTTTCCTGCCGTAGTCACGTGCTCAGCAGTGATAAGGCACCACTTACCTTAGTGCTTCTTCTTTCTCTAGGGCTGAGCTGCGAAAAGGCTGGTCATAAACTTTCCTGTAGATAGTGGGCAGCTCAAGCATCCTTGCAATTTGAATGTTCCACACTGGGTCGTCCACTTTATCTAACAAGTGACCAGAAAAAAGATGCCACAGAAATTGCAAATTACATTGAGATCAGTTCTTTCCCAGGCCCAAACTCCTGCTAGGACAACAGTAAATGAGGTGCTGGGTGGGCCTTCTTCCTTGTGAGTGCCCAGGGATCACAGTCTAGATGCACTAAATAGCTCCCAGTCATCCTGCATGAGGGAATGCGATGCCCTAAGTGTCATGGGCTTGGCCAGGGCCAAGGAACCAGGAAAGCACATCAATGTATTGATTCGTCTCTTCCTCTGGTGGACAGCAGGGGTTGTCCTTGAGATTTCCAACTGAAAACCAGCTAGCACAGTGCAAAGGGGAGATGATGGGGAACTGTCATATTTCTGATTAGCTGTATTCATTTCAAGTTAATGGACTTAATAGTGTTCAAGAAATTTCTGGCCAGGCACAGTGGCGCACAGCTGTAATCCCAGCACTCTGGGAGGCTGAGGTAGGCAGATCTCTTGAGCTCAGGAGTTTGAGACCAGCCTGGGCTACATGGCGAAATCCCATCTCTATAAAAAATTAGCTGGCTGTGGTGGCGCATGCCTGTAGTTCCGGCTACTCAGAAGGCTGAGGTGGGAGAATCTCCTGAGCCCAGGAATTTGAGGTTGCAGTGAGCTGTGACTGTGCCACTGCATTACAGCCTGGGCAGTAGTGTGAGACCCTGTCTCAAAAAAAGAAAAATAAATAAAGAAAAAATTTAAAACTTTCCATTATTTTGAAGAATGTTCATATTCTGCCCTAATGCACTGACGTTCTGAACTTGAAAGTGCTTTGGAAACTCTACTATGTCATCCAAATAAACTTGCCAACCATATATAAAGTAAATAACTCATTTTCTTTCCCAAATTATAATTAGCTGTCTTCAAAATAAAATTAAGAAATGCTAATTTTCTAAAGAAAGCATGTTAAACAATGTAATTCACTCATTAAATAGAGTTATATCTTAACTGAACTTTTTGAAAGTTTGACTTCCAGCTGAACAAGAGGTTTACTGGATGCACATCCAGAAAAACCACCAATTTGGTAGAAATATCTTGTGCTTACAGTAAGCGGTGGCATGAATCTCTCGCTCTTCTCTGTATGTACGGATACTGCCTCTGACTCGGATCGTGTCCCCAATCTCTATCTTTGTTCTCCGCTCAATGGTTTCTTGTAGCTTCTTAAGTTGCGAGGTTAAGCTGAGCTCTCTTGCTGCCCTTGGAGCAGCTGTAGTTGTTTAGAGCCAGAGGGAAAGAGAAAAAGTTATAACATAATCACTCTACCACATCTATGAGACAGTTTTAGGGTAAGACCAACACAATATGCTTATTTATTCTACTTCTGAGTAATTCTTCTACTGCTGGAAATCCACATAACCTTTTGGAGTCTTCCACTGAGAAAAAGGTATAAACTGTAATTATTCAAGAGTGGGGTGAAGGGAATAGAGTCTAGACTGAGGTCCAGAGGGCAAGTTCCAACAGACTCCAGGGCCTTCTTTCCTGCCCTGCATCGCCAGTGCAGTCAAAGGGCACTGCATGGCCTTGAGACGAATTCTGTACAATGAGTTCAGCTAGGCGTGGTAGCAATAGCTTTAAACAACCTTTCAAATGTCCTTGTGAGGAGACTTGTCCCACCTGAGTGCTCAACATCCCAATTTCTCACCTCTCATCTCTGTTGGGAAACTAGGCTAATCTCTCTGTCTCTCTCTCAAACACACACACACACGCACACTCACACTTTCTCTCTCTCTCTCTGTCACCACTTAAAACTATAAACTTGAGCAACTTCATGATGAAGAAAACCCAATGTACACTCAATTCTAAATAACTTCTATCACTATTTTACTTCCAAATTGTATTAAGAAGAATTGTCACGAATATCTGGATACTACAGGTGCTGCTCTAAGGACTTTACAATGTATTAGCACATTTAGTTCTCGCAACCACTCCTGCTTATTATTAGCCCCATTTTAGAGATAAGGAAACTGAGTCACAGAGAGGTCAAGCAACTTGCCCAAAGTAAAACAGCTAGTTAGAGACAAGGCTGGGGTTTGAACCCAGGCAGTCTCTAGCTCCAGAGCCATCCCACTTATCCCTTACTCTCTGCTGCCTGCCCCAAGAAGATACTCACATTTCCCAGTTACAGCTGGTGGGTGCAAAATACTGTGTGTTCTGTTTTCTTCTAGCATAATTTCAAATACACATAGGTATCCAAAGAAGCTACACAGCCAAGCATTTTATGTTTATTAGAGACGGGGTCTTGCTATGTTGCCCAGGCTGGAATTGAACTCCTGGCCTCAAGTGATCCTCCCACCTCAGTCTCTTAAGTAGCTGGGATTATAGGTACAGTTTTATAATTTTTTACTTTGGTTTTTTTTCACTAGCACTGTATAAGGACAGTACAGCTTAGCCATTGGCATTTGGCTATTGGAGTCGGAAATGAATCTCAGTTTACCTCCTACTAGCTGTGTAACCTTGGACAGGCTGCTTAACCTGCTTCACCTCACTGTGCCTCAGTTTCCTTTCTACTCTTATACTTCAGTTTCCTCAATTATGAAATGGAGGTAACAGTAGAGTCTACCTCATACACAGAGTTGTTGTGCATGATCTAATTGAATACTTACATTCTGCACTTAGCACAGTTCCATATTTATAGGAAATAATTAAACGTAAGCTATTTGTGATGATGAATAATTAAACCTTCTAGAAAAAGTATCTTGTGTTTTGGGGGTCTTTCGTTAGAGACTATTACTGGATAAAAAATTACAAACTGGTTTACAGTTCATTACATACTGTCAGAATGCTTGCCAGAATAAACTGATCAAACCCCTGCTTTAGACAACGTCGTCAGCAATGCATGCATGCTCACAACTCCTACACCAGCTTCAGTCATTTGGATTTTTAATACCTTAACAAATACATAATTATTCCATACATCTTATTTTGCTTTTAAATTGCAAAAGAGGCTGTTTTTATACAAGATGATCTACTCTCTGTATTTCTTCATAGAGAAGCCCTTCATCAAAATCAACCTAATACAATTTTGACAACTGTGGCTCTGTAACATGCAGAGACATTAATTTTCCTTGAACACACCTACTATACCCAGGGAAACAGCAACGTAGGGAGCACAGAGAACTCTGTGCATTCAGTAAGTGATAGGTAGGAACCTGGATGCAATCAGCATTACTGCTGCTCAGAGCTTACTAGGTTTCTTCAAAAAATTCCCAACTGCTACTTTTTCAAAAGGCTGTCCCATCTGCATCCCTATCCCCAGGTCCTCTTCTACATAGGCTGAATTTTAAAGGTATTTATACATCTCATTGCCATTATGCAGACATTATAGGTGATAGTAAATGCTTCACGTAGCACCACTGAAATGGTCGGACTGATGGTTGTCCTGAGAACAAGAGGCCCACCTTTCACTTAAAGGGTGAGCCAAATTGCCGAAAGGAGGTTCAAGCTGTGGAATTTAATGAATATAATGAGAAGACTGGAGCCCGACAGAACTTCACTTTCAGCGTCTATTCCATCATGAAAGAGAAATCCCCTTTAACATTCTAATACTCAGGGCCAGGAAATCTTAACTTTGCTCATAGGCCAAGTCCAAACGGTACATTCAATTGACATTTATAGGAGCTAATATTATATTCTTTCACTTTAATGGACTGGAACACGATTTTGACTCAGACTAAATTTTGTTTAAAAAATTAGTCTTTGCTGGCCACCTTCCAATGGAAAGCTTTTAAACTAAGGGCAATTAAATAAAAAGGACAGAATGGGCTAGTTGGGAACAATTTAAAGACGATGAGGATCATTTTTAGGTTTTCTCCTTTTCTCCTTGTACTCTTACCTTCTCGTTATATTTGCAAAGCAATCTTAAATTAAGGCTACCCACTGTGATTGTTCATTCATTTATCTACTTATTGATATTTTAAAAATCTGACTCTCAGTATTAATAGCCATTTTGTTGATCTAAAAAATTACTAAGTATAAGAATTATATATTCCTGATGATGCTATTTCTTTAAAAAGAGTTAATTTTGAAAACTGAAACAATGACTAAAACAGGGGTCTCCAAACTATAGCCCATGAACCAAATCCATCGACAGCCTGTTTTTAAAAATAAAGTTTTATTGGAACACAGCCTGCCCATCTGCTTATGTACTGCCTGTGGTTACTTTCCGCTATAATGGCAGCATTGAATAGTAGAGACACACAGATCATAGGGTGCACAAAGCAGAAAATATGGCCCTTTACAGAAAAACTTCGCTGACTCTCCATCTAGAACAAGTACGCATATTCAAACTACACCTTCTGACTGAAGATTGTGACAACAACCAAAAATCTGCAAATGATTTTAATACTGCTACAGTTTGATAAAAACAAGTTTGAATGTTTTTGTCCCCTCAAAATCTCATGTGTTAGAAATTTCACCCCTAATGCAACAGTGTTGGAAGATGGGGTCCAACAGGAGGTGTTTAGGTTATGAGAGCTCCACTCTCGTGAATGAAGGCCACTATAAAATGGGTTTGCAGAAGTGGTTCTCATTCTCGTGCTCTTCTGCCATGTGAGGAACAGTTCTCCTCCCTCTGGAGGATGCAGCATTCAAGGCTGCATCTTGGAGGGGGCACCTGGACCTTACCAGACACCAAAACTTTGATCTTGGAATTTCTGACCTTCAGAATTATGAGAAATAAATTTCTTCCTTTATAAAATCACCCAGTCTCAGGTATTCTGTAACAGCAGCACAAAACAGATTAAGAAAAACACCTCAGACATACATAAAAATCCAGATACCTGATTGTCTCACAGGTTTATTTCTTGCCTATCAGATATCTGCCTAAAAACATGTGGTCTCCCTTAAATCTACCTACAAACCTTCCTCACCAAAGCAATGCCATTGATTTAGATGTTCCCAAATTAGGGATTAGAATTCCAAAGTTACATGGAACTGACGGCCAAATTCTAAATGTAAATACATCAGAAAATTAAGCAAATGAGCATTCCATTGATCGGTACAGTCAAAGTACAAAGCTGAGATTCTGACACATTACGGCAAAAAAGAAGAAATGACCCCAAGCATTAGATATTCTTATCATATATAATGCAAGTAGACAGATACTAGATGCTAGATATTAGAGCAGACAGTGTTTACTGAATAACCCCACTGTGTATGGCACTATACTGTATATGTTGTAAAACACAGAAAAAACAAGCTTCCAGTTTTCGTAGCTTCTCTAGAACCAAAAACCATCACCAATATTGCATGATATTCTTTCATATTATGAACTTAACTTTAAAAAGTATCTAAAAATTGGGCCAGGTGTGGTGGCTCAAGCCTGTAATCCTAGCACTTTGGGAGGCTGTGGCAGGAGGATCACTTGTGTCCAGGAGTTTGAGACCAGCCCTGGCAACATAGTGAGAACCTGTCTTTAAAAAAAAAAAAAAAAAAGTATCTAAAAATTATGAAAATATATTCAAGCAACACCAAATGTTTCAGTTATAGTCAATGTGTTCACTATACAATTTTAAAGTTCTTTTAATTTATATTACTTACTGGATAACTTCCAAAGGAATCCTATCTTACCTTCTCAATCTTAGAATTCCTGGTATTATTTGTTTGAACACAGAGATTTCAAGAAATCTGGACCATGGCAGCACAGAAGTTAGTGGCAACCATGTGAGAGAAATAGTCATCAAAATGTTCTTTGGTCAAGTGATATGGCTGGGACAAGGGGAATCAGACTTGGCTAGCAATTAGGCTAAGACGCCTTGACTTATGTAATAACAGGCATGGTAAAAATGAACTGCTGAAACTCCCTGTAACCTACTCACATTCTTGTAGGCTTAGGAAGAAGTGAGCACCAAAGAGATGGGAGAAAGAAAAGCAAGTGGCTTTCCTATGGCATCAGTTTTCAGAGCAGCCAAAGCTCTCGGTATAGTGCTTCAGGTAGATCAGTGTAACTCACCAGCAGATAAATGTGAAAATTTAGTCCTGTAGCTGTTTTGATGAACTACATTGAGTAAAATCCATTAGTTAGGTGAAAAGTAAAGGAATGTGGCAAATAAAATTACCTGACACGGACTCAGTATTCAACTTTTTCCAGCAGATGCAGTTTATAACTCCAGTGCTGTCATCCACTGCAAGAGAAAAGTAAAAGGGTAGAAGAGAGATTTGGGCAAGGCTGGTGAATTAGCATACTGTCATTGCATTCAGCCATACTGAAAGATGACCTCTTTCAATAGCCTGGAGAAGCAAATCCCTTATCAAACTCTCCTTCCACTTTTGAAACAACCTCTCACTGTATATGAGTATAAACTGCTTGTCTGCACAACTCAATGTAATACACAAGCCCAATGGGATATGGTCAGCATTTCACTTATCCTACCTCAAGGTACTAATGATTAGTACCCTCAAGGGTACCCTCATGATGCTTGTCTACACCTCTGTACTAAAAATGGTGGCCTTGGGAAGTTAAGTGCAAAAACTGAATTACTGCTCACATACAAAATCAGCCTTTCTCTCCCACCCTGAAACAAGAGAGCATCGTGTGGTTTGTGGTTAGAGGCACACGCACTTAGGGTGCAGCCTTCTGTCACAGCCTCTTTGCTAGCGTGCTGACTTACCAAGACAAAGCGTTCCAAGTCATTTGGCCTGGGTTTCTCTTTGTGAAAGATCTTTTGCCCAGTCCTCACCACTGCAGGGGATGTAAGGAAAGCCAAGCACATCACAGAAGGGTACCGTTTTATTTTCATAATAGAAAATAATTATATCCTGGCCACAAAAACAGTACTAGTCTGGCTTATGTTATTCCTGGTTTATCTAATTTTTGCAAAAAATCAAACAATTCCCATTGCAGTTATATTTACAACTATAGAGGAATTTGGAGATGTTTGCTAGGGAATAACAGGCATTTCTCTTTGCTTAATTTCTGACAAACTCAAACAGAGGTTGCTAAGCATGGGGTTAGTGGGTCTTATAATTAAAAAAAAAAAAAATCATCAACTAGACTGTTGTAAAAGCACACATAATCCTGAAGAAATCTAAGGCAAAATTTTTTACTGCTGGCCTAAATCCACGCTGAAGAAAAAGCCAAAAAGAGTACTTCCTATACTAAAATAAATCCTAGATGGGTTTCATTTCATTAAATACAAAAGAGGTAAACTTAAGATGAGAAAAAGATATGGGTGAATACCTTTAACCCCGCGTTTATAGTGGGTGAGGAGAGACTTCTTTAAGCAGACTCTTAAAATCAGAACTCATTAAAGAAGTCTGGTAAGTCTGACCACCTAAAAACTAATACTGGAGAGCAATATTCCAAATGATAGGGTCAATGATTTAATATAGGAAGAGCTCATAGGCTGGACATGGTAGATCATGCCTATAATTCCAGCACTTTGGGAAGCCAAGGCAGGAGGATCACTTGAGCCCAGGAGTTTGAGACCGGCCTGGGCAACACAGCGAGACTCCATCTCTACCAAAAAAAAATTTAAAATTAGCCAGGCATGGTGGTATGTGCCTGTAGTCCCAACTACTTGGGAGGCTGAGGGGGGAGAATTGCTTGAGCCCAGGAGTTTAAGGCTGCAGTGAGCCATGATCATGCCACTGCACTCCAGCCTGGGCAACAGAATGAAATCCTGTTTCAAAAAATAAAAAATAAATAAAGAGCTCATATAAACTAATAAGAAAAAGATCAAGATCACAAGAGAAAAAGTGGCAAAGAAAAGAATATGTGATTCATGGAAGATCTATAAATGGCCAATAAAAACACGTCACGACGCTAAGTTCACTAGTTACCACTAAAAAAAGCAAGTATAAATAATTTATCAACAATGAAATTGACAAATATTAAAAATATTGATACCCTCATATGTTGATAGTGGGAGTATAAATTAGTAACAAATTTCTAAAATTTAAATCTTAACGAGCAAGTTTGGAAACATGCATCGGATTGTGAAATGTAAGCCAGGTGCGGTGGCACATGCCTGCTACTCAGGATGCTGAGGCAGGATTGCTTGAGTCCAAGAGTTTGAGGCTGCAGTGTGCTACGATTGTGCCGGTGATAGCCACTGCACTCCAGCCTGCGCAACACTGTGAGAACCTGCCTCTCAAAGTTGTTTTTAAATGTACATATCTTTTGACTTAACAATTACTTCCAGATAAAACAAAAATAAGTACACAGATACACACATCTTATGTAAGGCTGTTCACTGTAGTATTCTTTATAATACTGACACTTGGAAATACCTAAATGTTTATAAATATGGTTAAAAAAATTACAATGACGTACTATATGAGAATAAAAAGATATACACGGCTCATTGTAAAACAGAAATATATAATCCAATTTATGTGCAACATTAAACAGTGTATTTTCACAGAAATGATTTTAAGACATTAAATACTAACAGCAGTATTGGAGTGTGGGGAAGGAACCCCACATTCAACGTATACGTTGACTGTTAAGCCTAATTTCAGAAACACTGAGAAAGAAACATGCACAATAGTACTAAGGAAACAGGCATTTCTATATTTCTTTGATACTGGGAACATGTTTAGAATGAGGAAGGATGTTCACCCAAACACTGACATTGTTTTGCCTGATTTATAGTGTTTCACATGATTTTTATATACTTCATTAAAATTGTCTCTAGTTTGAAATTTTATTTTATAATGAGGAAGCACCATTTTAAGAATCCAAAAAATGAATAAGGACATTTTGCGTTAAAAAAATGCATGACACTTTCAGGCACACCACTTCTCTGCAGTTGAAAACTTGATTTATAATAGAAAGCTAAAAAAAAAAAAAAAAAAATAGCAGGCCAGGAGCAGTGGCTCATGCCTGTAATCCCAGCACTTTGGGAGGCCGAGGTGGGCAGATCACTGGAGGCCAGGAGTTCGAGACAAGCCTGGCCAACATGGTAAAACCACGTCTCCACTAAAAATACAAAACTTAGCTGGGCATGGTAGTAAGCACCTGTAGTCCCAGCTACTTGGAAGGCTGAGGCAGGAGAATCACTTGAACCCGGGAGGAGGGGGTTGCAGTGAGCCAAGATCACACCACTGCACTCCAGCCTGAACCACAAAAAAAAAAAAAAAAAAAAATTAGCACATGAACATTTGTCCTAGAGAATGTGAGGTTATTCTGTTCTTGACTGTAGCCTTCCAACATTCTAGGTCTAAGCTTGAGTTGCTTCAAGTGTTCTGTGCACTCTGGGCACTGTCACCAATCCCTGGACTAACCAGGTTTGCGATCTCTCCCAGCAGACCGAGTGCCTTGGTGCCCAGAGGTCTGGCTGCTGGAATGCCCCTGAATGGAGGCACCCTTGCAGTGCTGCACAACGTACTCCACAGCTACACAGCACCGCCTGGGCCACTGGCCTTTTGTTTCAGCTGCAGGATGAGTCAGTGTGAGCAGGAAGCACCCCCAGCACAGGCCTGCGGTGAGTCAAGGGAAGCAGAACCCAGACCAGCAGGGAGTGGCCACCTGGCAGGTGGCCCAAAAGCCATGTTCTGCCTGAGGACAGCAAGGAGAGGGGCAGCTCTCCACAATAATTAAAGTTGCAAAAGCCTCTCTACTCTCAATAATTTCAGCAGTCAGATGCTTTTTATTTTCCCGAAGCCCACAGATATGTCATGCTCCTCAGACACTCACTCAGAGGGAAATGCTTACTGGAGAAGAGGCAATCATAGTGCCTTAATCTTTTTATAATGGGAAAAGGGGTTAAGTGAAGCTCCTTTAGGCGCAGGCTTAATATCTAGCCTGGTTCTAGAGCCAGGATTTTAAAGTCCTCAAACAGCCTCATTTATTTGATCTGAAAAACAGAAAACTAAAAATCAAATGCAGTTATTTATTTATTTATTTTTTGGTGAGTGGGGGATGGAAGAAAGAAAGAGGAGAGAAAAATCAAACTGAGTTATATGGAGACCACTGAACACACTGGAGTCAGTAAACAGAATGGACCCACAAATCTCCATCAGTGGAATCCTGAGCAAGTTACTAAGCCTTAGTTTTCTCATCTACAAAATGAGTACCTGTACTTTCTATTTCAAAAGACTAGGGGTAGAATAATATGAAATCATGCATATAAAAGTGCTTTGCAAATTGAAAGACGCTATTATTTCCTCGTTGGCATTTGGAGAGGAAGCACTCTACTATACTACAGTGTACTGCCCACAGCTGGATACACTGTAGGAACTTAGTAAATATTTGTTGAGTTGTCTGGAGAAAAACAGGACCAATATCTTTGGCAAAATAAAGCAGAGAAGAGATTCAGTTTGGGAATGTCTGACAATGTGATCCTTTTCAGAATTAAAAACAAAAAAATTATACATATACACAAACACACACACACACACACACACGCTGGGAAAATGCAGAAAAAATGAGAGCTTTTATTTTTCACATTATTTTATTAAAAGCACAAGATAATACTCTTCAGGAAAATGAGTACATGTAAAGAAATGTAATGAGATTGTATCTACAAATTATCAATCATGCAGGGACTGCCAATGAAATGCTCTTGTTCACAAAGTTCAACTGCTTTCTATCTTTCCTCAAGAAGAGTAAGAATACAAATCCAAGGCATAGCACAAAAAGTGACGTCAATTTCAGCAAAGATATGGAATTTAAAGTTAAGTTTTCCACAAAATATCTAGCTTGGGCTCTTGACTACAGAGAAGCTTGGAGTTGTACAAGGCAATGTCTTAAACGCTTAAAAATCAACTCAATGAAAAAATAAGGACCTATTACACTAAAATCACAAGTGAGCAATTCTCTAGTGTCCATAATATAGAAACCCTTTATTAAGCTTCCGTCATCATGAGGGAAAATAAACTTTCTGATAATGGATAGTTATCCCTTTGAGTATCAAAAGGCTTTTTGTTAACTGTTTTAGATATAAAGATTTTAAAATTATTTTTCACACCTTCCTGTGTTGTTAAAGAATCTACTTTAACATTAATCTGGTCGTTGCTTTTTAAAGTGATCCACATAACCATATATTACCACCCTTTGCTATTTACAGATATACCCTTGGGCATCAGGTACCCGCCCCACCGCGCCCTGTCCATCGGTGCTCCTAGGGGGCTGCATTTTAATTCTTCCACGTCCTAGTGCCTCAGCAGCTGTCACCTCACTGAATTCATCAGTATCATTCCTATCCGTTGCCTCATTTTATTCTTAGCCCATGTCTGGGGCTATAAGGGGTACCCCATAGAGAAAGTACATGCCCTTAGTGAGGGTCCCCAGCTACTCTAAACGGCTAGGGCTGCTAAAATCCAACTTTCAGCCCAGAAGGGTCAGCCTTCTACATCAACTTCATTTCAGACACAATTGTTCTTACCTCCATAACTGTAGAAAGCATCTCTTTCTCTCACTCCAACGACGGTTCCCAAGACATCTACCTGTTTTATTGGATGTCCATTGTACAAAAATACACCTAAAATTTAAAAAAAGCAAAGTCAACATAATGTATGATCACATTTTCTGCTTCATTAAATGTTAACTTGTAGGGGGCAAGGGGTGTAAAAAAAAATCAATGCCATGCTGTTTGCTGAAATTCTAGACTTAAGAATCAGTCCTTGACAAATGACAATGCCCCAAGAAATTTCAATGTCTTTTCCTCACAGGTCCTAAGTAGAAAGCTTGACATTAAAGCTTGTGCTAGTGCAGACGGGAGAAAACCAGTGCTGTCCAACTAGATTTGGTGAATACACCTCTGTGCAGAATGCTCACAAGGGGCCTGAAAACAGTCATTATAGTGGGGGACCAAACACAGGACTATATTTGAAGCAACTAGAAGAAGGAAAGCGAGAGGAAACCATGAGAAAGGCTTATTTGTTTTTTTTTTTTTTTTTTTTTAAACAAGTGCTTTTCTAAGAAATCAGCTGCCATTTCTTTGAACTGGCAATAGCATTTTTTTTTAAAAAAAGACAGTAAGTAGATTACAAAACACTACCCTTTGGGGCCAGGTTACAACTCCAAAACTTCTCTTTTTATAACTCTGTTTTCAAAACCTAGGCTACAGATGGCGGCAGGCAACTTCCTGCCAGCGGAGAAAGCTGAGAGGGAACCTACCCCCTGATACCCAGAGGCTTTCTTCTGGCGTGGGGCCAGGACACAGAGGGGCTGCTCAGAGCAGGGAGTCCCTGATGGTCCCAGGACTGTCCAGGCTCCTGCAGGGTTTCCCTTCTGCCTGTCCCTCAATAACCTGACCCGAGCTCCTTGCTTCACCTTAAGCTGCGTGCACTGTGTTCCTGTCACCTGCAACTAAAGAGTCCTGTCCAATCTCTTTTCCTGCCTCTTCCCCCCACCCCCATGATGGCTAAATTCTTTACTTTCAGAAACAGGTTATAAACTTTTATGTGGTGATGTTCTTTTCCTTTTTTTAAATTAGACATGGGCATCTCACTTTGTTGCCCAGGCTGGTCTTGAACTCCTGGCCTCAAGCGATCCTCCTGCCTTGGTGTCTCAAAGTGCTGGGAGCCACCACACTCGGTCAAGTCTTTTTTAATAAACACATGAATTCTAAACTAAGAAACAATGATCACCTCAGGCATTTGGCCATTCTTCTCCTCACCATGAAGCCTAGTCACAGCCTCTATTTTCTCCATTCATGGGGGGACCTGTGGCCTGAATCCCGATGCCCCTTAGAACGCCCAGACTGGCCTCTGCTGATGGTTGTTTCCCTTGTAGACAAAGGGACTGAGGAAGAGTCCAAAGAATGGACAAAGAGCCTCTAAGCCTCAGTTACAGAGAGATACTAGGGGAGTGAGATGTGGTTTTTAGAAACAAGAGGTGGTAAATTTAGCCACAAGCCAGACCCCCTCCCTCCACAGAGGCATGCTTCTAAAGATAACCTTTCAGCTCAACCTTGCAGGCATGAGCTGAAGATGGCAGGAACAAGGAGGGAAGGAGCCTGGGTCACTGTGTCACCCCCAAAAGAGAGTCACCCCCATCCAGGAAAACTTGAATTGAATGGAGACAAAGTGGTTCCACTGAAAATCCATGTTTTTGCTTGTGATTTTTTAAAAGATTGGGTCTCAGTCTGTTGCCCAAGTGGTATAATCACAGCCTACTGCAGTCTCAACTCCTGGTCTCAAGCAGGAGCCCAACTAATTTTTAAACATTTTTATGGAGGTGGGGGTCTCTCTCTGTTGCCCATGCTGGACTCAAACTCTCAGCCTCCCAAAGCACTAGAATACAGGTGTGAGCCACCGCACCAAGGCCATAAAATTCTAAGATGTAGCCAGTTCCAACCGGCTTCTCCCAAGTTTTCACAATTGAAACCTAGTCTTTTCCATAACACCACTGATGAGATCTTCAGTCCTCTGCCCCTGCCTGCCTGCACTGACCAAACGCAAAAGGACAGGGAGCCTGCAGAGAAGGGAGATCCCTGTGTCCTGTGTAGTCAACGGCAGGCTTCCTTACGGCAGAAGCAAACTTTAAACCAGGAAAATGAACCTCACCCAGGGATGCCAACTCTACTGCCATACACCCCACCACTCTGCCTTGGAATGCCTGTGTGCAGAGCAGGGCTGAGGCATGGTGCTGCTTTGGTGGTCTAGGTTTGCTGCAGGGCCAGGTGGCCTGAGCTCCAGGCTGATCTCTGGCTGCACTCAGCCCTTTCTGCCTCCCCAAATGCTCTGTATCACTATTTGTACACTGAGCAGAGTAAAGTTAGAGAGAACTGTTTTATAGAACAGGGCTGGCCTCTCCCTCCCCTGGCCTATGTGATGATCTATCCTGGCTGCCAAGTACTTGTTTGTATTAGAGATAGACACTCCATAGGGTTTGTTGTGGCCCACAGCACATAGGCAATCACAGGCAGAAAGCAGAGCCCTTTGGACCCACAGAGGGCCAGCTGTCCGCCACCAAAATGTCTTTCCAATTGGTCGAGAAGCAGCAGGATGCTCTGCTGGTGATGTCTGAAAGTCCCAGGATTCTTTGGGTCTCCAAGGAGATCCTAGCATGTACCACTGTCGTGGTTTTAATAAAGAGCAAAAACACTTTCAGATGGGGAAAAGAGTGGAACAAAAGGTATTCTTCCTGGGTTGAAGTCTATGGGAAAGGCATTGAGAAGACTGGGCTAACGGCACAAGCCAATGAAGTCCTCAAGTCACCTCTGATGGAGGCCAGTCATCCAATGCTACAAACTTTTGTGTGTGGCAACACTTAATAAAAATCTGAACAGGTCTTCACTTGTGGACACAGTAGACTTTCTTGAAAAAGGACAGAAAAGTGGGTCCTGTGAATTTTCACCTCACAGACTGACAACAATGACTTGCCTTTAAGGACAGACACGGTCACTCAAGATGAAGATGCGACAAAATCTTTCCAGTTCCAAGCGGCTGATGCAAAAAAAAAAAAAAAAAAAAATCTTAAAAGCATCACAGAACAATGGAGAAAAAGATCAGAAGAATTTAACAGACAGTTTGAATTTTAAAACTCAGAGAAAAGCAACTGAGGAGGAAATACACTGCTTAGAAAGAAGAAACTTCTTCAAGTATATAGAAACATGAACTACACGTATCAGATGCACAGCATCTACAAGAAGACAACTGAAGACATGGAAAAAAGAATTAGAGAGCCATTTTCTTCTATCAAAGCAATCTTCTATAAGAAGAGAGCTCAAGAAAATTGGACGGCTGCTCTGTCAACTGAGAGAAAGCTCAATGAACTAAGAAAAAAAAACAGTAACAAATACTAGATAACAGAGTTTATGTTCCAGCCTTTCCCAAGTGGCCCTTGTGTTCCTGCTGTTCCACATGCAGCCCATGGAGGTCTAAAAGCATCAGAGGATCCCCTGGATCATCAGGCCCCCAAGAAGGAGGAGGGTCGAGCTATAAGGGTTCAGGGATCTAGGGTCACAGGCAGGTTGATTCAGATTTCAAGCAGCCAACCCTGAACGTCTGCAACCACAGCAAGACATTTGACTGTTTTCTCTTTTTAAAAGTACTTTTGATTGCTCTCTTTTTAGTTTAATTGCTGTTATTTAATTGATGCTATGTTATTTATGTTTGACAGCATTAAAACACCTAAGATAATCTTTTTCAACCCGATTTAATATAATTCTTACAGATATATTATTTCCACTTCATTGTACCCACTAGAATAGGATAAGTATTATATGCCGATTTAAATAAACAAGTCACTATTATTTAATCCATCATTAAAGTCTGACACAGATAGAGATATTTAAAACAATAAATATGACTTCTGTATGTTATCAGCTATTATTAAAAATACACTTTTTTTTTAGACAGGGTCTTCCTCTATTGCCCAGGCTGGAAGGCAGTGGTACAATCACAGCTTACTGTAGCCTTGGTACTGCTTTTCAAAAATTAGACATGAGGTCTCACTTTGTTGCCCAGGCTGGTCTTGAACTCTGGGCTCAAGTGATCCTCCCACCTTGGCCTCCCAAAGTGCTGGGATTACAGGCATGAGCCACTGTACCTGGGCTACTTTTTTTAAATGCCAAAACAAAAAACAAAAAAAATCCACAAATCTAAATACCACCACAATCAAATTTCACAGTATTTTTCTTAGTTTAAATTCAAATTTTGGGGAGCTGACATTTCGCAATCATTTTGCAATACAATTCTGATGGTAACTACTCAAAGTTAGGTTAAATTTCACAGGTGAAGGGCACAGTCCCCCACAATACTGCCCTCACTTAAGTTATGAGTCCCAAATTTTGTGAGGGTCCTCAGGATATCTGTACTTCTGACCAACTGGTTATAAATTTGGGGGTCCCCAATACTCCCTCAGGTTTGATAATTCGCTTGAATGACTCACAGGCCTCAGAAAGGTGCTATACTTATGATTATAGTTTTATCCATGAAGGATACAAATCAGGGCCAGCCAAACGAAGAAATGCCCAGGGCAGGGTCTGGGAGGGCACAAACACAAAGCTTCTGTGTCCTCGACACATCACCTCCTGATACACCAACACGTGATTATCAGCTAGGGAAGCTCATCTGACCCTCAGTGTCCAGAGTTTTTACTGAGGTCTCATAAGGTAGGCACAATTAACTGAATTACTGACCACATAACTGAACTCAATCTCCAGCCCCACTCCCCTCCCAAAGAGTCAGACTGGTATGATCTGGCTCAAAACCCCAACTCTCTAATCAAACAGATGGTCTTTTGGGCATAGACAGCCCCCATCCCAAACTATCTAGGGATCCAGCATGAACCACCTGATTCGCATAAATTCAAGTGTGGTTAGAGAGGCCACGATGAATAATGATGATGCTCCTGTCACTCAGGAAACTATAATAATTTAGATGTTACCCTTCAGGAACCAACGGCAAAGGTCAGTGAAATTCTTTATCATACAACACATTCATTTCATATTTTATCATTTTTGGGGTTTGTCTTTGTTATTTTGTTTAAGATATTCTTTGCTGTTTAAACAATCCTAAATTTCACATAGTCAAAAGTTTTGTCTTTATAGTAAATGAAATCAGACACAACAACAAAACAAAAACCTAGGAGTGGAATTCCGCACCCCCCAGAACACTATGGTATGGTCTAAAGCAGTGGTCCCCAACCTTTCTGACACCGGTTTTGTGGAAGACAATTTTTCCGAGGATGGGGGTTGGGGGAACGGTTTGGGGATGAAACTGTTCCACCTCAGATCATGAGGCATTAGATTCTCCTAAGGAGTGCGCAACTAGATCTCTCACACGTGCACTTCACAATAAGGTTTGCGCTCCTGTAAGAATGTCATGCCGCTGCTGATGTGACAGGATGTGGGGCTCAGGTAGTAATGCTCACTGGCCAACCACTCACTTCCTGCTGTGCGGCCCAGTTCCTAACTGGCCATGTACCAGTAATGGTCTATGGCCCCAGGGGTTGGGCACCCCAGGTCTAAAAGTATCCACTCTGTCAGTTGATATCTGCTTTAACCATAAGGTTTCATTTTTAAAACACCTTGGAAACATTCTCATCAGTGATAAATCAAAGATTACTGGTCCTGTTTTGTCGGTTTGTTTTCAATACATCATAAAGTCTTTTGCCTACAGGGAGAGTTAAGCCCGTCATGTCCTTGGTACCTGTTTTCTCACCTGCAGAAGATCACTAAGCAAGGAAGCCTAGAATTTGGTGTGAATTAATTTCTTCCTGAAGAGATGAGCTATGAAGAATACCAGACTGGAAAATGGAAAACTGTGGAGGAGGCTGGCTGCCTTCCAAGGGAAAAAAACAGACCATTTCCAACAATAATTAGGAAATAAAGGCGTGGCGAAAAATCTGTACAAAAGTCATTAGCATAAGGTCATCCAAATATATTTGTACATTTAACTGGAAACAAACAAAATCTTATCTCATTAAAACTGTGGATGCTTGAGATTCTTGACTACTTCTAACTCATTGTTTTTTATTCAGAAGGCCCTTGACTGGAAAGCTTCACTCAAAATAGCACAGAAAGTTTAACCAAACTTCTCAAATAGCACAGTAAACACGTGGCTATTTGTGAATTATTAGACAGCTACGTGAATTATTTAAATCCACCCCAAACTATTTGTGAATTATTAGACAGCTACGTGAATTATTTAAATCCACCCCAAACTATTTGTGAATTATTAGACAGCTACGTGAATTATTTAAATCCACCCCAAACTACATTTGTTATATTTTTAGTTATGATAAGCCTATCTCTAGTAGCCACTATTCTAATACAAAAAAAAAAAAAAATTTAAACTTTACATGTATAATGCCTTTCTGCTTCAACAGCTATTTCTATTTGAGGGCGCACTATATGCCAGGCACTGTTCTAAGCCCTGGGATTACACAGGTGAACAAGACAGATGATGTCCTTCCTCTCAGGGAGTTTATAATATTTTGATTCTGCTTAATTCAAAAGAAAACAAACCCCCATTACATATCAGGAATCAAAAGATTCCATTACACAGGGTTAAGCTCCATTTTCACAAAGAAACCCAAACTTTGCAGAAGGTGAGTCACAAGCCCGGGCCAGGTAAGGGGCACATTTAGGAAAGGAGCCAGGCCTAAGAATATCTGGCCCAGCGATCTCTCCAACAGGAGCAGGGCCAAAGAAAAACAAATGAGCATTTTCAAGTATGAAAGACCCTAAATGGAGGTAAAAACCTCAGTACAAATGTTACTCCCCCAAACACCTACTTAAAAAAAAAAAAAAAGATTTAGACTGTTTTTTTACCTTCCAAATAAATGAACTCATGCGAAGGTCCAGGCTAGGTCACTTTCAAAGCCTGCAGCAGGGAAGGCTCTCCTAAAAGCCTCTAATCCCAGCTTTCTGAGACTTTGGGAAAGGGGGGCAGACGCAGCCCAGGGCATCCCAGGGTGGCCAGCCACATACCTGGCACCTGGCGGGACTCCTTCATGTCCAGGATATCCCTGATGTAGAGCTTTGCAAAGGCTAGAAACACAGGATCCAAACCCCACAAGAGGGAAGGGGTCTCCTCTTCACACCGGCTGGATCCAGGCTGCATCAAGAGGCTGGGCTGTGGCTTCCAGCTAACCCTGAAAGTTCTGCATCACTGAGTCAAGCATCTAGACAGGACACAGAAATGAGGATGCAATGCGTTTAACGTGGGTCAAAGTGGCACGGCCCTGACGCTGCTCCTAGGTGGGCGTCCAGGACTCCAGGAGGGGTGAACGCAGGGATCCAGGGCCCTGTCAAACTCCATGTCACGGGGCGTGTTAAGAGGCGTTCCTCGCGTTAAGACGCCTGCATTCCTTACGGCTCTCCCGCTGTTCTCCTTCCCACAAAGCACCAACTCCGGAATGGCTAAACATCAACTTTCACTCTGGGAAGATACGTCCATACAGGCATACAAGAAACCGCTAGGGGTCCCGGGAGGAACGGGCGCCCTCGCAGCCCTGCACGTGTTGGGGCACAGTGGATGGGTCTGATTGTCGCTCTGCCCTAAACTTTCCGCTTTTGGGGATAAGCCAAGAAAAGGACGAAAAATGATACCAAAAAAAATGGACCCACTTGCAGCCCCTCCCGCCGCCTGTAGTTCCAGGAACCCTGAAACTCGGCGCTTCCGGCGCTCCGAGCCGCTGGCGGCGACGGCCCCGCCCGGCGCAAGAGCAGTTGGCTGAGGTCGCCTCTGAAGTTCCGGCCCGAGCCCGCCCCCGGCCCCGCCGGGGACCAACCCCGGTCTCCCCGCCAGCGCATTTCCTTTCTTCTGCAGCGCCTCGCCACGGCTCCTCCCCATCTCTCCCGAAGTCCCGCCCCGTCCCACCCGAAGCCCCGCCTCATCCCGCCGCGGCCCAACCATCCGCTAGCCCCATCAAGCCGAAGCCCCGCCCCGTTCCATACCCAGCCTCAGCGCGGCGTACTTTTGGCTCAGACAGCGCTGCAGCCCCCGCCTTCGTCCTAGCCTCCACCGCTGAGGCCTAGGAGCCGACCTTGAAATTCCTGCAGTTCTGACGCCACCCTTCTAATCACCTTTCACCCCTCCTCCCGCTGGTGGCCTTCTAGAGGTTGGGGCAGGATCAGACTATTTTTCTTTTTGATACCTGATATGTAAAACAGACAAAAAGTAAGCCGTGCCACGAGTGCATTGTGACATATTTTAAATGTTCATTTACAGTTAGCAAGTGACCTGACACACACACTTAGGACTCTGTAGTTTCACTTGGAGATGTCACTATCTAAATTTGAGCCCTCAAGTGAATGTGAGGTCTTGACTCTGCCAGAGACTAGCCGTGCAAAATCATGACAATACATTTTGTCTCCTTTCCCCTTGTTCGGTCTACAGTCTGGAAGGTTGTGCACTTAAGAACTTTGAAAAGCTGGCATTTTGGTAAATCATGGCTACCTTGATGGTGCTTAGCCTCCAGAATTTACATTTTAAAGTGAGGAAAGAGAGCCACGTTCCACTCCCATAAAGAGCTACGTTACTCGAGACATCAGGAATTCTTCCTAATTTACAGAGACTCTGGAAAATGGCAGGGGAGTACAGATCACCCTGGCAGACCATTCCCGGGGGAGGCAGGTAGTGGCCAAAGAGATAATTGCTAAACTATTTATCAGAGAAGGAACTTGGAGCCGCTAGAATGGAAAATGTGTGTGTCATTAGACCCATGGGATTTAATTACCTCCCCGGCCATTTAAGAAGCTCAAAAAAGAGTCCTTGGTAAAATACGTTGCCCAGATTCTACTGCAATGAACAGTAGGGGATGTAGGGTTTAAGATTCAATAAGAGAAGACACCGGCTGGTCGCAGTGGCTCAAGCCTTTGTGAGGCCGAGGCGGGCGGATCACGAGGTCAGGAGTTCAAGACCAGGCTGGCCAACATACGGAAACCCACCCTGTCTTTACTAAAAGTACAAAAATTAGCCGACTGTGGTGGTGTGTGCCTGCAATCCCAGCTACTCGGGAGGCTGAGGCAGGAGAATCGCGTGAACCTGGGAGACAGCGGTTGCAATGAGCTGAGATTGGGCCATTGCACTCCAGCCCAGGCGACAGTGTGAGACTCCGCCTCAGAGAGAGAGAGAGAGAGAGAGAAGATACCTGCTCTTATAGGAGGGTGGCCCTTGTAACAAAAACATACCCAGTAGGACAGGTGCTTCCTGCTGACCTGCCAGATGGGGAGAGACAGGTTGGGTGACATTTTCCTGACTGTACACATCTGCTCCAGCGTGAAACCCAAAGGAGGAAATCACTATTGGGTGTCAGAGCCTGAGATGATTTCAGGAATAACGCTCATGGCTCTCCAGAGTAGAGTGTTGGATATAAGAGCCCTTCCGGACGCCACACTTACTGCCAGCCTTGGGAAGGACCACACCCAGGTGGTACAAGCAGAGCAGAATGTCCCAGTGTCATCTTTTACAATGAAGGGAGGATTCCTAAGGGGTGTTCCTTTTGATCTGAGCCCCAAACCTGAAGGAGTAGGTTGTAACTGAAACCTAAGATGAAATGTAGAACAGAATTTCCAGGCTGCAGAAGCATTTAGAGGAATTTGGGAGGATCCTCTTCCCTTTAGTCTCCATCAACACAGATTTCAGGTTCCCCAAGCCACCACCTGGACACGTATGAAGGGACTCCTAAAATCCTCAACACTGCAGGGCTCCTCCAACTGGAATTCTGCAACACTGCAAAGCAGATATTTCAAAATCCAGCAGTTAAGATGTAATGCTAGGAACCCATTCTTATAGCTTCTCAATGTGAAACTTGTGAACTTGGTTTTAAAGCATTTGTGACAGAATGGACAATTCTTTCTAGAAAGTTAAGGTTTTAAACAAATTCTTCTGGAAAATGAGGGGATTGAACTGGATATCTCATACCTCAAAGCTCAAACTATCATGTTTTAAACATTTTTGACATCTTTACAGGTGGAATTGAGTTTGTCCACTTGCAAAGTGGATTAGATTTCCTGTTTGGAGTTTACAGTTGACAAAAGATTCTCTCTTTGACCAAACTCTAGTTGGGCTCCTTGAGTCCTCTTCTCAATTTGTCCTCAACTTTGGCCTATAAAGACATGAACAAGTGCTACATAGTTTCAAACAGCTCAAGGCTACATTCCTGGAATGACCCTAGGTCCCTTTAAAGTGCCTGCCTGAGAAAACTCAAGGCTGCCAAAAGAATTTACCGTTTGTTCCAGCGAACACCTGAAGACAAGGCCTTGTCTCCTAGCCTCTGTTGGCAGGGTAGGAGCCTAACTCCAATAAGCACCAGTTAGCAAGCCTAGATGGGTCTCATATGGACTGGTCCCCTCCCTTCCCATTTTTTGTAATTTTTTCACTTTGCAGACTCTTCTTAGGCACCTGCAATTCTTCCCTGCCCCACTGCCCCCCAGTTCATTTTCTCTTTAAAAAGCCCGGTGACCTCTCTATGAATCTGAAGGGAACTCAGCTCTTTCCCCTACTGTCAATAGTTATTCGGTAGTGTTTTCACTGCTTTAACTAAAGTCTGACTGTGCTTATCTTTGACATGATAAAAATAATCTCTCAACATTTTTTTATGTTACTATTATAACCCCAGGGATGGCAGGCAGGGGGCGGGGACATCTTCAGTCATTCAGCATATCTTGAGCTCTCTCTGTGTGCTTTGGCACTGGGCTGTGGAGGAGCAGTAATTATGCCACTGGAGTAAAAAGAGTGATGCATGTAATAAATAGCAAAGTAAGAGGCTAAATTGTGATTCAATATGAAAGGAGTAGCATGGGTAATTACTGTATGAGTTACAGGAGGTAAATGGAGGGACCTCATTAAGTGAGATAATATATGTAAACACTGGAACAAGGTAAGCACTAAATAAATGTCAGCTATTATTCATATTTACTATGGAGGTGGGATTTAAGCTAGGTGTTGAGATTATGGAGGAGCTGTTCATTCATTCATGCTTCATTCATGAAGCATATTTTAAAGGCATTTGTCAAGCACTGTAATAGACATTGAGGATAAGAGACAAGACAGTGGGGTTGGGGTTCCAGCCCTTATGGAGCTTCCATTCTGTCGGGGGAAAGTGGAAGGACAATAAACAAATTGTTCTCAGTGCTTAGATGAAGTGACGTCAGGTTGAGACCTGAAGGGTAAAAAAGCCAGCCACACAGAGCTAAGCAAAGAGCATTTTAGGCAGCAGTCAAAGCAAGGGCCACTGTGTGGAGACAGCAAAATGCTTTCCTGTTCAAGGAACAGAAGAGAGAGTGGGGAGAATGGTTGCATATGCAATGGAGAGATAGGCAGGAGGCAGATCCAAGGAACTTTGTAGGCCATGGTTGGTTTGGATTTTAGTCTTAGTCTCACTCTATGTGAAAAGGGTACTGTGATACAGTGATGGAGTGGGAGCAGGGCAAAGGCAGAAGGATGGGCGAGTCATGTTCCTGGGCAAGCCAACACTGCAGAGGGAGCCAACACTGCCAACACAACTGACTGGAGAGGGAGGCTGCAGTGGAAGCCAGCTGGAGGCCAAGATTTTAGCCAAATTCTGAAGGACTTGAGCTAGCTTCTACCTGTATTCCCTGTAAACAACGGGGGTTGTTAATTATTCATCAGAGGAATGATTTAATGAATTTAAAAATTGTAGTCAGGCTGGATGTGGTGGCTTACCCCTATAATCTCAATACTTTGAGAGGCCAAGGAGGGAGGATTGCTTGAGCCCAAGAGTTCAAGACCAGCCTGGGGAACATAGAGAAACCCCATGTCCACAAAAAAGAAAAATATCAGCAGGGCGTGGTGGTGCACACCTGTAGTCCCAGCTACTCAGGAGGCTGAGGTGGGAGGGTCGCTTGAGCCCAGGAATCTGAACTTGCAGTGAGCTGTAGTTATGCCACTGCATGCTAGCCTAGACAACAGAGCAAGACTCTGTCTCAAAAAAATAAAAGAGAATTGTAGGTATACCTGCCACATCTAATGTACTATGGTGGGGGGTACAAAAATGTGTAAGAAGTATTCTCAATCCAATTTACTAAATCTATCCTAAAAATTGTGTCTTACGGATATTCATCAACTGGTGGTGAAGAAACTAGAATAAGAAAACATTTCTGGGTCTAATGCAGTGGGCCTCATCTGTATCACTTGTCCTCCTGCCTCCTTAGCAATCTTGCTCAATCCCCTATGATGTCATCCTCCCTCTCTCTCTGGCTTCCCCTTGGCCCATAAGCATGCTCTCCTGCTCTCTTTAACCTCATCCAAACTTTCCAAAAACAGCTTCTCTGAAGACCCCCTTCTCCCCTTTAACTACTGCCCTCCAGCTCACTCTCATCTCCTTTCAAAGAAAAGCTCCTTGAAAGAGTCCTAAATGCTTCCCATCTACACTCCTCTGTGGTGGGTCTCTAATTCAACCTACCATAATTTGGCTTATTTTGGTCTTCAACCCACCCCACGACAGCCCACCACTTGACTGACATTGCTTTCCTAAGACTCACAATAACCTTAGCAGATTCAAATTCAATGAATACTTTTCTTTCCTTATCATTCTGTATCTTTTTTTCCCCTAATTTACTAGTTTTTGATGTTGATTTGACACATTTTCTCTCTGTCCCACCTTGGCTTCCTAATGGGTTTTTTCACCTTTTACGTTTCCCTTCTACTACCTCTGTTTCTTCCTTCTCAGTGTCCTCTTCTGTTGTTTATCTCTTACATGTTGATGTTCCCCAAGGTTCAATCTCCTGCTCATTTCCCGTCTTACCCTATGTACTTTCTCTGAGTGGCCTTATCCAAACCTATGACTTCAATGGAAACAATCTTCTTGTGACTCTCAACTCTTCACATCTAGCCCAGAACACTGTTCTGAGTCCCCCATGTGAATTTCCAACTGGACTCTCCTGGGTACCTCAAAGTAAACCTCTTCCCTGTTTCTCTCTTCTCATTCAGGATGAATGTCACCACTACCTGCCGATTGTCTAAGTCAGAAACCTGGAATGTTTCAAGGACACCTCCCTCTCTTTTGCCCTACAATGTAATTAGTCATGAAGACCTGTCAGTTCTGTTTTCTAAATGTGTTTTCTTAATTTAGCTTCTCTTCCCTGTTCCCATTGCCATAACTTGAGCCCAGGCTTTTATCATTTATTGCCTGGGTTACTGACCCTACCTTCCAACTAGTTTCTCTGCCTTTAGCCTGGCTTTCTTCCAATTCATCATCTATGCTACTGCCAAGGTGAGCCTTATAAAGTGCAAATTAAACTATGTTACTCCCTTGTCTGAAATACTTCAATGGCTTTATGTGGTCTGCAGAACAAAGTTCAAATCTCCCAGCATTTCCTACCAAGTTCCTCCTGGCCTGGCCTCTCCAGGCTCATCTCCCATCAGCCCCTCATAGCCATCCTACACTTCAGGCCATCATCTCTCCAATGCTGTCCTAAAGAATACATCCTCAAAATATCGATGAAAGTTCGTCCAAATAAGTTTGGACTTAAATCCAATGAATAGTTTAAATACAGTAGTTCACATTGGAATACACAACTGAAGTTATTTGGAACAACTTACAGTTCCTACAATATGCCACGCTGTCTTTTGCTTCTCCCCATCTGCCTAGGATACCATTCACTTATTAATTAATTGATTACAAAAGTCAACTGTTCTATATCTGCTGGGCAGACTGAAAACATTACTTTATCCTGGGCATACAGAAGGAAAAAAGGCTCCAGGTGAGCCAAACAAGTAAACAGACAATTACAATATGTCATGATAAATGCTGTATAATTTAGCAGCATGAAGTGGGGGCCCTGAGTTGGAGTAATCAGAGGACAGCAACTTTTCCCCCTCCTTCATATGAGTTATCTCTGAGATAGGTGTCAGTTTTACTTTATGTATTTTGAGCTTAGTTGTTAAAGGCACATATATTTCTAATTGTTATGTCTTTCTCACGTACTGACTCTTATTGTTATGAAATGTTCCTCTTTGTCTCTAGTAATATTTCTAGTTTTAAAGTCTGTTTTGTCTGATATTAATATAACCATTTCAGTCCTCTAATAGTTACTCTTTGAATGGTGTATCTTTTTCCATCCTCTTACTTTCAATCTAGTTGTGTTTTTGAATCTAAGCCTCTTATAGATATCATATAGTTGGCTTTTGTTTTTTTATCCAGTCTAATAATCTCTGCATTTTGACTGGGGTATTTAGACCATTCACATTTAATGTAATTGTTGATACGGTTAGATATATATTTGCTATTTTTCTATTTGTTTTCTATATGTCAACTTTCTTTTTTATTAATCGGTTAATCCTTGATTGCTTTCCTTTTTTCTTTTCTTTTGTATTAAATATCTTTAGGGTAAAATTTGAATTACTCTGAATTTTGAAAAAAAGTTTTAGTTATTTCTCAGAGATTGTAGTCTAAGAATTACAATATATATCTTAATTTACCGTAATGTACTTCAGATTAATACTAACTTAATTCCTGAAAAACATAAAAATTTTGCTTCACTATTCTTCTATCCCTCCCTCCTTCTTTGTGCTATTGTTTTCATATATTTTACATCTATATGTTATAAACACAGCAATACAATGTTGTAATTATTGCTTAATACAATCTCATGTGTTTGAAAAAAGTTAGATAAGAAATGAGAAGAAAATTATTATAGATGATTTTATAATAATCTGTATAACTATTACTTCTGTGCTCTTCATTTCTCCCTTTAGGAATGGGTACTCCAAATTGAATGAGCCCCTTTGACTGTGGTAGAGGTGCTGCTTGCACTGACAGCTTGCCCTTCCCAGATAGAACATCTACATTAATCAAGCTGGGGACAGCAAGAGGAATGAGAGAAGCTCCAGGTCAAATGCATTAGATGCTCACTGTTCTTACCTGGAGTTCAGTCATTTTCAAGCATAACTGCTTTTCAGACTGTCGTGTGCCTTTGATCTCAGAGTGCTGCAATGGTTGTTTTGATCAGTTTTGTCCAGTTTTATGTTTGCATTTTGGCAAGATGATTTGCTGATCTTCACTGTCACCCACAACTAGAAGTTATTAATGATATAGCTTTTAGTTAATAGCAAGTTCATTTGGTCAAGGGAATTAAGGTGGCTCAAGAATTTAAGGAGTGAAGGACTGAATTGTAGAACAAAGTCACAAACTACCTAGTTGTAGATAACAGTTACTCACAGCCCAGCTTGCCTCATAGACTTTGAAGGAGATTCCTATGTCAGCAGAAGGCCCCAGGTGAACCAGGGTGCAATTTGCATTCTTGGAATGAGAAGAAGCAGACATGAAAGGGAGAGATGGCTGAGGTTGAGATACCATCTAGGTCCTTACACTTATGAGACTGACAGTGCTGCCCACTGCACCAAGAGGGCTACTTGGGTCCTTACATGTAAGTCAAATAGCTCCTTCTTCCTGCCCAAATGGCAGGAACTTGACCAAAGGATAATGACCCTTGCAAAGATGAAGAGGGCAGGAGGTAATGGGCTAGGGTTCATTCCGGAGAGCAGAGAATTACTTTAATTAAGGAAAATTTGTGTCCCAAGAGACTGGATTGAGTACACAAGAGAACTCTGCATTTTGTGCTTTAAAAATCTGCATCTTGAAGAAAGTGGAAAGATGGTTGTCAGGGGCTGGGGTAGTGGGAATGAGGAGTTACTGATTAATGGGTACAGAGTTTCAGTTTTGCAAAATGAAGAGTTCTGGAGATGGATGGCAGTCATAATTGCACAATAATATGAATATACTTAATACCACCAAACTGTATGCTTAAAATGGTTAAGATGGTAAATTTTGTGTTACATGTATTTTAACACAATTTTTAAAATTAAAAAGAAAATCAAAGAATTTTTTTAGAAAGCCTGTATCACAGGGCAACACTGGGCATGGTTTCTGGAGTTTATGGGGTAAAAATCTATGTGACAGTTGCCTGCGTTCTACATTATGCCTGGTCATTTAAGTCATAAATCACAATGTCTTGCCAACTTTGGAATTTCCCATGGTTACTAGTGGTTTATGTGATGGGTGATCACTTTTTTTTTAAACTGGACCCTTTTTTTAAAAAACTGGACTCAGGCTTATAATTAAGTGAATGGAAACAATTAACCAAGTCTTGATGCACATGCACTCTTCTGAGAAAGTCCCAGAGTATTGCTCTGACAGATGACAGATGTCCTTACAGGGGCAGAGCTGGCAGCACATCGACCTCCCTAGTGGCCCCAGCTGCTAGTGAGTCCACCAGCTGGAAAACACCTTTCTGTTATTCTTATATTTCTCTTCTCATAAAGATGCTACAAAGATTGTAAGGCATTTGGAGCTGGGTAAGGATTAAGTTTTGGAGAAATTGGATTAATAATCATTATAATAGGCCAGGATAAACGAATTAATAAAAATGTCAAAAAGAAAAAATAACTTTTCTTTTTAGGCAGGACATTTATAAAAGTTTATAATTTTGGTCAAATAAATTGTGTATAGACATGTATACAATTTTTTTTTTTTTTTTTTTAGATGGAGTCTTGCTCTGTCACCAGGCTGGAGTGCAGTGGCATGATCCAACCTCTGCCTCCTGGGTTCAAGTGATTCTCCTGCCTCAGCCTCCCGAGTAGCTGGAATTATAGGCGCCCGCCACCATGCCCAGCTAATTTTTGTATTTTTAGTAGAGACAGGGTTTCACCACGTTGGCCAGGATGGTCTCTATCTCTTGACCTCATGATCCGCCCACCTCAGCCTCCCAAAGTGTTGGGATTACAGGTGTGAGCCACCACGCCCAGCCCATACATACAATTTTAAAAGTAATCTAAAGTGATGTTTTCCAAATTTTTTTTTTTTAATTTTGGTAGAGATGGGGTCTCACTATGTTGCTCTGGCTGGTCTTAAACTCCTAGGTGCAAGTGATCCTCCCATCTTGGCCTCTCCAGGTGTTGCAACTACAGGCCTGAAACACCACACCCAGCTCCAGTTTTTAAAATGTTGAGTATATATTAATTACAAAAGCTATATCTCTTAAATCTCTCAACTGTGATGTGGAATGAAAGAAGGCAAACACAGAAGACAGTACATATCATATGATTCCATTTATATGAAGTACAAAATCAGTCAAAGCTGTTCTATGCTATTAGAAGTCAAGAAATCAATTACCCTTTGATGAAGGGTGTTGACTTCAAAGGAGCATGAAGAGAGCTTGTGGGGCTACTGGTTATTTTGTGTTTCTTGATCTGTAGCTATATTTCAATAAAGTATTTTTTTCAAGTTTGCATTCTTCTTAGTATTTACAGTTACATTTAAAGTTGAGAGGAATTCAGAAGTGAGTGTGTGAATGTGTAAGACCCCACATTTTGCCTTCTTATCACTTGTATAGAAAAACTGATCATTTTTCATGAGGTCAGGAGATTGAGACCATCCTGGCCAACATGGGGAAACCCCGTCTCTACTAAAAGTACAAAAATTAGCTGGGTGTGGTGGCACATGCCTGTAATCCCAGCTACTCGGGAGGCTAACGCGGAGGAATCCCTTGAACCCAGGAGGCGGAGGTTTCAGTAAGCCGAGATCGCGCCTCTGCACTCCAGCCTGGCAACATAGCGAGACTCCGTCTCAAAAACAAAAACAAAAAACAAAAAACTGATCATGTTAAATGTTAATGCGATTCCAGAGAAGACACAGAGCATCATTTTGTACTTAGCTTTATTTTTCAACACATGCCTTGTAAACCAAAGAGTATCTGAGACAAGTCTCAATCAATTTAGGAAGTTTATTCTGCCAAGGTTAAGGATGCACTCGTGACATGGCCCAGGAGTCCTGAAGACATGTACCCAAGGTGGTTGGGGCACAACCTGGTATTTTACATTTTAGGATGACGCCGAACATCAATCAATATATATAAGACGTACATTAGTTCGGTCCAGAAAGGCAAGACAACTTGAAGTGGGGTGGGGGCTTCCAGGTCACAGGTAGATAAAGGAAAAATGGTTGCATTCTTTTGAGTTTCTGATGAGCCTTTCACTGAATACAGCAATTTACAGGAATAGTCACTTGGGCCTTAGTCTGGCTTAGTGAAACAATAGGCCAAAGGTAGCAATCAGATATGCATTTGTCTTACATGAACAGAGGAATGACTGAGTTCTGTCGGTCCTTTGTCCACAAGGAATTTCCTTGTGGGCAAATTGTAAGGAATGTATATACCTTTTTCATCTTTGCAGCTATCTTATCGAGGAGTAGAACTCGAGGCAGGTTTGCCCTACGCAGTTCCCAGTTTGACTTTTCCCTTTGGTTTAGTGATTTGGGGGTCCTGAGATTAATTTTCCTTTCACATGCCTATAAATTCAAGTAGCCATGATGTTTCATGAGCATTAGCATAAAGCTGCGTGACTGAATGAATTTTCTTTCTCTTATCAACTTATAATTTTCCCCAGGGCTACTTTCAATCTAGGAAAAATTTAACTCCCCAATGATGTCAAAGACAGCATATTTCAGAGGTTAATTAACGAGTCACCCAGAGAAGATCGAAGCGCTATTATGCTGACATGTTCAAGAGCTAATCGGTTCTGATGATGTAATTTGCAGTAGTGCTTGATGTATATTAGCCTGATGGGTGACAGCTGCTCTGGGCCGAGATGATTAAAGTGTGAAGCACAGGGGTGGGGCGGAGGGTCCGGGTGCGTGCGGTAAGTGCTTTCAAATGGAGAGAGAGATTTTTTTTATAGAGCCAGAGTGAATACAGCCTGGTTATCCTGGTTACCTCATCTACCACCTGGAAAGCCTGCTTAATCATCTCTTTATCTACACAGACTTTATCAGGCCTAACACAATCTCCACTCCCGCCTCCCCTCAGCCAAGACCACCCCAGTCAACACTGGCTGATGCTGTCTTCCCCGAACTCCTGTGGAACTTACAGTCAGCATCATACACTTCAGCACCTATTTCTTCAATAGTTATTTCAGGAATGTGGACCACATTCCCCAACTTAAGGATAAGCTACTTAAGAACATCATTTTTTTCTATGTCCTCCACAGCATGGGGGATAAGCATAAAAGTTCAATAAAAAATAACTGGAGCAAAATGTTGATAATTATTCAAGCAGAGGGATGGTTACATGTGGGTCTATTCTACTTTCTTTCTATTTTTGTGTCTGTTTGAAAATTCCCTTGATAGCAGGGCTGGCAGATTTAGCAAATCAAAATGCAGGAGGTTCAGTTACATTTGAATTTCAGGTAAACAATGAATAGTTTCTTCCTACTAAACACTTCTATTATATTTATTATAATTACTTATGTATGTCTATTTGATGTGATAATTTAATTTATAACAGTACTATTCATACTCTAGCATTACCTTACTATTATAGCATATTATGTTTTTCTATTATTAATATTGCATGGTTCCATGAGACATACTAAAAAGCTATTTGTTGTTCATCTGAAATGCAAATTTAACTAGGTGTTCTGTATTTTTTCTGGCAACCTAACTTGCTAAAACTTAAGAACATGATTAATCAATGGGCTAAAAGAAAGTAGATGGTAGAAACACTGCAGTGCCTCTTAGAGTGAGATGTGGTGTCACTTGCATTAGTATCTTCCATGGAACTTGTTAAAAAGGAAGCCTCCAGTGGCCCCCTGTCCCGATCCTAGAGCCACCAAATCGG
>NW_012101809.1:5532246-5537352 GCF_000951045.1 Mandrillus leucophaeus
ATGTATATACCTTTTTCATCTTTGCAGCTATCTTATCGAGGAGTAGAACTCGAGGCAGGTTTGCCCTACGCAGTTCCCAGTTTGACTTTTCCCTTTGGTTTAGTGATTTGGGGGTCCTGAGATTAATTTTCCTTTCACATGCCTATAAATTCAAGTAGCCATGATGTTTCATGAGCATTAGCATAAAGCTGCGTGACTGAATGAATTTTCTTTCTCTTATCAACTTATAATTTTCCCCAGGGCTACTTTCAATCTAGGAAAAATTTAACTCCCCAATGATGTCAAAGACAGCATATTTCAGAGGTTAATTAACGAGTCACCCAGAGAAGATCGAAGCGCTATTATGCTGACATGTTCAAGAGCTAATCGGTTCTGATGATGTAATTTGCAGTAGTGCTTGATGTATATTAGCCTGATGGGTGACAGCTGCTCTGGGCCGAGATGATTAAAGTGTGAAGCACAGGGGTGGGGCGGAGGGTCCGGGTGCGTGCGGTAAGTGCTTTCAAATGGAGAGAGAGATTTTTTTTATAGAGCCAGAGTGAATACAGCCTGGTTATCCTGGTTACCTCATCTACCACCTGGAAAGCCTGCTTAATCATCTCTTTATCTACACAGACTTTATCAGGCCTAACACAATCTCCACTCCCGCCTCCCCTCAGCCAAGACCACCCCAGTCAACACTGGCTGATGCTGTCTTCCCCGAACTCCTGTGGAACTTACAGTCAGCATCATACACTTCAGCACCTATTTCTTCAATAGTTATTTCAGGAATGTGGACCACATTCCCCAACTTAAGGATAAGCTACTTAAGAACATCATTTTTTTCTATGTCCTCCACAGCATGGGGGATAAGCATAAAAGTTCAATAAAAAATAACTGGAGCAAAATGTTGATAATTATTCAAGCAGAGGGATGGTTACATGTGGGTCTATTCTACTTTCTTTCTATTTTTGTGTCTGTTTGAAAATTCCCTTGATAGCAGGGCTGGCAGATTTAGCAAATCAAAATGCAGGAGGTTCAGTTACATTTGAATTTCAGGTAAACAATGAATAGTTTCTTCCTACTAAACACTTCTATTATATTTATTATAATTACTTATGTATGTCTATTTGATGTGATAATTTAATTTATAACAGTACTATTCATACTCTAGCATTACCTTACTATTATAGCATATTATGTTTTTCTATTATTAATATTGCATGGTTCCATGAGACATACTAAAAAGCTATTTGTTGTTCATCTGAAATGCAAATTTAACTAGGTGTTCTGTATTTTTTCTGGCAACCTAACTTGCTAAAACTTAAGAACATGATTAATCAATGGGCTAAAAGAAAGTAGATGGTAGAAACACTGCAGTGCCTCTTAGAGTGAGATGTGGTGTCACTTGCATTAGTATCTTCCATGGAACTTGTTAAAAAGGAAGCCTCCAGTGGCCCCCTGTCCCGATCCTAGAGCCACCAAATCGGATTATTTCTGCTGGTGGGACTCTGCATTTGCAGTAAGAGACTCAGGTGGTTCTGATGCTGTTGCTAGCCAACCCGATGCCTTTGGTGCTTCTAGTTTTTCTGATGTGATCTTTTATTTCCTTGCAACTTCCTTCCTTGGCCTTGTTTCAGCAAGTTCTACTCCATTTTTATGTCAGGGACATGACCTAAGACATGTTAATATTCCTACTCAATGATTCACTAAATATTACAAATCAAATATAGTCAAATAATCACATATCTTCTAGCAGCATTTTTTAGTTGAGCTACTCCTTAAAATGTATCCAGTGGCCCAGCATCTTAACTACTGACGTATATTCTATTCATATATATTCATTTTGTTGTTTGTTTTGCTTTGTTTTTTAAGAGACAGGGTCTTACTCTATCACCCAGGCTGGAGTGCAGTGGTGCAATCACAGCTCGCTATAACCTTGACTGGCTAGGCTTAAGAGATCCTCCCACTTCAGTCTGCCCAGCAGATGGGAGTACAGGTGTGTGCCACTATGCCCAGCTAATTTTTCAATGTTTTGAAAGGACGAAGTCTTCCTATGTTACTCAGGCTTTTCTTTAAGTCCTGGCCTTAAGTGATCCTCCTACCTTGGCCTCCCAAAGTATTATGATTACAGGTGTGAGCCATCACACCCAGCCACATATATTCATTATTATTGATAAATTATAATTGACAAAATCGCAGCTCCCTATAGTGTATTTTAAGGCCAGGGCTTATGGACAGATGTTCTAGAGTGACCAAACATCCTTGTGTGCTTGGGACTGTTCAGTTTTAACGCTGATGTTCCCACGTCCTAGGCTGTTCCTCAGTCCTGGTTGCTCCTGGTCATCCTATCTGTAGGTCGGGTTTCCCACTCTCAGACTCTGAGGTTCCTCTGTAGGGGAATATTAGGAAACGCTTTCAGAAGCTGAGCCCTGGGTGGGTGAGGGAAGCAGGATTGAGTAGAGGAAAAAGGGGCTTTTACTGGCCACTTTCAAGGTAGGGTGATCTCATCCAAAATTGTGTTCTGCCCTCAGGGACAGTAACCAGTTGACACATTCCCAGACCTTAGTGCATGACATTTCTGATTAACTATCCCAGCTCCAGAAATTTCTGTGGGATCAGCTGAGGCCTCTATTGTAACTGCCCTTCAATTCAACTCCTCCCTCTGTGCAATCCTGCTTCCCTTGCGCCCTCAGGACTCAGCTCCTGAAAGCATTTTCTAATATTCCCTATCAGGCAAATCTCAGAGTCTGAGAGCCAGGAGGAACCTGACATACAACAGCAGGCACAGGGGTAAAGTGGTCCTAGGAAGCCGTCTCTAACATAGGATTTTGAAGCTGGGTCGCTGCTGACTGGCTGGTAATGAGAACCCTTCCCTAGTGGTAGATGGAGTCCCTGGTGGGGCGAAACCTTCACCAGTGGTGAACTGGAATGGGTTGTAGGCCCATCCAGAGGTTTGGGGAAAGTAGTGATTTAAGGACAATACAATGGCCTGGTTGTTACTGGCCACTCTCGATGCATTGGAGAGAGACAATGAAAGGTTGCCGGTGATTAACTACCAATTTCAAGCTGAATGTAAAAGCCAGAAGATCTTGGCAGCACAAGAGACTCTCTCTCATCTCCTGCAGTCAGAGTTTGGACCTCCCGAAGATGAGACCCAGAACTTAAATTAGAAAGCCACGGCTGGGCACTGGGGCTCATGCCTGTAATCCTAGCACTTTGGGAGACGGAGGAGGGAGGATTGCTTGAGCTCAGGAATTCCAGAACAGCCTGGGCAACATGGCAAAACCCTCTCTCTACAAAAAACACCAAAATTAGCTGGGCGTGGTTGTACATGACTGTAGTCCCAGCGACTTGGGAGGGTGAGGTGGGAGGATTGCTTGGGCCTCAGGAGGTTGAGGCTGCCATGATCCGTAATCGTGCCAGTGCACTCCAGCCTGGGTGACAGAGCAAGACCCTGTCTTAAAAATGAAACCAACCAACCAAACAAACAAAAGTCGCAGAGCTCCAGTGAAGGCAGAATTCTCAATCCTAGTGAGCTGTCTATGTCAAAGTCACAATCCTAGCTGGGAGGGAGTGGGATCCTGAGATTTGGGGTGAGGACATATGGGCAGGGGTCCTTGTAAATTTTGACTTCCCAGATTTCCTCTGAATTCTCTGGGCCTGCAGAAGGGGTCCATTCTCCTGGCTGGTTAAAGGTTAACACTTCCTACTTTTGAAGTCAATACAGAAATTTTTGCCTTGAAAGAAAACAACTTCTTTCCCCACAGAATCTCAGCGTCTCCCTTCATCCTGCCACCAAACCAGTAATGAGGGTGAAGTTACAACATAATTGAGGAGCTGCTCAGGGAGAAAAGAGACCATTCTTCGAAGGAGCTGCAGGACCTGAACAACATGTGTCGTCAGAAGCTGGAAGAGTACATAGGGATGCTGTTAAATTCAGTTTAGCCTAAAGCTGCCTTCTCTCATATTTTAAGTTCTGCCTAAAGGTTTTTCTGTACATAGTGAACTGTAACCTAACTGAATGTGTAAACAGACTGTAACCTACTCTTGTAACAAGTAGCTGAGTCCCAGCCAATCACAGAAACCACACTTCCACCACTCACAGGCAGCCAACTGTTTGAACAGTATTCAAATAAGGCAAACACTGAGCTGTAACCAATCCATCTGTTTCTGTACCTCATTTCCATTTTCTGAACATCACTTTCCTTTTTCTGTCCATAAATCTCTCTGGTTGGCAGGGGAGGGAGACGGAGTTGGGGAGAAGTGGCTGTCTGATTTACAAATCATACTTTGCTCAATTAAACTCTGTTAAATTTAATTTGTCTAAAGTTTTTCTTTTAACAATCCTGAGTATGCATAATCGAGGGAGTAGAGCATACAGTTAGATAAAGAAGAATTCATTGATAAGAGAGCGCTTTCCCATGATGTAGGAGTTCACCTTGGCAAGGACCCAGGAAACACTAGCTGTTGCACTGCTAGAATATATTTTGGAAGTTAGAGAGAACATCACATCAAATTGATCTACTATGTCAATGATATCATGTTAATCATACTGGGTGAGCAAGAAGTGCAAGTACATTGGAGGCCTTGATAAGACACTTGTGCTTCAGAGGCTTGGGCTCTGCCATGTCCGTGAAATGTTCAGGCCACACAGTGCCACATCAGTACAGAGCCTGGGTTACCCCGGGACATCCCCTTCAAAGTAAAGAACAAATGTCTGCATTTCGTGCCTCCACTACTGAAAAGGAAGCACAGTGCCTGGTAGGGTTCTGGAGGCAGCATCTTCCACACTCAGAAATACTGCTTCAGCCCTTTCGCTGGTAACTGGGAAGACATCCAGCATTGATCCAGGCTTTGAAGCCGGTCCAGGATGTAGTGAGAGCAGCCCTGTCACTTGTTGTCTTGTAGCCAGCAGGCCTATGCATTTGAAGTCATTTGCGTTGCCATGTAAACTCCTCCATCGCTCTCCCCAAATCTTTTTGGCTGTTGTTTTGAGACGGAATTTTGCTCTTGTTACCCAGGCTAGAATGCAGTGGCACAATCTCGGCTTGCCGGAACCTCTGCCTCCTGGGTTCAAGCGATTCTCCTGCCTCAGCCTCCTGAGTAGCTGGGATTACAGGCATG
>NW_012101809.1:5538937-5540487 GCF_000951045.1 Mandrillus leucophaeus
GATCATTAGAGAAATACAAGTCAAAACCACAATGAGAAAAATGAGTTATAAAAGGCAACAAGGCCAGGTGCAGTGGCTCACGCCTATAATCCCAGCACTTCAGGAGGCCAAGGTGAGTGGACCACTTGAGCCCAGGAGTTTGAGGTTACAGGGAGCTCTGATCATATCACTGCACTCCAGCCTGGGCAACAGAGCAAGATCCTGGCTCTAAAATATATACATATACATACATACAATCCTGTTTGTTTGGCTTTTTCCCCAGATACCAGGTGGCATCACCCTGGTCCTCCTCCTGCTCTGCTCCAGCTCCCTGGGAATCTGTCTGCTGTCGAGGCTGCCAATGTCTGGGCCAAAAGTGCCCAGTGTCTCCTGCAGATGCCTGTGCTGAAGCTGACAGCATGCTCCTCACCACCACAAGGGCAGTGGGGCCACCGTCAAGGCTGCCAGCCCTCATGCCGCCACTGCTGCTGCTGCCCTTTGGGCTCTCAGCACCCTACAGAGAGTTAAGTGAACGCTGCCTACACAGCCTTTCCCCAGGACAGGAGCTGGCTGGGGGATCCCCTGGGTAGTACACACTTGGTTATACTTGGCAGTAGCATATCTAATGATTTGATACCCAGAGGGTATAATTTTTAAACAATCTTCTACATGACAAAATGATTTTCAGTAATAATTATGAAAAAATGAATGCTAGTAATGGTCAGAAATGAAATGCAACAGGAAAAATTTTCTTTTTTAAAACTTTGTATATATAATCATGCCCATAAATAAATAAGGAAAAAAGAAAGATGACGTTGCAAAAAGAAAAACATGAGCAACATTAATAACTCTGAATTATATTAATATTCTTTTTGCCAACATTTTATTGTGCATATTTTCAAACATACAGTAAAGTCAGAGAAATTTTACAGCAAACACTCGTATGCCTGGCACCTAGATCTTACCAATAATATTTTCTTATACTTTATCACACAGCTATCTACCCATTCCTCAATCCATCTACCAATCTTATTTTTTAAGTTTTAAACTTTTTACTCTCAAGTAGTGTTAGTAATCCTAGCACTTTGAGAGGCCGAGGTGGGTACATTGCTTGAGCCCAGGAGTTCGAGACCAGCCTGGCAACATGGCAAAACCCCATCTCTACAAATAAATACAAAAATTAGCCAGGCATAGTGACGTACTTCTGTAGTCACAGCTACTCAGTAGGCTGAGGCTGGAGGATCTAGCGAGCCCAGGAGGTTGTGGATGCAGTGAGCTGTGATCGTGCCACTGTACTCTAGCCTGGGAGGCAGATGGAGACCCTGTCTCAAAAATAAATGAATAAAAATAGTGTTAGTTTTACAGAAAAGTTGCAAAGATAGTACAGAGTTCCCACACATCCTGCATCCAGTTTTCCCTATTATTAACATCTTACATTAGTATGGTACCATTTGTCACAAGAAATGAGGAAACAATATTGACACATTTTTATTAACTCAGCTGTCTGCTGTGATCAGATTTATTAATATCCTTTTTTCTGTTCCAGTGTCTCATTCAGGATATCACAGTCC
>NW_012101809.1:5543827-5545270 GCF_000951045.1 Mandrillus leucophaeus
GTTATTTTTCCTGATTCTCTCCCTCTTCCACCCTCCCATCCTTCGGTGAACCCCAGTGTGTGTTGTTCCCCTCTTTGTGTCCATGAGCTCTCATTCATTTAGCTCCCACTTATAAATGAGCATATGTGGTACTTGATTTCCTGTTCCTGTATTATTTTGCTAAGGATAATGGCCTCTAGCTCCACGCATGTTCCTGCAAAGGACACGATCTCGTTCTTTTTTATAGCTGCATAATATTCCATGGTGTATAGGGACCACAATTTCTCTATCCAGTCTATCATTAATGGGCATTTAGGTTGATTCCATGTCTTTGCTATTGTGAATAGTGCTGCAACAGACATATGTGTGCATGCGTCTTTATGAGAGAATGATTTATATTCTTTTGGGTATGTACCCAGTAATGGGATTGCTGAATTGAAGAGTAGTTTTGTTTTTAAGTCTTTAAGAAATTGCCCCACTGCTTTGCACACTGTTGAACTATTAGGTTGGTGCAAAAAGTAATTGTGGTTTTTGCCTAATAATTTACACTCCCACCAACAATGTATAAGCACTTCTTTTTCTTCGCAACCTCACCAGCATCTGTCATTTTTTGACTTTTTAACAGTACCCATTCTGACTGGTGTGAATTAAATCAAGATGGATTAAAGACTTAACTGTGAAACCCAAAACTATAAAAGCCCTGGAAAACAACCTAGGCAAAACCATTTTGGACATAGGGACGGGCAAAGGTTTCATGATGAAGGTTCCAAAAGCAATGACAACAAAAGCACAAATCGACAAGTGGGATCTAATTAAACTAAAGAGCTTCTGTACAGCAAAAGAAACAATCATTAGAGTAATCAGACAAGCTACAGAATGGAAGAAAATTTTTACAAACTACGCATCTGACAAAAGTCAATATCCAGCATCTATAAACTTAAACAAATTCATAAGAGTAAAACAAAGAACCCCATTAAAGAGTGGGCAAAAGAAATGAACAGACACTTTTTAAAAGAAGATATACATGCAGCCAACAAGCATATGAAAAAAAGCTCAACATTACCGATCATTAGAGAAATACAAGTCAAAACCACAATGAGAAAAATGAGTTATAAAAGGCAACAAGGCCAGGTGCAGTGGCTCACGCCTATAATCCCAGCACTTCAGGAGGCCAAGGTGAGTGGACCACTTGAGCCCAGGAGTTTGAGGTTACAGGGAGCTCTGATCATATCACTGCACTCCAGCCTGGGCAACAGAGCAAGACCCTGGCTCTAAAATATATACATATACATACATACAATCCTGTTTGTTTGGCTTTTTCCCCAGATACCAGGTGGCATCACCCTGGTCCTCCTCCTGCTCTGCTCCAGCTCCCTGGGAATCTGTCTGCTGTCGAGGCTGCCAATGTCTGGGCCAAAAGTGCCCAGTGTCTCCTGCAGATGCCTGTGCTGAAGCTGACAGCAT
>NW_012101809.1:5546890-5549281 GCF_000951045.1 Mandrillus leucophaeus
TGATGACCTTGACAGTTTTCAGGAGGGAGTGTTGGTCAGGTATTTTGTAGAATGTCCCTTAATTTGGATTCATTTTCTCCTGGTGAGCCCAGTGTCAGGGGTCTTTGGGAAGAAGACCACAGAAACTAAGTACATTCTCAACACATCATATTAAAAATACATGTTATCAACATAACTTATCACTGATGGCCTTAACCTTGGTCTCCCGGAGTAGGTGGTGTTTGTCAGGTTTCTTCATTGCCAAGTTACTTTTCCCCTCCTTCCTGTATTGTGTTCATCAGAAGCAAGTCACTAAGTGCTGTCCACACTTAACATGGGGTAGGGAGTTACCCTCTGCCTCATTGCAGGGCGATCATCTACATAAATTATTTGGGTTTCTTTTGTATGGGAGAGAGTGTCTTTTTTCACCCATTTACTTATTTATTCAATAATTTATGCATATTAGTATGAGCTGATGATTATTTATTTTATATTTTGGATTATAACCTGATACTTTTTTTTTTATCCCAATTTTTCCAACTTTGGCCACTGGGAGCTGTTCCACTTGGCTTCTGTGTTCCTTTGAAATATCTCCAGGGTTTCATTTTTTGAGCATTTCCTTACTTTCTAGCAGTATGAGATGTGCCAGCGTCATCTGGTATACTCTCTGACCCAGTCTTAAAATCAGCCATTTCTCCAAGAAGTCCTGGCTCCTTTTGTTGGGAAATGGCAATAGAAACCAAGATATGGGCACGAGATATGTGTGTTGCTGCTGGAGTATTGTTGTCTCTAGGCCCTCTCAGTGGATAGGGATAAGAAATATATGACTGTATGGCAACCTGTATATACACCCATATTCATCATTATTTCTATATCTATCCATTAATATCTATATTAATCTAAACATGAGTTCATATTTATGTTTCTGGTTCTAAACCACAACCACGCATGACATTAGAGCCTCTTCCCCTTGTTTACCTGTGACCTCCCTCCCTGAGAGTGAGCATGTACCAGCCATTTACTTATTTGTTCAGTCCCTGCATACATGTACAGCAGTCTCAGAACTGTTAAACGGTATCTCAGAACTGTTAAACGGTACCCCTTGAGAAACAACTTTACCAACTAGAGTACAGTGCTAAGTACAGTTCCTTGTCTTCAGTTTTCCAGTTTCCAGTATTTCCACAGTTATAGACTACCAGTCCTCTTCGGTGCGGTTATGTTATAAATGTGTAATATAGTTAGGCTCTTTTGTCATTGCCTGTATTTCATCCTGGGATCCTCCAACCTCCTAGTTGATTTTGTAAAATTTTGCAGACATTAAGGTTCACTGTTAGTTTTGTAAAGTTCTATGGTTTTCCACAAATGATAGTATCATGGATCCACGCCTACAGTAGCATATGGAATAGTTACATGCCCCCCAAGATCCCTTGTGCTTCACATAGTCAACATTCTTCTCTCCCAAACCCCAGCAACAACTGGCAGATCTGTTTCTGTCTCTGTAAGTTTTGCCTTTTCCAGAATATAAATTTTTCCAGAATGTAGCCTTATCATTCTGGCTTCTTTCACTCAGCAACATGCATTTAATATTCGCCCATGCTGTATGAATGAATAGCTTGTTCCTTTTGAAAAAGGGAAAATATGCCAATGTTAGTTTTCTCTCAGTGATAAATAGTAATATTTTATGACTTAACTTTTGCAAATTAGGTAACGACTTCATCAAAACTGATCTTCGTTTCTTCGTATTCAAAAGACTGTACATTATCAATCAGATTTGATAATCTATCTTTACTCAGAGTTGATCAAGAAAACTTTTTATTAATTTTCATTTTGAAAAGCTTCTTTCACATGAGATAGCAGATGTGCAAAGTTTACAGAAGGGGTATAATCTTAGTGCTGTTACAAAAGAAAAGATGTTCAATCTCACTGTGAGATAAATGCAGATCAGAATTGTGCAATAATATTTGCACTTCTCAGATTGGCAAAGATCAAAGAGTTTGATGACATAATGTGTGAGTGAGGAGGTGGGAAAGCAGGAACTCTAACACATTTGCAAGTGGAAGTGTAAATTGGAATATACTTTAAAATTACGGCAATAGCTATCGAAATTACAAATGCACATCCCTTTGCTTCCACATTCTGCATATAGGAATTTTTTCTATAGAGGTGCTTTCATATTTGTGAAATGAGGTACATAAAAGATTATTTATTGTAGCATTGTTTGTAAGGGCCTATGATTAGAAACAATGAAAATGTTCATTGATAAAGGGCAGAATAAACAAATAAAATTAGTTAAATTAAACTGTGACGGGGCACAGTGGCTCATGCCTGTAATCTCAGCACTTTGGGAGGTCGAGGCAGACAGATCACCTGAGGTCAGGAGTTTGAGACCAGCCTGGCCAACATGGTGAAACC
>NW_012101809.1:5550191-5552862 GCF_000951045.1 Mandrillus leucophaeus
TCACCTGGCTAATTTTGTATTTTTAGTAGAGACGGGGTTTCTCCATGTTGGTCGGGTCAGGCTGGTCTCGAACTCCCGAAATCAGGTGATCTGCCTGCCTTGGGCTCCCAAATTGCTGGGATTACAGGCATGAGCTACCGCGCCTGGCCAATATGTTTTTTTAAAACAGATAAGAGAAAACATTCTAACAAGGCAACGGAAATATTTATATTACCGATTCAGGCCTAGGAGTCACACCGGATTATCTGTCTCCTTCCATCTACTTATGTATGAACCATCAAATCCTATCTATTTAGCCACCACAAAATATCACAAATATCTAGACTTTCCTCTACCAGTTCCCTAGGCCAAGCCACCACCAGCCTAACTTTGCATTCCCTAACCCTTCCATTCTAAGTTAGCATTCCTAGTAGCAACTATTCTCTTTCACAACACCTTTTATTTTTCTTCATAACTCTTATTCACATATAAGAAGTTTAATGGTATACCTATCAATGTCTACTTCCCCAGCTGGAATATAAACTCCATGAAGTCAGAGACTGTGTCTGTTTTGCTAGTTACTATATTTCCAGCTCAAATATTTGTGTTGAATGAATGAATAAACTAGAATATGGAACTCCCTGGAGAAACAGAGTTGTGTGTGTAATGGAAATTTTTAAAAATCACATTGAGGAGACTATCAGGAGATAAATTATCAGAAGCAAATTGTGATCATAGAAGAGTCTAGAAAATATGCTAAGTCTTTTCGTCTCTGACCTCCACAGATTTGCCACACATTGAGAACTGTCAGCTTAGGCGTTTCACCAACGTGGCTCAAGACTTTAGTACTAGCAAGCTGAGCAAGTCTCCTCTCCCTTGGGAACTTGGTTCTCTCAATTCTGCTTTGGGATAGATGAGCAAAGAACTTCTTATCTGAAGACATGAAGTCTAAGAAGACTGTATTGTTCTAGCAGCATCTCCCTAGCAAGTCTGTACAGGCTGAGTATGAATCAGGCGGAGTTTATGACAAGGTTTTACTTGAGGCATTTTCTAAAATCACTCCGCAAAAGTTCAGCTCTCATAATTGAAGATGACATTGACCTCATGCACTGCTAATGTACATTTTAAAACTCTCAGGGAGTCAGGACCATCATGAGGAAGTCTCTGGTGACTATGTTACCAGGTTATAATGGTCAGGAGCACTTTGTATATAATTTGCTTCATGTTCCATTGTATTGTAATAATTTATGTGTCTGTCTCTTCTACCATTGCACTGTACACTCCTCAAGGCTCAAGGGCGGGAATATAACAGGAGCTCAATAAATATCTCTGTTTTTTGGGGGTTTTTATGAGACAGAGTCTCACTCTGCAGTCCAGGCTACAGTGCAGTGGTGTGATCTCAGCTCACTGAAAACTCTGCCTCCTCGGTTCAAGCAATTCTCCTGCCTCAGCCTCCCAAGTAGCTGGGATTACAGGCACTTGTCACCATGCCCAGCTAATTTTTGTATTTTTGGTAGAGATGGGGTTTTATCATGTTGGCCAGGCTGGTCTCAAACTCCTGACCTCAGGTGATCTGCCCGCCTCAGTCTCCCAACGTGCTAGCATTACAGGCATGAGCCACTGTGCCCAGCCAATAAATATTTCTTAAATGAATAATCTGAATACAGTACGTGGATTTGACTCTTGAAGGAAGAGAGTTTATATAGAGACAGTTATATTCAATCCACCACTTATTAGATCTATAAACCAGAACAGATAATTTAATCTCTCTTCATTTTCCCCCTTTTTGAAAAATTATGAAGTATTTAAATATGTACACAAACATAAAGAAGGGTAAAATTAACGTTTATCTGCTACCTAGCTTTATGTTATTTTGTCAGATATGGCTGAGAGAATGCCATGTGTTCATCAAATCTTGTTTCATTTTTCTCTTTCCGGGCACACGAAAAGATTGCATTTCTCATCCTCCTCTGCAGCCAGATGGATATCATGAGACTAGTTCTGCCAATGGACTGTAAGTGGATGTGCTATGTGTTACTTCCAGGGTAAGCATAGAAGAATGACTGAGTTCTCTGTGCTCTTTCCGTGCTGCAGTGATCCTGGAAGCCACGTATGAAAACAGTGGTATCAGAAGACCCTGGAGCCTCCATCAGCCTATACTCCTGAATATCTGTGATCAGTGTATGAGAATCTCTCTTGCTCTACGTCTTTATCAATGCTGAGCTTTCCCAGCTTTAAAAGCTTTTCTGACAGTTTGATGGTGTGAAATCATTGTTTTAATTTGTGTTTTGTTGATCCTGCACGATGCTGAACACGTTTCCAAATGCTTGTCATTTGGGTTTTTCCTGTGAGTGCCTGTTTGTATCCTTTGCCCATGGTGGATGGGGGAGTTCATTATTTTAGTATTCTGTGGGTTGATTTTATATATTTTGGAAACCAGTCTCAGTTGCATTCATTGCAAATATTTTCTCCAAACGTGCAGCTTATCTTTTTACTTTGTTTAAAGTATCTTTGTTGTACAGAAATTTAAATTTACCAGTCTTCTTATGTTTTGTATAAGAATTTTTTCCAATCTCAAAGTTATAAATATATTTTTCTATATTTCCTTTTGAAAAAAAATTTTATTTCTCAGTGATGTGTATTTGAAAGTTTTAAAGACTTGATTTTCATTTGTAAGTCTTTAATCTACCTG
>NW_012101809.1:5552912-5558341 GCF_000951045.1 Mandrillus leucophaeus
GGTGACTATGTTACCAGGTTATAATGGTCAGGAGCACTTTGTATATAATTTGCTTCATGTTCCATTGTATTGTAATAATTTATGTGTCTGTCTCTTCTACCATTGCACTGTACACTCCTCAAGGCTCAAGGGCGGGAATATAACAGGAGCTCAATAAATATCTCTGTTTTTTGGGGGTTTTTATGAGACAGAGTCTCACTCTGCAGTCCAGGCTACAGTGCAGTGGTGTGATCTCAGCTCACTGAAAACTCTGCCTCCTCGGTTCAAGCAATTCTCCTGCCTCAGCCTCCCAAGTAGCTGGGATTACAGGCACTTGTCACCATGCCCAGCTAATTTTTGTATTTTTGGTAGAGATGGGGTTTTACCATGTTGGCCAGGCTGGTCTCAAACTCCTGACCTCAGGTGATCTGCCCGCCTCAGTCTCCCAACGTGCTAGCATTACAGGCATGAGCCACTGTGCCCAGCCAATAAATATTTCTTAAATGAATAATCTGAATACAGTACGTGGATTTGACTCTTGAAGGAAGAGAGTTTATATAGAGACAGTTATATTCAATCCACCACTTATTAGATCTATAAACCAGAACAGATAATTTAATCTCTCTTCATTTTCCCCCTTTTTGAAAAATTATGAAGTATTTAAATATGTACACAAACATAAAGAAGGGTAAAATTAACGTTTATCTGCTACCTAGCTTTATGTTATTTTGTCAGATATGGCTGAGAGAATGCCATGTGTTCATCAAATCTTGTTTCATTTTTCTCTTTCCGGGCACACGAAAAGATTGCATTTCTCATCCTCCTCTGCAGCCAGATGGATATCATGAGACTAGTTCTGCCAATGGACTGTAAGTGGATGTGCTATGTGTTACTTCCAGGGTAAGCATAGAAGAATGACTGAGTTCTCTGTGCTCTTTCCGTGCTGCAGTGATCCTGGAAGCCACGTATGAAAACAGTGGTATCAGAAGACCCTGGAGCCTCCATCAGCCTATACTCCTGAATATCTGTGATCAGTGTATGAGAATCTCTCTTGCTCTACGTCTTTATCAATGCTGAGCTTTCCCAGCTTTAAAAGCTTTTCTGACAGTTTGATGGTGTGAAATCATTGTTTTAATTTGTGTTTTGTTGATCCTGCACGATGCTGAACACGTTTCCAAATGCTTGTCATTTGGGTTTTTCCTGTGAGTGCCTGTTTGTATCCTTTGCCCATGGTGGATGGGGGAGTTCATTATTTTAGTATTCTGTGGGTTGATTTTATATATTTTGGAAACCAGTCTCAGTTGCATTCATTGCAAATATTTTCTCCAAACGTGCAGCTTATCTTTTTACTTTGTTTAAAGTATCTTTGTTGTACAGAAATTTAAATTTACCAGTCTTCTTATGTTTTGTATAAGAATTTTTTCCAATCTCAAAGTTATAAATATATTTTTCTATATTTCCTTTTGAAAAAAAATTTTATTTCTCAGTGATGTGTATTTGAAAGTTTTAAAGACTTGATTTTCATTTGTAAGTCTTTAATCTACCTGCACAGTAGTAGTCTGTATGTATGTGATATAATGTACCAACATATTTTTTTTCCATAAAATAGCCAATTTCTCAAGGCCATTTATTGACTAGTTCATCATTTCCATTGATGACAATACAACTTTGCCATATATCAAGTTTCCATTGATGCACAGGTCTGTTCATAGTCTCTCTAACCTGTTTGACTGGTTTATTCATCTGTCCCTGGGCCAAGGACATGTTGTCTTAATTGCTATAATTTTATAGTAAGTTTTGATATGTGGTAGCATGAGTATCCCTCCATTTCGATCTTCATTATTGTCTCATCTTTTGTTGACCCTATGTACTTCAATATGAACTTTAGGATGAGCTTGTCAAATTCTACAAATAACTAAGTTGGGATTTGGTTGAAATTGTATTTGCATCCTGTTGTTACTGTGGTTGAGAATAATTATTTTTTACTATTACATTTTTCAGTTAATACTAATGATGCATAGAAATGCTGTTGATTCTCATACACTGATTTTGTATCCAGAAATCTTGTGCCCTTATATTAATTGTGTCTATAGAGTCCTTGGAATTTGTCCACAATGTATATTCTTTAATAAGGGTAACTTAGATAATACATTTTCAGTTCTTATGTTCCTCTTATACAGTGTTGAATAAAAGTGGTGAATCTTATTGAATCTTTTTCTTATTTTAATAAAAATGTTCTTACAGTTTCACCATTAAGTATTTTGTTTGCTCTATGGGCATGCTTCAGCTCAGAAAATACACTCAGATTTTTTTTGCCTTGGTCTCTTCACCTGCAATATGTAGATATCACTACCTGTTTTATTTATTTTTCCAATCCATTGTGAGAATTAAATAAGGTATCATACAGGAAAGATCACTGGGAATAGTGAAGTACTATGTTCAAATGTCAGTTAGTGTTTGTATATTGTTTGTTCACTTTTGTGTCCCAGTACCTAAAACATTTTCCAGAACCTAATTCGTGCTCAATAAGTATGTGTTGGATAATTATGGAAAACATTATTAATATTAAACAGATGTTTCATGTAAAGTATTATTTCCTTACATCTTAACAGGGATGGCAACACTGAGATATTCATGCTGCTGTTCCCTGCATTGCCTGCCAGTGGCAAAAAAATCACTGAATTATCTCAGAACTCTTCTTCTGAGCTTGGACTGTCAACCTCAGAATCCATTTCAACTTAGCGTTCTAGGCAGCTATTTCCAATCTACTATAATTGGAATACGAAAAGAAACTTATTTACTTATTTACCAGTTTAGTACTCGTTTGGTACCAAGCCAATGACATTGAATCTCTACTCAATTCGGCATATGGCACTGTTATGAAAGAGAAATTTAGGAATCAAGGGTTTCTCATTCCCAAAAGTAAATATCCACAGCAGGGCTACATAATCACCAGCATTTAGGAAAGCTCAGTCTGTTTAATTGGTTTATTCTTCTTGTGTATTTCTTCATAAATTGAAAACACAATGATATCTGTTAAGTAAAAAGGCAACATCAGGCCTATGAAAATATTTCCTCCTTATTAGTAAAGTGCTTTGTTCCTATGTTTATCTTTGTTATTATATTGCAGGCTGGAAATGAGAACTGTGAGCATCATTTTAATAAGTGGATTAAAGGTCTTTATTTCTAAAAATTTTCCCACACACCTTGCTGAGTCTTCATTTCTGACAGCTAGAAATAGAGGTGAATCATGTCATCCCCTTATAAATAAGAACACACAGGCACTAAATTTACAGAGTAATTGTAAAGCACATCATTTTATGTTGTACATTTATGTTGCTTCTCATATTCTATTTGCTATTTTCACATCTTTTCAGGTTATTAATTTATTATTTCCTGTAAAAAGGGACATTACTGAATCTCTCTTCCCAAGCATTTCTACCTTCCCTTCCACATACCACAAACCCCTGTCAATTTTTGCCCTAGAATATACAAAATTTAGAGATTAAAGATATAAATGCAAGGCCCACCTCACTGAAAGGACTTGTTCATTTATTGAGAGCTGGCTGATTGTTTCATTAAGTAATATCTCATATAAAAACACAAATACCTGATGCCTGAAAATATTATGCATGCCCCTGTGGCCCTTGATACTTCATTTCCCACTCCAGCTTCTGGGAGGTGGATGAGCTCCAGTTCTGCACCTGCATTGCTGGGCTTTTAGGAAATGTGTCTTAATTTTAAAACAATTCAGATGCTATATTCTCCATCAACCAACTTTGCCAAAATCAAGCCTTGAGACTCTTATAAAAGATTAAAATTTCAAAGCTAGTACTTTTCAGTGAAGGGCACACATCATTATTGTGTTCTAATCTGCAAATACCTGACAGGCTCAAGAAGCAAACATGGCCAGGAACCAGAAATCCAAATATTGCGAAGTCATTGTTGCTTTTCAATTTTGATTCAGCCTGTTCAAAAGCTATTAAGTAATGAAATGTACATGATATAATACTGTATGAAAAATGGAGTTTACAAAACAGTTTGAGATATTTAAGATAGATGTATAAGATATATGTATAACTTATATGGCATTATATATAATATAATGTATTATATATAAAATACTAAGTTTGCTAAGGTCTCTAAGCCTCAATTTCCTCTCCAGTAAAGAAGGTAATCATATCTATCTCGTAGAGTCATGATATTAAATGAGTTAATCCATGCTAAGTACACAGTATAGTGCCTGAAAGGTATATAATAACATATAATTTATATTTTATTATCAATATTTTAGAAAAAAGGCTAGCTGGATATATACCTAAATCCTAAAAATGATTATTTTGGGGTTGTGGAATTGCAGGTGGGTGCTATTTTCTTTCCTTTGCCTTGACAGTATTTTTAAAACTTCTCTCATGAGTCAATATTACTTTTTTTTTAAGTAAGAAAATTCAGAAGTTAGCCTCCTTTGACCAAAAGTACTCAGGTGGTTCTCACTCGCTGAATGATGAAGGGTAGAAATGGGATGAGCAGTGTTAATGACGTCTGTAGAGCTTCCTGTGATAGAGCATTAGAAAGGCCCCCGGTGAATCCCACCTTTCTAGTTCATATCCTTTTGCTGTTTGGCTTTGCTGCTCTTCCCATCAATAAATGGAATCTAATTTTCCATCCTTTGAATCCGGGCTTGCTTTGTGACTTGCTTTGTCTAATGAAGAAATGTCTGACAAAAATGATGCTGTGTGAATTCCAGAACCTGGGTTTTAAGAGGCCTGGCAGTTTCCACCTTCACCATCTTGAAATCCTGAGATTTTCTCTGCTGTGAGAAGCCTAGCTTAGTTTACAGGAAGGATTACTGATGGACCTCAATAAACAGCAAGCACCAACAGCCAGATCTGTAACTAGACCATTTTGGACCCTCCAGCTCTAGGCAGGAGGTTGATGACCAGAGCTGTATAAGTGACCCCAGGTGAGATTCAAAAAGAGGAGCCCAGGAGTGTGAGACACAATATAACACTGATATTTTAAATGACCACTTTTTGGGGTGGCTTGTTATGCAAGAGCAGATATCTGAAACACTGCTCTTCATAGATGTCAGTGCTAACCAAACAGTGTCTATGTCACAGGGGCTGCAGAAAGAAGGGATTTCTCTCCAAAGACATTATTTATTGTGCAATTTGTAGAGAGTAAAAAAATGCTTCCTTTTACTCTTGCTTTGTGACCTGAACTTAAATGTACACTATTGTAAATCTATATGGCTGGTAAGTATGGAATTGAGGGTCCTCTAACCAACTACTCCAGGGCAAGTGTCCTTATATCAAGGAGCCCATTAGCCAGGCGTGGTGGTGGACACCTGTAATCTCAGCTACTTGGGAGGCTGAGGCAGGAGAATTGCTAGAACCCGGGAGGCAGAGGTTGCAGTGAGTCGAGATCGCTTCACTGCACTCCAGCCTGGG
>NW_012101809.1:5562391-5563307 GCF_000951045.1 Mandrillus leucophaeus
GAAAAGTAGGTTAAGGCCAAATTGTGGAAGGCTTTGAAAACCAGGATTTCTCTCCTGCGGTTCAGAGAAACTTCTACTTTAAAAAAAAAAAAAAAAAGTGGAAACTTTTAAAATAACAAATAATATTGTTATTGGAACTGCAGCATAAAAGACAGATACAAGTGGATCTGTTTGGATTGAAGAGGGTGGACCTGGAAGGCTTACTGGCCTTACCTCGCTCTCTCAGTGCTTTTCCCTGCAGCAATCCCTAGGGCACCTCTACAGTTCTAAGGAACACAGGGTCAAACATAATCCTATTGTGCTGGCAATGGAGAATTGTTGAAGCTTGTTTGTTTAAATCAGGAGAGTTCCATAATGTACATAAGATGTCCTGTCAACATAACTCACAATTGTTGAGCACTTACTAGGTAGCAGGTGCCATGTTAAGTGACATATTGTTTAATTTTTACCATAACCCCATCAGGAATGTATTATTAATAATAAAAATAATGATAATAATAACGTTCCCACTTCAGAGATGAAGAAGCTAAGTTTCAGAGAGGCTAAGTAAATTCTCCAAGCTACACAGGTAGAGCAGGGATCAGAATAGAATTGATGAGACCACAGAGCCTGTTCTGTATGTTAGGCACAGCTGGTGAGGGTATGAGGCTTCTAAGCTCTCCTGCCTCCTAATAGGCTTACCATATCTTAGATGCTTGATTAATTGTATCTATTATCATGACCATTATCTTTATTACCATCAAAAGAGGACCACTCTACAGGAATTACATTATACATTTGGATATGAAATTTTAGTTGAGGCTGATGAACTAGTGGCCTAAAATCACTAAATTTAAAGATGACTTGTTTCAACATACTAAATAAAGTACCAAATATTTTCATTTACCATTCACTCATCTTATTGGGATAGTGTACA
>NW_012101809.1:5564227-5580363 GCF_000951045.1 Mandrillus leucophaeus
GTGGTTCTCACTCGCTGAATGATGAAGGGTAGAAATGGGATGAGCAGTGTTAATGACGTCTGTAGAGCTTCCTGTGATAGAGCATTAGAAAGGCCCCCGGTGAATCCCACCTTTCTAGTTCATATCCTTTTGCTGTTTGGCTTTGCTGCTCTTCCCATCAATAAATGGAATCTAATTTTCCATCCTTTGAATCCGGGCTTGCTTTGTGACTTGCTTTGTCTAATGAAGAAATGTCTGACAAAAATGATGCTGTGTGAATTCCAGAACCTGGGTTTTAAGAGGCCTGGCAGTTTCCACCTTCACCATCTTGAAATCCTGAGATTTTCTCTGCTGTGAGAAGCCTAGCTTAGTTTACAGGAAGGATTACTGATGGACCTCAATAAACAGCAAGCACCAACAGCCAGATCTGTAACTAGACCATTTTGGACCCTCCAGCTCTAGGCAGGAGGTTGATGACCAGAGCTGTATAAGTGACCCCAGGTGAGATTCAAAAAGAGGAGCCCAGGAGTGTGAGACACAATATAACACTGATATTTTAAATGACCACTTTTTGGGGTGGCTTGTTATGCAAGAGCAGATATCTGAAACACTGCTCTTCATAGATGTCAGTGCTAACCAAACAGTGTCTATGTCACAGGGGCTGCAGAAAGAAGGGATTTCTCTCCAAAGACATTATTTATTGTGCAATTTGTAGAGAGTAAAAAAATGCTTCCTTTTACTCTTGCTTTGTGACCTGAACTTAAATGTACACTATTGTAAATCTATATGGCTGGTAAGTATGGAATTGAGGGTCCTCTAACCAACTACTCCAGGGCAAGTGTCCTTATATCAAGGAGCCCATTAGCCAGGCGTGGTGGTGGACACCTGTAATCTCAGCTACTTGGGAGGCTGAGGCAGGAGAATTGCTAGAACCCGGGAGGCAGAGGTTGCAGTGAGTCGAGATCGCTTCACTGCACTCCAGCCTGGGCGACAGTGACAGAGCTAGACTCTCTCTAAAAGAAACAAACAAACAAACAAAAAGGAGTCCAGTGTTTAAAACTTTTGAGATACAATGCCTCACTCTCACTTTCCTGTTGTATAGCCTTCATTTTCTGGGGCTACTCTGGCTGGGATATCAAGGAACCAAACATTCATTTATTTGTTGATCTATTTCTCAGATGTATATTGAGCACACAGTATGTATGAGACTGGGCTAAGCAATGAAGCATAAAAAGACTTCAAGACATGGTTACTGCTTTCCACAACAGGAAGATAGGACATACAGATAATGTCAATAGGAAGTAATGCATGCTAAACCACTAGGTGAATGCACAGGCAACTCATAAACCATATGAGTTTCGGGGAGGAAGAGAAGCCTTCCAACCAGGATGACAAGAGTTGACATTATAGTAACCACACAATTTGGTTTTAGTCTTATAGACTGAATTAAGAATTTGGTGGAGGTGAGATGGGGCGAGGCCATGCGGACAACGGAATCTTCATGAGCAAAGGGCAGGAAAAGACACAAGACACATTTGAGAGAGGCATCTAGGAGACAAATTTAACTGGAGGGTTCATTCACTGACTCATTTATTGCTTCAGCAAATATTTACTGAATCCCTAGTAGGTGTCAGAAACTCTGCTAGTCTCTAAAAATGCTGAAATATAAGTGACACAGGGCCCATCTTTAAGGAATAAGTAATCTATTGTACAGGCAGCGAATAAGCCATTGCAGAGAATGGGATGGTAAATTCATGATTGAATACCAAGGAAGATAAGCTTGGAAAAGTAGGTTAAGGCCAAATTGTGGAAGGCTTTGAAAACCAGGATTTCTCTCCTGCGGTTCAGAGAAACTTCTACTTTAAAAAAAAAAAAAAAGTGGAAACTTTTAAAATAACAAATAATATTGTTATTGGAACTGCAGCATAAAAGACAGATACAAGTGGATCTGTTTGGATTGAAGAGGGTGGACCTGGAAGGCTTACTGGCCTTACCTCGCTCTCTCAGTGCTTTTCCCTGCAGCAATCCCTAGGGCACCTCTACAGTTCTAAGGAACACAGGGTCAAACATAATCCTATTGTGCTGGCAATGGAGAATTGTTGAAGCTTGTTTGTTTAAATCAGGAGAGTTCCATAATGTACATAAGATGTCCTGTCAACATAACTCACAATTGTTGAGCACTTACTAGGTAGCAGGTGCCATGTTAAGTGACATATTGTTTAATTTTTACCATAACCCCATCAGGAATGTATTATTAATAATAAAAATAATGATAATAATAACGTTCCCACTTCAGAGATGAAGAAGCTAAGTTTCAGAGAGGCTAAGTAAATTCTCCAAGCTACACAGGTAGAGCAGGGATCAGAATAGAATTGATGAGACCACAGAGCCTGTTCTGTATGTTAGGCACAGCTGGTGAGGGTATGAGGCTTCTAAGCTCTCCTGCCTCCTAATAGGCTTACCATATCTTAGATGCTTGATTAATTGTATCTATTATCATGACCATTATCTTTATTACCATCAAAAGAGGACCACTCTACAGGAATTACATTATACATTTGGATATGAAATTTTAGTTGAGGCTGATGAACTAGTGGCCTAAAATCACTAAATTTAAAGATGACTTGTTTCAACATACTAAATAAAGTACCAAATATTTTCATTTACCATTCACTCATCTTATTGGGATAGTGTACAAAGTCATGAAAATATTGCCTCAATGGATTTTCAGCTACTCAGAATAGCTCTCCATAAAGAAAAACATACACACACACACGCACACACACACACACAAATGGCCAATAAAAAATACTAAAGGATGTTCAGACTTACTCATAATTAAAGACATATCCTTCAAAACAGTGAGGCTCTAGTGCTGACCTGTGTAGTTGTTCAGTTTGAACACTGTGTAAGGTGGCTGGCCAAAGGGCAAGTGGAGTGGAAATGGAGTTCTGAAGGGCAGACTCCATGTTCTGTCATGGTCTCAGTCCACCTAGAAGGTTATAGGGAGCAAAGAGAGGAGGGAGATTTTTAAATTCATTTGCCCAAAGGGGATTTGAAAAATATTAATGCAAAGGCATGTGTCTTAGTCAGCTTATGTTGCTATAAATGAATGCCTGAAGCTGGGTGATTTAAAGAAAAGAGATTTATTTGGCTTATGGTTCTGCAGGCTGTACAAGAAGCATGGTGCCAGCATCTGCTGCTAATGAGTGCCTCAGGCTTCTTCCACTCCTAGTGGAAGGGGAAGAGGAGCCGGAGTGTGCAGAGGGCACATTGCAAGAGAGCAGAAGCAAGAGAGAGAGAAGGAGGTACCAGGCTCATCTCAACAAGCAGTTCTTTTGGGAGCTAAGAATGGGAACTCACTCATTACCATGAGGCCAATCATGAGGATCCACCCTCATGACCCGAACAACTCCAACATTGGTGATCAAATTTCACATGCGATTTGGAGGGACAAATATCCAAACTATATCAGCACCCCATAAATAATATTTTTCACCTCTTATTATGGACAAAGGTTTAAAAATTTTGTTACGTCCACATCTAGTGAGGGTGCAAGGAAAGGGGCATTCTCTGGCATTGACTATGGAAATTTTTGGAATTTAAATTGGTGCTGCTTTTTTGGAAAGCAATTTGACAATTAAAAAAGAGTTTAAGTTCTCACAACATTTGATCTAGGAATTCTATGTCTATGAATCTATCCTATAGATATACTATACAAAAGGGCAAAGAGGATATTTGAGAATGTTCCTTGCAATCTTACTTGCAAAAGTGAAAAACCAAACCCCATCCACATATTCATGTAGGAAAGTCTGGTTTAAAAATTACGGTACATCTATGTAGTGGAATAATATGAAACTACTATGAAAGTATGTGTATGCACTGATATGAAAAGACATATAGAATATGTTAAATGAAATCAATCAAGTTGCAGAGCAGTTTACATGTGATACTCTTACTTCTGTAGCAAAGTGACATAAATGTGTGCATATGGTTGTGGATTTATTTTCTGGAAGGATATACAAACAATAGTTAACAGTGATTCCTTCCAGGACATGGTACTAGGGGAATAGAGGTACAGGATCTTAATCTTTTTTTTTTTTTTTTTTTTTTTTTTGAGAATGGAGTCTCACTCTTGTCACCCAGGCTGGAGTACAGTAGTGCAATCTCGGCTCACTGCAACCTCCACCTCCTGGGTTCAAGTGATTCTCCTGCCTCAGCCTCCCAAGTAGCTGGGCCTACAGGTGCGCATCACCATGCCTGGCTAATTTTTGTATTTTTAGTAGAGACAGGGTTTTGCCATATTAGCCAGGGTGGTCTCAAACTCCTGACCTCAGGTGATCTGCCCGACTTGGCCTCCCAAAGTGCTGAGATTAAAGATGTGAACCACCATGCCCAGGCTTGGGATCCTAATCTTTAACTTTATATGTTATTTGTTTAGCTATTTTTAAAGAATAAGATGAGAACAAATCAATAGGTTTTGGGAGAAAACAGGTGTGAGACAAGAGTGTGCTGAAATGCAGACACCCTTGGATTTAATACCTATGGAAGGGAAGCGAGGGGAAGGAAGCAGGATTGGGCAGGAAGAAGTTGGATCATGAAACAGTCTCAGTGAAGGCCCCAGTTAACCCCACTGAGATATCTGAAGCTGGAAGAGCCCTTCAGGGTTGTCCCGAGTTGAGACAGGAGGGCTAGACCTTGACAAGACCCTGGCATCTAGCAGTCAGTGGACGAGGGCTGCTTCAGGAAAAGGATGTGGCCTAGGGAGAGGAGGGCCTCAGTTGGGACAGTTCTGAAGAGTCCTGAAGGTGGCACATTGTAGCACCACTTCTGTAGCAAAATTGTTTTCCACAGGTCCAATGACAATTTAAATTTGTCAAAACCCCACTTAGACCTTTCCAAGGCAGCTGCTGCAGCTGAGAACGGCACTGGATTTTGGCTCTTTCTCCTTGGCTCTGGCTTCCCGTATTAAAATACTGACATGTCATTTGATTGCTGGTCTCTTTGAGTTCCTACCCCCAATGCTCAGCAAACTGTAAAAAGACGAAATGCCTTCCATATCAGAAGCATCACTGTTCTTTTTCTTTTTTAAGATGATGCCTCCACTCATTATTTAAAACTCCAATAAAGGGGGTTTATATCCACTAGTTAATTTGCTACATGGTCTCGGGAATTAAGGGGATACTGAATTTTTCCTTCTGTGTAGCCCATGAGTAAGTAATACTTTGACTACACAGAAACTCTTGTTCCTTAATAAAATGATGTTTTATTGAAGCTGAAGAAGCACATCATCTTACAATGCTTTTATATCAAATACTTGAACTAGTTTGTTTTGCCGGCTCTAAGAAGGAGTGTATAATTTGAAAACAACTCAGTTGGCCTGGTTTATAGGAGTATAACACATTGTAAATCAGCTTATCTGGAGAATCTGGATACTATCAAACCATAATGGAACATAGCCTCCCTTGGGAAACTAAATCATATGGTTTAAGGGGTGGACAAAGGAAAGCTCTCTGGAAGGGAGCAAGTGCTTCTGAGTTTGTTGGTTTAGCAGGATTGGTTCTGGTGCGGGATGGCAGTAATATTTGGCTTCAAAGCAGTCTTTATCCCTTAATAATTCCCTAATCCTTGCTGTTATGTGAACCAGCAAACATTTGAAAGGCAAAGCTGGAGAACAGAATTAGGATGGTCTCCTGAGTGAGGCAGAAAGATTCGGTGAGAGGAAAGGACTTTCAGGGTTCCAACAGAAGCCTACATTTTGTGAAAGTTAGTAAATATCAATTATAATCAAGATGCTCAACAAATCTCAGTATGATTATCGGTGCTAATCAGGTATAAAAACCATTGCAGTGGCTCCCTATTATAGAAAGAATCACAAAAAGGGAGAGGCCTCCCCCAGTGCTTGCTCAAAATCGTATGTGGAAGAGGCTTAGGGGGGTCTAAACTATTCGTTTGGAACTGGCAGACTTACCTCTAAGCTGTGTTTAAATATCACTTTACCTAACAATGAGAAAAACGATATCTATAATATTAATACTTGTCCATGTCAAAGAATGAAGGAGGTGGTTGTCAGCAGTAATGATGGGAACACCAAAGCCCATTCACATCACCCCTGCATGCTACTATTTTTCTTTCCTATGAAAATGAAATTGTAATGAACAATGTGACCAATGAAGGGCGATTTCTTAACATTTTGCTTGGGGTCTTTGAGTGTAAAGCTATGTTAACTGCAGAACAGTAACGTAGATTTGGGTTTATTAATATCATTAAGGTAAACCTGTGAATTTGCCTTTGAACAAGATACAAGGTCATAAAATTGATTGTAATCAAACAAAACTATAGTGACAGAAAGCAGATCAATAGTTGCCTAAAGATGGAGGAGGGAAGAGGGAGAGATTATACAGGAACACACAAATTTATAATTCACAATTGTAAAGTTATAATTCAGCTTTATAATAAAGTTTTGACATATATATTGACTTGTAATCTCTCCTCCTTCCTCTCTCTACAGGCAACTATTGATCTGCTTTCTGTAACTATAGTTTTGTTTTCATTTTAGTTTCTGTTTACTGTATAAATGGACTGTACTCTTTTTAGGGGGGCTGACTTCTTTAACTCAGCATAATTATTTTGAGACTGATCCATATTGTTGGGTGCATCTATGGCTCATTCCTTCTTATCGCTAAGTAGTATTCCCTTGTATGGATATACAGCAATTTGTTGATCTGTCCACCTGTTGATAGATATTTGAGTTGTTTTGAACTTGGGCTATTATACACAAAGCTGCTATAAACACGCATGGGCAAGTATTTGGACATATATCTGCTTTTGTGTAAATACTTAGCAGTGAAATGGCTGGATTATATGGTAAACATATGTTTGACAGTTTGAGAAACCATCAAACTGATTTTCAAATTAATTGCACATATTACATTCCCGCCAGTGATATATGAGTTTTTCCAGTTGCTCAGCATCCTTGCCAACACCTGACGGGGAGATCCTTTTTAATTTTGGCCATTCTGGTGGATGGGGACTGGTATCTCATTGTGGTTTTAATTTACATTTCCCTTATGATTAATGATGTTGAACATATTTTCATATGCTTGTATGCCCTCCGTATATCTTTTTTGTTGTTGAAATGTGTGTCTAAATATCTTGCCAATTTTTTAATTGGGTTAGTTGGCTTGGAAAAAAACACCCCAGGCAGTTAAGACACCTGAGTTCTATTTCTAGATCTGGTCCCAGTGTTGCCATAGTATTTGACCACAGATTTCTCCCCTCTCTCGACCCTTTGCAAATGAGGTTAAGCCCACTGCTCTATAAGTCTTCCTTGAGTTTTAAGAGTCAAGTTATTTGTTGGGTATATGTTTTGAAAATACTTTCCCTGAGTTTGTGGCTTGTCTTTCTTAGTAGCATTTTTTAAAGAGAAAAATTTTAAAATTTTGATTAAATCAAATTCACTAATTTATTTCTGCTATAGTTTATGCTTCTTGTGTCATATTTAAGAAATCTTTTCCAAAGCCAAGATCACTAATTTTTAAAAGATGTTTTATAATTCTATAATTTTTAATTTTAGCTCTTACATTTAGCTCTATATTCCATTTAGAGTTACTTTTTGTATATGGTATAATGTGGGGGTTGAGGTTACTTTTTATTTTTTCATGTGGCTGATTGTTTCAGCATTATTTATTGAAGATATTATCCTTTCCTCATTGAATTGTCTTGGCACCTTTGCCAAGAATCAATTGACTATATGTATGTATATACATATATATACACACATATACATGTATATGTGTGTATATGTGTGTATATATACACATGTATATGTGTATCTATGTGACTATATATGTGTGTGTGTATATATGTATATACGTCTAATGCTGGATTCTCTATTATGTTTCATTTTTGCCCATCTTTACACCAGAACCTCAACTGACTACTATAGCTTATGATAAGTCTTGAAACCTCGTAGTGTAAATCCTGTATCTTTGTTCTCTTTTTCTCTTGTTATATGGCAGATTGTTTGCTTTTCCATATTTAGCATTAGCTTGTCATTTTCAGACAAAACCTTGAAGGGATTTTGATTGTGAATGCATCGAATTTAGACATCAGTTAGGGGAGAATGAACATCTTAACAACATTAAGTCTTCTAATCCATGAAGATGGTATACATCTCCATTTATTTGGATCTCCTTTTATTTCTCCCAATAAAATATGTAGTTACAATAACTGGTTACAAAAATTAGTTGATTATAAAATATTATTAAAATGTATTTTTGAAATCAAAGTCTGTATTTCCTCTTAAGAAGCAATAGACTAGAACTGTCTCAGAGTAGAGGGAGGCCAAAATATGTGGGGGTTGCATGAAGTTGTACCTTGCTCACAGAACTTTTGAAGAGGAAAAGTTGTTAATTTTGATTAATTCCAGTTCATTAATTTCTTTCTTTTATAGTTTATGCTTTTTGTTATTTGTTATTCATTCTTACAACAAATGGTATCCTCCTCCCTCAAACTCATAATATCATTTTACTTCATCTTAACAAGAGATTTCAGATATATTCAACAATGACTGTCATTCACCGACTGTTTTCATTAAAAATTCAACAAAAAGATTACATATGAGTGAGATATACGTAGCATGTTAGTATTATTTTAGGCTTTCTCTAAAAAAAAAAAAAACACTTCATTAAAAAGTGATCACAGACTTCCACTATTTGAAAAGTTATAATCTATGTCAATAAGGTTTACCTTTAAAATTTAATTTGATGTTTGGGCATCCCTAGCTGAGGCTGTTGTAAAAGGCGATAGTGTTCAGGTGGGTCAGGAAGATTGGAAACTTCTGATGCAGCAGGCGGGTGGATGGCAGCCTCTCAAGTGGAAGCATAGGGCACCACATCCATAAGAAGAGAGGGGATAAGAACGGCATATAAAATCATGGAACTTGAGGGTAGAGGGGGATCTTTAAAAGTCACTCAGTCGGCCAGGCACAGTGACTCACGCCTGTAATCCCAGCACTTTGGGAGGCCGAGGTGGGCAGATCACCTGAGGTCGGGAGTTCGAGACCAGTCTGACCAACATGGAGAAACCTCGTCTCTACTAAAAATACAAAATTAGCCAGGCGTAGTGGCGCATGTCTGTAATCCCAGCTACTCGGGAGGCTGAGGGAGGAGAATGGCGTGAACCTGGGAGGCGGAGCTTGCAGTGAGCCGAGATTCGGGCCACTGCACTCCAGCCTGGGCAACAGAGCAAGACTCGGTCTCAAAAAAAAAAGAGCAAAACTCCATCTCAAAAAAAAAAAAAAATCAGTCAGTCAAACTAGTCACATTTAAAGGGAATATCTGAAATACCTTGGAACAGGACAGAGAAGAGCCTAAGGCAACAGATAAGATCCTGGCCTTTTTTTTTTTTTTTTTTTTTTTTTTTTGGAGATGAAATCTCACCCCGTCACCTAGGCTGGAGTGCAATGGCGTGATCTTGGCTCACTGAAACCTCTGCTTCCCAGGTTCAAGAGATTCTCCTGCCTCAGCCTCCCAAGCAGCTGGGATTATAGGTGCCCGCTACCACGCCTGGCTAATTTTTGTAGTTTTAGTAGAAATGGCGTTTCTCCATGTTGGCCAGACTGGTCTCAAACTCCTGACTTCAGAGGATCTGCCCCCCTCAGCCTCCCAAAGTATTGGGATTACAGGTGTGAGCCACTGTGCCCAGCCGATCTTGGATGTTCAAACGGCTACGCCGAGGTCTATGTCACAGGCCAGGACTAGACTACTTTATAAGTCACCTTTGTAAAACTAGAAAATGGTATTCCTGTGGGCTAACACAGACTCACTGATACTCACCCAGGTTAATGAAGTGTGGGCTAGATTTCAGTCTTCCCTTATCCCCTTGGCTATGTGTGTTTACGTGGTGCACAAAAGCTGAACAAGTGGTCTTTCTGTAAGTCAAAGAGAAATCTAGAAACCGGAATTCCTAACTCAGTTGATTTGAGAGTGAAGTGATGAGAGTTAGCACAGTTTAAACCCAGAGGTTTCAACAGAAAATAACTTTTCCAGCAATCAGGTAGAGATCAGAGTGGATAAGACTTGGTGGTGGCATCATAGGTAGAAATCAAGACACTGCTGATGCAAGATAAGAGTGGAATACAGAAGATGAAATGGAGAACTCTATCTCCAGGGGTCACATTTTGTTGGAGTAACTGAAAGGCTAAAGAAGAATGACAAGGGGCATCTGGGAAACCGTCAGCATCTTAGCCCTCATGAAGCTATGCTTTGTCTCTGTATTTCTATTCCAAAGTTCCCTCTTGCTGAAAGGATACGTTTGAGCTGAGATATGGCGGAGGTGAATGTGTGTTGCAGAGACTGAGAATTGGCCTTTGGTAGGAAAACTAAAGAAAAATTTCCATTTGAAATTGCTTGAATCCAGTGAATGGAGGTTGCAGTGAGCCAAGATCGTGCCATTGCATTACAGCCTGGGCGACAGAGCAAGACTCAATCTCAAAAAAATTAAAAAAAAAAGAAGAAAAGAAAAAACCTCCATTTGATTTTGATTTTGAATGACAGCGAAAAGGAATAAACTTGGCTTCCACCAGACATGAAACAGGATATATCTTCTTAATTTATTCACTTCAGTCCAATGTTGTTTTTAAGGTCTGGACAAATAAACATACAACTTTGTATCAGTATATTAGAAGTATGTTGTGTAAGATCAAGTAAGAATTTAAGGAAATGTGGAAAGCATTCAACATCTAAATCAACATATACATCGCTACTATTACTTTCCAAGGAAAAACGGAATTTAGGTTTTTTTTAAAAAGCTTATGTAACCTTTGATTATGACCTCAGGGACTTTGGAATAACTACAGAAGGGTCATCTAAGCTTTTTAACTGTCATCAAAGCTTTGCAAATAGTTTTAAAAAATCTTGGGGCAAATTTAGGATATTTTACTTTATTACCAGAATTAACTGTATAACATATGACTTTTCAAATTAAAACTATCCTAATGCAAACTCTTTGCAATTTTAAGAATTAGAATTTCAATTACTGAATTACTGAAAAGTTCATTTGGTTTTCTTAAAGTCTGGCCATTGAACCCAAATCTCACAAGATGGCACTTTACAATACAGAGTCTGTGGTTAAAAATGTTTGAGAAACACTGGATACTCTCGTGCAGGAACATAAAACACATTAGCCCATTAAAAGTTCTGCAGTAAGGGAAACTTTTAAAACTTTAACCAGAAGTTTCCTGAAGTTATGTGGCTATAGTACGCCTTCTTAAAGTAAAATTTTCATTTATTGAGCATTGTTCTAGTTATAGATTGCTGCTTACTAAACATTCCTAAAATTTAGTGACTTAAATGAACAGCAATCTTTTTTTTTAGTTCATGAATTGGCAATTTGGGCAGGGCTCAGTTGTAACGCTTGTTTTTTCTCCACATGGTGTCAGCTCACGTAGCTTTACTCAGGGATGGATGATGAACTTCAGTATGGTTCACTCATGGCTGGCAAGTTGATATTGACTGTCAGCTGGGAGTTCAACCAGGACCGAGGGCACAGGACTGTCCATGCGGATGTCTCCATGGGTTGTTTGGGCTTCCTCAGGGCACAGTGGTGGGTTCTAAGAATGAGTGTCGCAAGTGATGAGAAGTTGAAACAGCTAATGTTTTAAGGCCTGGGAAACTGGCACAATATTACTTCTGTTGTATTATATTGGTTAAGCAGCCACAGATCCAAGATGCAAGAGGAAGGGACATTGACACCTAACTGTTAGTGGAAGGAGTTTCACAGAATGTAGGGGTTATATGTTAAAATCATACACACAGAGAAATGCACAGATTGTAAGTGTAGAAGCTTTTAACATAATAAACTCACCCATGCACTCAGTATCCAGAAGACCTCCCCTTATGTCTTCCTCCAGGCACCACCCCCTCACAGGTAACCAACATCTTTACCTCTAATACCCAAGGTTAGCACAACCTCAGTTGGATAATTCTTTGTGCTGTCCTGCGCATTGCAGAATGTTTAGCAGCATCCCTGGCCTCTACCCAGCAGATACCAGCAGCATCCCCTCCCCTAGTTGTGACAAACAAAAATGTTTCCAGAAATTGCCAAATATTGCTGGATTAGAAAATAATATCTATTTGTCTAAATCCCACTTAGTTATTTAGATATAACTTCCAAGAGATTTTTTTGTCTGTTTTGATTTTGACTGATTCCTCAGTCCCTAGAATACTGCCTGACATATAGGAGAAAACTGATGACTATCTGTTGAACAAATGGAAGAATGAAAGATACCAATTCTAAACAGTTATTTAAAGAGTTAACACTAAAATGTATACTTTTTTTGTTTTACTAAACCCTCAATCGAAAATCATTTGATTCATTTTTGTTAGAAATGATCATTTTATGACTTAACATTGATATAAAATACAAGAATATATTTGCCTCCAACAGGAATCTGTATTGGTTAATTTCCTCCTGTAGCAATATGAAATATGAGTCATGGACATAGAAAAGATTAGGATTTACCAGACAAATAGGCAGTATCTCATGACAGTGTTAATAATGTAATAAGCCTCAGATTGTGGTTTGTAATGGTCATGGCAGCTTTGTGAAAAATGAATGCATAGTAACAAAAAGTTTTCATTAAAAACCTGGGAGAGGTACTAGTCCTGAAACGTTACGAGGGAGAAGGAGGAAACGTATAAGACATTTAATATTGACCATTCAAATACTTAAAGTTCAAAAGACGTTATGGAGTGTAGATTTTTAAACTGGAATTGGAGTACCACTTGTAAAAGAAGGACTCTATGTAGTTTCTATTTTCTAATTTCCTAAGATTTGGATGCATTAAGCCTTCTCATTGCACTGCCAAATGTTTATGATTCATTTTAGCGAAGTTACTAGGGATGAGGAGAAGGTGGGAGTATGTGTGTGTAACAGTTCTGCATGACGCAGAAAGAGAGACGAATTAGAAGGGAGGATATTTTTAGATTCCTTTTATGAAATAAAAAAGAGCTTAAATCAGGTGACTTGTTTACTTTTTCTTGTTTACAAAATAGGAAAAAGAGAGACCCAAAACCTGATTTGGAATTTTCTGAATGACACACAATTCTATTTCAGGAGAATAATTGTCATAATCACAGGTTAGTTACCTTCTTAAAATATCTAAAAAATTCCTTTCTAAAAATATAACTCCACAAGGATAGAAAACTGTATTTATGCCACAGAATACTTGAACATCAAAGGAATTTGCTACTTCCATCTAATCTACACAATAGCATTTAAAGAACTAACTAGCAAATTGATTGTCTAAATAAGGAAGGGGAAAGGAATTGACATGTAATTTCTTTCAGTAGGTGTAAAGTTTTATCATTTTCATTTATTCATTCAACAACAATGTGTGGAATAGGAAGGAGGTACAAGAATGAGCATGACAGTCCCTGCCCTCAAAATGCTTTCAGTCTAGAAGGAGAAACATACACAGCCTCACATATATATGCAGATATATACACACTCACATACAAACACATTCACAATACCCATACACACATATATTCATACACATACACACGTTCACACAATATGTACATGCATGCTCACACATACATATGCCCTCTGTCCTATACACTCACACATGTACACACATATGGATTAACATATGAACACACATATACATATATATCCACATATGCACACTCACATGCATATATACATACTTGGGAGTTGAGCTGACAAAGTGGAGACAGTGAGTAGAATGTTTTCAATTTAGAGGAAGAAGAAAAGCATAGCAGTGGCAACAATCCTGTGAGATGGCTATGGTAAAAGCTCAAGGAGGCTAAGGAGACCGTCTTAGTGGAGTTGCTAAATACTGGGGAGTTAGGTTTTCCGAGATCTGGATTCAAGTGCAAATCTGCCATTACTATTCGTGAGGCCATAACCAAGTTACATAACTCACTGCCTCAGTTTCCTCTCTTTTACATAGGGATTATCATAGTACCTACTTTATAGGGTTGCCATGAGGTTTAAATGAGATGATGCATGTAAACCACTAAGCACAATGTACTAAATTTCCATTTGTTTATTTATTTATTTAGAGATAGGGTCTCTGTGTTGTCCAAGCTGGAGTACAGTGGTGCTATCATAGCCCACTGCAGCCTCAAACTCCTGGCCTCAGGCTCCCGAGTAGCTGGTGCATACCATCACACCCGGCTAATTTTATTTTTGTAGAGACAAGGTCTTGCCATATTGTCCAGGCTGGTCTTGAACTCCTGGCCTCAAATGATCCTCCTGCCTAGGCCACCCAAAGTGCTGGGATTATAGGTGTGAGCCGCCATGCCCAGTCTAAATTTCCAGTTTGCAATGATATCCTTATTATTACCAGAGAAGATTATTTACCAGGCAAATTGTGAAGATAGCATTCCTCTCACCAAGCTGTTTAGTGAGAACATATTAAACTATTTTTAAGGCGAGTAGAGCCAAAAAATTATGTATTAAATGAATTTATTTGCATACCAAAGTATAATCCAAAAAAATTTTTTTAAAAATGAATACATGATCGCTGCTTCAACTTTACTTTTGAAGTTCTAAAAATTCAGGAACGCCAAATTATCATTTATAAATAACATAGACATCTACATGTCTTGGCCTTCACTGGGAAAATCTGATCTGACTAAATGACATCACACCCAGTGTTACTAAGTAATTTCTGTGGCTATAACTTCATGGTGAAAATATATAAGCTATTATTAACGCTGTGATCATTTCATCAAAGTATGTTAGACTAGCTCATGTCATTTATAGAATACTGACAAACATTATTTGATATTATTCGTTGATATCATGAAGCAATTCATAAAATAAGAAATAAAAGTGGCCAGTATACAAATGGAAAAGTATTACATCATCAATAATCAGATAATTCTAAATTAAGATAAGTTATTTTGGGGCTATTAGCTTGGTAAAGATTAATGGATAGGCCAGGTGCAGTGGCTCACGCCTGTAATCCCAATTCTTTGGGAGGCTGAGGCAGGTGGATCACTTGAGGTCAGGAGTTTGAGACCAGCCTGGCCAACACAGTGAAACCCTGTCTCTATTGAAAATACAAAAAATTAGCCTGGTGTGGTGGTAGGCGCCTGTAATCCCAGCTGCTTGGGAGGCTGAGGCAGGGTAATTGCTTGAACCCAGGAGGCAGAGGTTGCAGTGAGCCGAGATCACGCCACTGCACTCCAGCCTGGGCGACAGAGCGAGACTCTGTCTCAAAAAAAAAAAAAAAAAAAAAAGATGGATAATACCTTGTTGCTACTGAGGGTGTGATGAAATTTGACACTCTCATATGCCAACCTTTTTCTTTTTCTTTTCTTCTTTTTGAGACAGGGCCTTGCTTTGTCACCCGGGCTGGTATGCAGTGGCACGATCATGTCTCACTGCAGCCTTGACCTCCTGGGCTCAAGTGATCCTCCCTCCTGTCTCAGTCTTCCATGTAGCTGGGACTACAGGTATGCACCACCATGGTTGGCTAATTTTTTTATTTTTTGTAGAAATGAGGGTCTCACTATGTTGCCCAGGCTGGTCTGGAACTCCTGGGCTCAAGCAAACCTGCTGGTTCAGTCTCCCAGAGTGCTGAGATTAGAGGCATGAGCCACCACATTTGGCCACCAACCTTTTTAGAGGCCAGTTAGGCAATACAGAGCAAAAAAAAATTTTAATACAGTCTTTGACTCATCAATTCCACTTCTTGAATTGTGTCTTAAGGGAATATAATCAGACAAATACGCAAAGATGCTTGTATATGTATGCTCACTGTGGAACTGCGTATGATGACAAAAAAATTGCAAACTACCTAGATGCCTGCCATGCCTGTCAACAGAGAAATGCTTAAATAAATTACGGCATAGTTAGACACTAGAACTCTGTGCAGCTATTAAAAAAGGATTAGACAGATCTATCTGGGGCGGCTTGGAAAGATGTCAACGATCTGTGTTGGATGATGTCGGTTTTATATTTTAAAAAATATATGTGCGGCCGGGTGTGGTGGCTAACACCTGTAATCCCAGCACTTTGGGAGGCCTAGGCGGGCAGAACACTTGAGGTCAGGAGTTTAGGACCAGCCTGGCCAACATGGCAAAATCCTGTCTCTACTAAAAATACAAAAAATTAGC
>NW_012101809.1:5580813-5584175 GCF_000951045.1 Mandrillus leucophaeus
TGTGTGTGTGTGTGTGTGTGTATATATATATATAAATACACACATACGCACACACACACACAGAAAAAAAATAAATATGCCTAACTTTTTCAAAGTAGTTTTATTGAGGTATAATTGACAAAGCATGTAATTCACCCATTCTAAGTGTACAATAATCACCATAATCTAATTATAAACCCTTTTTTATTGTCCCCCAAAATTCTCTCATGCTCATAGGCTTAACTTTTTTTATTTGGCCATGTGTATTATTTTATTAAAAGGAGAAGCTTTTACAAGAGGCTCATTTCCATTTCTTTTTTTCATAATATATGAGAAAATTTATGAGAATATTTCTATTTCTTTCTTTCTCTTTTTTTTTTTTTTTTTTTTTGAGACAGGGTCTAGCTCTGTTGCCCAGGTGAAGTGCAGTGGCATGATCTCAGGTCACTGCAACCTCCACCTCCCAGGTTCAAGCGATTCTCCTGCCTCAGCCTCCTGAGTAGCTGGGATTACAGGCACACACCACCACGCCCGGCTAATTTTTGTGTTTTTGGTAGAGACTGGGTTTTGCCATATTGGCCATGTTCATCTCAAACTCCTGGCCTCAGGTGATCCACCCACCTTAGCCTCTCAAAGTGCTGGGATTACAGATGTGAGCCCCCCTGCCCAGCCTATTTCTATTTCTTAATGGTGTTAGAACTTTATCTTTGCTTTGCTAGTGACTTTTTAAAAACCACTTATTGAATTATTATTGACATACAATAAGCTGTTCATATTTAATGTATATAACTAGATGAGTTGGGTGATAACTGTATACCACTACTGTCTATTACATAAACATATCCATCATCACAGGCTTAACTTTTAACAGTGGTTAGGTCGATGGTAACTATGAGTAGCGGGGAAGGAAGGAGGACAGAATTATAGACAGTTTCCTAGTTTTTAATGTCTGTATTATTTGAATTATTTACAACAAAAATATACTATCTTTAATTTTTATTTTATTTTTTCTTTGAGACGAGTTCTCGCTTTGTTGCCCAGGCTGGGGTGCAGTGGCACAAACATGGCTCACTGCAGCCTCATCCTCTTGGGCCCAAGTGATCCTCCTGCCTCACCCTCCCCAGTAGCTGAGACCACAGGTAAGTGCCACCATGCCCAGCTAATTTTTTTGTTTTTAATTTTTGGTAGAGATGTGATCTTGCCATGTTGGCCAGTCTGGTCTCAAACTCCTGGGCTCAAGCAATCCTCCCACCTCAGCCTGGGATTACAGGTGTGAGCCACTCCACCCAGCCAAGAATATACTATCTTTTAATTGACAAAATCGTAAAGTCTTTTCTATTTTGAAAAGAACAAAATAAGGAAACAGACATATACTCATTGACCAAAATCTACTTCTGGCAATTTATCCTAAGGAAATAATCAAGTATGTGGGAAAAGATTTGTGTACAAAGATATTTATCCATATTTTATTAAAAACAGAGAAATTATAATCTAAATATCTTATAATGGAAGAGAACAATTATTAATTGTATTGAAATATGCGAAGTGCAGGATGCAAACCTTTTTATGTAGCAAACCTCAACCATGTTGAAAAAAGTTAATGCACAGCCAAAAAAATCCTGTTTTGAAAAGTAAGTTCTTACCAACGGTCATGTCTGGATAGTAGAATTATAGTACTTTTAATTTTATTTTTTAAGCATTTCATTTTCTCCATAAATCATAATAATTAAAAATAATTATAGTGTTGTTTTCACAGGTCTATACATTTGTCAAAACATATAAAAGTGCACAGTTGCAGCAAACCACCATGGCACGTGTATACCTATGTAACAAACCTGCACGTTCTGCACATGCATCCCAGAACTTAAAGTATAATTTTAAAAAATAAAAGCAAAAAAGTACTAGCAAAAAAAAAAAAAAAAAACAAATGCACACTTTAAATATGTACAATTTATTGTATATTAATATATTGCAATAACACTTTACAAAACAGAAGGATCTCAAGGAATTGAATCATCTTAAGCGTCTTACTGGAAGGGGGGTTTTGCTATGCCATCTTGGGGCTGGAGGGCAAAATGACTGGGGGGGCGGACATTACATAAACAGTAAGATATATATACATTGTCTCTGCTCCAGATATCGCCATTCATTCATTCATTCATTCATTCACCAGATCTGCCTTCCTATTATATGCCAGGAATGTTGCTGGGTACTTGTATATTGTGATGAACAACAAACATCTGGGTTGAAAGAGTTGCGTTGGAGGAGAAGGTAGGTCACCACCTGACGGATTCCAGCCAACGCCCACACTGCCCCACCAGAGAGTGCTGTCCAAGGGGGCTGGAGGCAGATCAGGAAGTGGGGGCCTTAGTTGAGGTGGAGTCACCAAGAGTGACACCAGGTTTACAGTTGTGGAGGTGGCCATAAGTTAGTTTTACCCTCAAGGGAGTGTCGCAGTCATCACTTGAGAAGTGGGGGCCGGGCGCAGTGGCTCATGCCTGTAATCCCAGCACTTTGGGAGGCCAAGGCGGGTGGATCATGAGGTCAGGAGATCGAGACCATCCTGGCTAACACAGTGAAACCCCGTCTCTACTAAAAATAGAAAAAAACTAGCCGGGCGTGGTGGCGGGCGCCTGTAGTCCCAGCCACTCCGGAGGCTGAGACAGGAGAACAGTGTGAAGCCCGGAGGCGGAGTTTGCAGTGAGCCGAGTTCGCCCCACTGCACTCCAGGCTGGGCAACAGGGCGAGACTCCGTCTCAAAAAGAAAGAAAAAGAAAAAAAGGAAAAAAAAAAAAAGTTGTGTTAAACAATTTTTAGGTATCTGTGTCTATCTTGCCTGCACACTTAAAACAACAAGAGTAAGAACTAAGATTGAGCGTTTGCGGGTGCAGGGGCCGCGCAAAAGGCTTCCATCCATTGCCTCATTCACAACCTTCTGGTAGGGACTATTAGGTTCTTCATTTTACAGCGAGGAAACTGAGACTCGGAGAGGTTACCTGCCCAAGGTCACAGTTCTCTCTCTCCAAAGCTCAAGTTCACAACCACCACACAAACTCCCCTCTCATTGTACCTGGGGCCCATCTGAGAGCGAAAAAGTCCGCTTTCGGGTCCCAACCCTAATAGGTCGGCCTTTCACTCCACAGTTTTTCCCAGATCCAGAATGGAGGCAACATCCGCTAGCACAATCAACAGGGTCCTGCCCACGGGGGCCGCTCCACCAAGGTCGTGGACTGACAGGATTTGGGCCTTGGAGGGCAAATGAGAAACAATCGTCAGGGACCAAAGAGCAAATGCGTCCATCACACGAGGCCCCCGCACCCCAAGCCCGGTGCTCCACTCACGCGAACCCTCGGGGACAGCCAGTCTGCGGGACCCAGCGCGCG
>NW_012101809.1:5584750-5599459 GCF_000951045.1 Mandrillus leucophaeus
CGCCCGCCGCCGCCAGCCGGGCTCGCGCGGGAGAGCAGGGAGGAGAAACTTTGCCTTTTATTGTTTTTAGTCCTTAAGTGCAAGGAACTCTGTGTTGGGAGGAAAAATGTCCTTCTTCAATTTCCGTAAGATCTTCAAGTTGGGGAGCGAGAAGAAGAAGAAGCAGTACGAACACGTGAAGAGGGACCTGAACCCCGAAGACTTTTGGGAGATTATAGGAGAATTGGGCGACGGAGCCTTTGGGAAGGTGTACAAGGTAAGAAGGAGAAAACGGGAAGTTGTACTGCGAAGATAAAACAGCCACTGGCCTGGAGTGGCGGGAGGACTTCTGCTCCCCTAGTCCCTTTCCTGTCTCTTGCTCCTTCTTTTGACTGTTACGGTTCGATGTAACTTTACTTGGCTGGTCATCCAAGGAGTAGGTAAGAAGTCGGGTTTACGGAACAAAATGGGGCCTGGATGGAGTTTAAAGAGCGATTGGAAAGGGAGACAGGGTTATAAAGTCTACTCTGTAGTACTTCAAAGGAAATGAGAGTGTTCCTTAATTTATAGGAGGGGTCTGGTTGTGCCCTTCAGGTATTTTAGAATGGGAAACTCATTGCACTTTGCAGTGGATTTGTCTACTGCCTGCATTCGCGTGCATGCTTGTAGTGTAACAGTTCCCTTTTTAGGGTCCAGGGTATTTTTCTGGTTGTATCTAGAGCTAATACAGAACTAGTTGGGATCAAAGTGATTGCTACTTGCGGTCTCTTCTTGAGTTGGTTGCTCTACAGCATACTATAAAATGGAATGGAATTTCTGACAAAATTTCCAAAAGAAGACCTTCATGTGGTACTAGTTTTAAATATATTTATAGTAAGCATTGACTAGAAGTATCAGCGCTTAAGAAATTAAAAACACACACGCATATATTTATTTCAATAGGAAGAAGCTTGGCGTTTCAACCTGAAGGCGCTAATGTTAACTGTTTACTATCTCCTAGTGATATGGTCTCCTAGTAATAATATATCTCCTAGACATATGAATGATGTCATTGGAGTATTTTCATCCTGAAGGGCGAATTTTTTATGAGACAGCGTTTAGGGGAAGGACCCACAGGGTTGCCTAGAAGTGAAAACGTAAGAAAATAACTTACGTTTATACAGGGCTTTGAAGTTAAGTACTTTCAGATAATTTGGCCCCCATAAAAATCTTGTGAGGTAGGCAGGTCAGTATTAGTATCCACATTTCACAGATGAAGATATTGAAATTGTTCACAGCCACATGAGTCTCAGCCTAGACTTGAACTCAGGTCTTCTGAGCCCATATTTAGTATTGTTTTTTATTTTAACAGTCACTGGAAGAAATGAGAGCATTTTGCCCACTACTTTTTTTTTTTTTTTTCGCCCTTTGCCCAGGCTGGAGTGCAATAGCGCGATCTCAGCTCACTGCAACCTCCCCTTCCCGGGTTCAAGCGATTCTCCTGCCTCAGCCTCCGGAGTAGCTGGGTTTACAGACATGTGCCACCACGCCCGGCTAATTTTTTATTTTTAGTACAAATAGAGTTTCTCTATGTTGGTCAGGCTGGTCTCGAACTCCTGACCTCAGGTGATCCGCCCGCCTCGGCCTCCCAAAGTGGTAGGATTACAGGCGGGAAGCCACCATCCCCGGCTGCCTACTACTTTCTAAGCACCATTATACTTCTGCCTTTGCCCTGCCTCAAATGCATCATGTCAAAACCCCAGTCCTCATTCTTTATCCAGGCTGAAGTATCTACTCCTCTCTGTGTGCTTTCAGAACACATTGTTCACATGGCTATTATAGCACTCGTCACTTATTACAGTTAATGTGTTTATGTTTCTATAATAAAATTAAGGGCCAAAATTTTGATATGTATTTGGGTTCATCCACTGCCTTAGCATATAGTGATGTATCTGTTTACTTGTTGAAATGAAAGAATGTGTTTTATCTACATATGAATGCTATCATGGAAGCTATCATATGCTGTGGAAGTTGGCAAAATAAGCTTTGTTATTTGTGTGGAGGGTAGAGTATGGGTTTCAGCAAGAGCTACATAAGATGCAAGGCTTCAGTGTAGTGGGAAGATCACTCCTAGGAATCTAGAGTTGTGTTTTAGTGCTGGCTGTCAGAAACCGGCTTTGTAATCCTGGACAAAACACATAACTTCTCTGGGCCTCCGTTTTCTTAGCCATAATACTGGCTTTCTTAAGAGTTGAGATTCTTTCACCCATTAAAGTTCTGTGAGTATGTACTTAGCCTGGAAAGGCAAAAATAAATCCTCAAGGCACCTAGAATCTTGTAGTTAGAAGGTGGTAGGTGATTATGGGCAGTTTTCATGGTGTAAATATGTTTTATCGAATATAAACAGTTTAGTAGTAAGAGCACTGGCTCTGAAGTTGGAATATAACAGCTCTCTCACTCAATAGCAGCATATGACCTTGAACAAGTTTCTTATTTGTCCTATACCTAACTTTGCTCATCCGTAAGATATCCTCAGTGTGAGGATTAAAGAAGATAATAAATATAAGGCACATTGAAAGGGCTCAGTAAATGGTAGAAATTACATTTAGAGCTCATAGATGCAAAATATCGGGTGAGATAGGAAAAGGAACCAAGAAGATAATAAACCATTTTGTTGGTTTCTAATGGCATGGGCAGATTGTGTGGAGATACTAAAGCCCTGTGTTATTCTTTCACGACACTTTCTGCAAAATGTGATCTATCTTCCTATACTGAGACATTAATTGAAAATTTTCTGAAAAACAAGAGTCTTATTTCATGTAGTTATTTGAGCACTATAAAATCGTGTCAAGAAGAATTTCTGTGGTCTTGATGACTGTATTTTAGTATGATATTTGAAGAGCATGGGCTGGCACTATTTTTTCTTTTTTCATTTCACTGCTGTCTGCTTCTAAGGAGTAGTGTGTGAGTTTTTTAAAAAATAAAATTTGAAATTAAAACTTGTCTGACTTCTTATGGCCTCTTTTTTCTAAAAGTTTTTGTTTTTCAAGATTCCGTAGAAATTAAGGATTTATAAACTTCCTTATATTTGGGGGAAAAAGCTGTGGAACCTTAACATTGTACATAGTAGTATGTAGTAGAAAACTGTTTATAAACTTGATTCTATCATTTGCTTATGGAAATTGGTAACTTACAAAGATCATATTGTAAATAGAGATGAGGTTGAGGATCCCATTTCCCAAATGCTTGGAACCAGAAGTGTTTTGGATTTTGGAATTTTTTGGATTTTGGAATATTTGCATTATACTTAGTTATTGAACATCTGAAATTGAAAATGCTGTAGTGAGCATTTCCTTTGAACATCATGTCATGTTAGCACTCAGAAAGTTTCAGATTTTGGAGCATTTCAGAGTAGATTTTCAGATTTGGGGTGTGTAACCTATAGGTAATCATGTTGTGTATTTAGTTTGTGTCATTCTTCCATGGTATACTTGTTGTATTCCTTCCACTCAGTCCAGCACTGTACACATTTAGCAGTTACTTCCTTGCCTGAAAAAACTTCACTACTTTAAATTTATTTTCTCTTTTAAAAATAGTATTATTTGATATATAAATGAATATAGGTCATATCCTTCACAATTTTTTAATCTTTGGATTTCTTTTTTTTTTTTTTTTTTGAGATGGAGTCCCTCTCTATCGTCCAGGCTGCAGTGCAGTGGCGCAATCTTGGCTTACTGCTATCTCCGCTTCCCAGGTTCAAGCAATTCTCCTGCCTCAGCCTCCAGAGTAGTTGGGACTACAGGTGCATGCCACTGTGCCTGGCTAATTTTTTGTATCTTTAGTAGAGACAGGGTTTCACCATGTTAGCCAGGGTGGTCTTGAACTCCTGACCTCAGGTGATCTGCCTGCCTTGGCCTCCCAAAGTGCTGAGATTACAGGCGTGAGCCACTGCCCCCTGCTCCCCCCACTGGATTTCTTTTGTTTTTAACAGAAAAAAAGAATGACATAAGATATTAATTGAATTGCATTTCTGGAAAGCTATATTATCTATTAAACCAGTTGAAACTAAATTCTTGGCTGTGTGCTGAATGAAAGTGATTTCTGTGTGACAACTGATGGCTTTGTGTCTTTTAAAAAATAGTAAAATATATAATCTTTGTATTAAAAAGTATGGAAACATATACATTTAGCAGATAATGAAGTGAATTAATTATTAACAACCATCAGTGTCAAGGAATTCTGCCAACATCCGAGAATCCCTGTTGTCTCCTTTCTGTGTCTAATACCTTCTCTCTCCCTAAAGGAAACCACTATCATATGTTTAAATTATTCGTTTTTTTGTTTTTCTTAATCATTTACTGTCTAGGTTTATATCCCTAAATGTTATAAATTTAGTTTTTTATGCACTTGAGCTTTATATGAACGGAATCATATTGAGCATATTCTTTTGTGTCTTGCTTCTTTCAAAGTCAGTATTATGTTTGTGAGGTTCATCTTTATCACATAGAGCTGTAGTTCTTTTTTATTGTAGCATTGTATTCTGTTATATGATGATATCACCAATTATTTACTATTGTACTATCAGTGGATATATTGGTTGCTTTCAGTTTTTGGCTCTTACACAAAATAGTAGTTGCACATATGCATGAGTTTCACTAAGCGTTAATCCAGGAATGGAATTGCTAGGTTATAGGGTAGTGTATCTTTAATTTTACCAGATGATGCCAAACTAATTACACAAGTTTACATTCCCACCAGCAGTTTAAGAATTTCCTTGCCCTGCATCTTTGCTAACATTTAGTGTTGTCAGAATTTTAAACTTTTGACAGCCTGATAATGTGTTACATTTCTTATTGTGTGTTTAATTCACCTTTCACAGATTACTAAAAATAATTCTTTTAATATATTTTTGGTAATCTGAATTTCTTCTTTTGTGTTCGGGTCTCTTACTCATTTTTCTATTGATGTCTTTTTGTTTATATGTTGAGTGTGTGTGTGTGTGTGTACAATATATGTGTTTTGAATTTTAACTGTTTGCTGGTGATAGTTATTGCAAGTATATTCTCATTCTGAGACCTGTCTTTTCATTCTCATTGTAGTGTCTTTTTATGAATTCTTTAACATGGTCCAATTTGTCAGTTTTTTCCTTTATAGTTGATGCTTTTTGTGTTATGTAAGACATTTTTTCCTAGCCTGTGATCATGAAGATAATTTTCTATATTATCTTCTAAAAGCTTTATGGTTTTGCTTTTCTTTGACAATTAGATCTACAATCTACCTAGAATAGATTTTTGTAAATGGTGTGAGGTAGGGGTCCAGTTTCATTTTTTTCCCCATATGGATACACGATTGTTCCAGAACTATTCACTGGAAAGAAAAATATTTCCCCACTGCTCTGCAGTGCTGTGTTGTGTAGCATGTGTCTGTTTCTGCATTCTCTGTTCTCTTCATTGATCTATTTGTCTATTCCTGTACCAGTATCCCACTGTCTTAATTAGGAAAGCATTAAAATAAATGTCTACTGTTTCTTCAACATAGTTTAGTATTATTCTTGGCCCTCAGGGCTTCTGTGTACATTTTCGAGTTAGCCTGGTTGAGTGCCAAAAAAAAAAAAAAAAAAAAACCAAAAAAACAAAAAAACCCTGTTTTTTTGGGAGAGATCTCATTGAATTTATAAATTAGTTTTGGAAAAATTAACCTCTTTTTGATATTGAGTCTTCCCACCTGTGCATGTTTTATCTCTGTTTAGGTCTTTTTTAGTATCTTAATAATGACTTACAGTTTTTTCCCTAAAAGTTTTGGGAACACAAACTACTTCAAGGATGTTTTAAACACTTTGTTTTTCCTGTTCGTAGCCTTTTGAGAAAGGATCCATGGAAAACATATTTTTTAAGAACTTGCCTGTCTAAATATGTCTTTATTATAAGGTCACAACTTAATATATATAATTCTAGTTTAAAAGTAAGTTTTTAAAGAATTTTTAAGATTTAGAGTCTGTTAGTTTTGAAGACTTTCTTCCATTCATTATCTTCTGGCTTCAAGAGTTGCTGTTGAATGTCTGATACCATTTTGCTTCCTGGATCCTTTGCCATCTTTTTCTCTTAATAGCCTTTAGGATTTTCTTTTATCCTCTGTTCATGGTGATGTACTTTGATGTAGGTCTCGTTGTCGTCTTTGTTTTGCTGGGCTCTTGGTTAGTCCTTTCAATCCAAAGACTTACGTCCTTCAGTTCTGTGACATTTTCTTGTATTATTTATTTGACAACCTCCACCCACCACTTCCCCCACTAATGACTCTTGCCATGGTCTTAAGATTCTTCACGTCCCTAAATTCAGGGTACACTTACCATTCTTACTTGACCTATCAGGACCATTTGAGATACTTGACCATTCTTTACTTTAAAAAGTTCATCTTTTGGCTTTTAAGTCACTATACTCTTGATTTTCCTTCCACCTCTGTGTCTGTTCCTCACATTCCTTTGCTGACTCTTCCTCTTTCTGTCTTTAAGGTGTGGGAATTCCACAGGGCTTGGGTATAGGCCGCCTTCTCCTGTGGCTTCAGTTACCATCTAAATGCAATTTCTGTCTCTACCCTAATACTTCCCTTTTGAACTCTAGATCTACACATCCAACCGTCTGTTAGAGATTTCTGCTTAGATGTCTCACAGATACCTTAAACTGCAAGTCCAAAAGATGAACTAATTCAGCTCATGATGTCAGCCACAAATTTGCTCCTTCTGTGTTCCCATTCAGTAATTACCACTTCCATCTACCAGTTGCATAGGCCAGAGACCAAGAGGTCATTTTTAACACCTGTTGCTGCCTTCCCCTCCAAACCTAATTAAGCACCAAGGCCTGTTAATTCTACCTACTGAATATTTCTCAGATCTACTTGTTTCTTTCTTCACTGTCGTTTCACTAGTCAAAACTGCTGCAGTCTCTTACTCAGACCACTGCAATCTTATTGGTGTGTTTTTGGGCTTCATATAATCATTTACATGATTCTTTTAATCCTGTAATCATTTAATATATTCCTTTGTATTGGGCTTCTTTTGCTAAACATTATATGAGTGAGTTTCATCCGTGTCGTTGCATGTAGTAATCATTTGATCTTTTTCTTTGCTTTATGGTATTTTATGAAATATTATAATTTATCCATTCTGTAGTATTTGGATTGTTTACACTTTTTGTATGTTAAGAATATGATTCATGGCCCGGTGCAGGGGCTCATGCCTGTAATCCCAGCACTTTGGGATGCCAAGGTGGGAGGGTCGCTTGAGCCCAGGAGTTCAAGTACAGCCTGGACAACATAGGGAGATCCCATCTTTATTTGTTTTATTATTATTTTTTTTCTTGAGACAGAGTCTCACCTCTGTCATCCAGGCTGGAGTGCAGTGGCGTGATCAACTCCCTGGGCTCAGGTGATCCTCCCACCCCAGCCTTCCAAGTAGCTGGGACTGTAGGCACCTGTCACCATGCCCAGCTAATTTTTGTATTTTTTGTAGAGATGGGATTTTGCCATGTTGCCCAGGCTGGTCTCAAATTCTTAGGCTCAAGAGATCTGCCCACCTTGGCCTCCCAGATTGCTAAGATTACAGGTGTGAGTCACCGTGTCCAGCCTTAAATTTTTTTAATTAAAAAAAAATACGATTCATGAATATTCTTGTGCATTTTGGTGCACATATGCCATTTTTTCTGTTGGTTATATACTGGGAAGGAATTTTCTAGGTCATAGGTTATATGTATTTTCAGCTTTAGAAGATACTACCAGTCTTCCAAGGTGGTTGTACCAATTTACACTCGCGTCAGTAGGGTATGGGAGTTTTCCCAGTTGCTCTCTGTCTTCACTTACACTTGGTATTGTTACTAATATTATTAATGTTTTTTGTTAGCCATTCTGTTGAGCGTAGTGGTTTTATTTACATTTTCCTGATGACTAATGAAGTTGAGTGCCTTTTTATGTGCTTATTCAATATTTGGGTATCTTTTTTTGTGGAATTCCTGGTTATTTGCCCAATTAAAAAAAAAAAAACTATTTTGAGGTATAATTTATATACCACAAAATTCACCCATTTTAAGTATATAATTTTGTGAGTTTTAGTAAATCTGTATAGTTTTGCAACCATTACTACAATCCAGCTTTGGAACCTTTCTGTCACCCATAGAAAGTTCCCATGTGCCTATTTTGCAGTTAGTTTCTATTCCCACACCAAGCTCAAGATAGTCCTTACTTGCTTTCGAAATGACTCTGTAATTTTGCCTTTTCTAGAATTTTTTAATAAAGGGAGACATACAATATGTGTTCTTAACATGTGTGACTTTTTGCACTTAGCATAGGGTTTCTCAGTGTTGGCACTACAGCCGTTTTGGACAGGATAATTCTTTTTTTATGGAGGGCTGTACTATGCACTGTAGGATGCTTCCCTGACCCTACCTCTTTGTGACAACCTAAAATACCTCCAGACATTGCCAAATGTCTCCTGGATGGCAGAATCGGTACCACTGTTTGAGTGTAATTTTTCAGGATTCACCTGTGTTATTCATTTGTCTATTAACATTTTTGGTTATTTATTTTTTCCTTAATGATTTGTAGGATATGAGGTCCTTTTTCTACAATGTAGATTGCTTTTCATTTATTTAATTCTTTTTCCTGATCCATAGAGGTATTTTAAAATTAGAAAATAAATTTATTAGAAAACAAAGGTTGAAAATAAACAGAGTGAACAAATACTGCTTTTGCTTGCCCCAAAACCTCAGTAAAAACTGTTACCTGGCTAGGTGCAGTGACTGATGCCTATAATCCCAGCACTTTATAAATTTGAGGCAGGAGGATTGCTTGAGCCCAGGAGTTCAAGAATAGCCTGGGCAATATAGCGAGACCCCATGTCTACGGGAAGTAGTAAAAAAATTAGCTGGGCATGATGGCACTCGCCTGTGGTCACAGCTGCTGAGGAGGCTGAAGTGGGAGGATCCCTAGAACTTGGTGGAGGCTGCAGTGAGCTTTGATTGTGCCACTGCACTCCAGCCTTGGTGACAGAGCAAGACCTCGTCTCAAACAACCTCAAACAGCTATTATCCCTTAAATTTTTAATATTTTTTCATACGAGTTCTGCATTTCCTTGTTAAATTTTTGCCTTGATATTTTATCTTTTCAGCTACCATTTTGAATGGGATAGTTCTTCCATTATGTTTTGCAATTATTGTTTGGATATAAGAAAGCTATTAATTACTATTCTATAATATCTTAACCTTATTGATTGCTCTTATTGTTTATTTTCCCCTCAACATTGAAATTTTTCAATCCTATAAAAATGTTGACATGTAAAAGAAGTTGTATGGTGAACATACATGTATCCACTACCTAGATTCTACAGGTGTTCATATTTTGCTATACTGACTTTATTACACACATCTATCCATCCATTCATCCATTTATCCATTCATTATCTGTTTCTCTTTTTCATTTTCTTTTCTTAAGGATTTTCTCCTTTCAATTATTTGTACCCTTGTTTTTTTTTACTTGTCTAATTATGTTAATCCTTTCTGAACAATTTTAAATAACTTGACGTTGGAAATGTTAGTAATTTAGTGAATTATTTTATACTATATTTTCTGGCACAATTTTAAGGTTTTAAACTTTCCTTCTTAGTTTTCTGTTTTCAACCAGAAAGTTATTGTTTATGTGCTGACATAGACTTCTAGATAAAGTGACATATTACTTTATTCCCATGTTTCTTCTTTGTAAATCTGTGTTTAAATTCACACAGATCTTTAACACAACTCTGTAACAGAAGCAGTTAATTCTTATTTTGCCACAGTAGTGTCTCTATGCCAAGGTACACTTCTGCTTGAATATAAGATGCTATTGTTGTCACTGTATGAAATGTTGCCTTTTTATTATAAAAATCTGTCACTTTTATGTACCAAAATGAGAACTGAGATGGTTTTGAAATTTCAGAAAAAATTTTAACAGAAGGAACTAATCGATTCAGTGAATTTTTTTTTTCTTAAAGAGGAATCATTTTCAGAAGTAGTTTTTAAGTGATAATCTCATCTCAAGATAATGGGAAGAAAAATGTCAAGACCAGGGCAGTTATTTTATATTCCTGTGTTTCTTACTAACCTTCTGTTTTTTATCTGTAAGGATGTAACTACTGAATGTACGTATGGAGTATAAAAACAATATTTTATTGTTCTTTTAATTTATAAGATGATCAACTTTTCCAGTTTACCAGCTTATCGGCCCACACTTCTTCCTATAAATTAATGCTGAAATATTAGTTAATTTGAGTGCTTTCTTTAGAAAGGGAAGGTATTTGAATCATCCCTCCTTCCATCCCTTCCTCCTCTCTTGGAAAGTGTGAGCAAAGTTAATTTCATTTATCTTTGTATGTTGTCATTTTAGCATCTCAATTTTAACGAAATGCACTGGAAATCAAGATATTTTATTTTTTAATTTTAATTTTACTTTTTTTTTGAGACAGGATCTTGCTCTGTTGCCCAGGCAGAAGTGCTGTGCCATGATCTTGGCTCACTGCAACCTCCGCTTCCCAGGTTCAAGTGATTCTCATGCCTCAGCCTCTGGAGTAGCTGGGATTACAGGCATGTGCCACCACACCCGGCTAATTTTTGTATTTTTTAGTAGAGATAGGGTTTCGCCATGTTGGCCAGGCTGGTCCCCAACTCCTGGACTTATGCTATCTGCCGGCCTTGGCCTCCCAAAGTGCTGGGATTATAGGCATGAACCACTGTATCCAGCCAAGATATTTTATCTTTGCTTGTAAAGCATGTTTTATTTCCAGTTGGTATGTTGTATGGCATGAGCTTTATAAAGTCTCTTAAAATTTTAAAGGTCTGTGTTATGGCTTATTAACATTTAGAGATAAAGTAGAGCCAGGCGCGGTGGCTCATGCCCGTAATCCCAGCACTTTGGGAGGCCGAAGCGGGCGGATCACGAGGTCAGGAGATCAGACCATCCTGGCTAACGTGGTGAAACCCCGTCTCTACTAAAAATACAAAAAATTAGGCAGAGCTTGCAGTGAGCCAAGATCACGCCACTGCACTCCAGCCTGGGCGACAGAGCGAGACTCTGTCTCAAAATAAATAAATAAATATAAAGTAATATTACTTAATTTATTTCAGAGTATCCTGTCAAAATTTTATAAAGAATGGCCGAGAAACTACATACCATGTCTGATTTTGGATCTTTAAATTAACCATGATAGAATCTTTTTTCTGGCTCCCTTTTTTTTTGTCTGTGCCCTGATGGATGTGAAGTGGTGTCGTCCCTGATTACTAATGAGGTTGAGCTCCTTTTCATATGTTTATTGGCCATTAAGTCTTTTGGGCTCTCTCTTTTTCTCATTGATTTATGGGGGTCATTATATATTTTGGATTCTTATCCTTTGTCAGTTATAGATGATGTACATATTTTCTTTTGCTTTGTGGTTTGTCTTTAGGATGTTCTTTTTTGCGTAGACATTTTAAGTTTTAATATAGTGAAATTTATTAACTTTTCCCTACGTGGCTAATGTTTTTGTCTTTAGAAATTCTTCCCTACCCAAGATGGTGAAGATATCCTGCTGTGCTATCTTTGCAAAGTTTTATGGTATTGCCTTCTACATTAGGTCTGTAATTAAACGGGTGTTGATTTTTGCTTATAGAGTGAGGTAAGGGCCGAATTTTATTTTTTCTATGTAGATACCCAGTTGTCCCAACACCATGTGCTTTAAAGACTGTCCTTTTCTTACTGCTTTGCAATGCTTCCATCTTATAATGGATGTCCATATGCACGTAGTATATTTCCATGACATTCTTTTAGGTTAAATTTTTAGAATTGTTAGAGCAAAACAAACGATTATTAATGCTTAGTTTGAAACTACAAAATTTGTGTAAATTTATTTTTCAATTTTTTAATTGTAGTAAAATACACATAAAATTTACTATCTTGACTATTTTTTAATATCCTATGAAGATTCACCATCTTCATGATTTTTAAATGTCTAGTTCAATGGTATTAAATACATTCATAATGTGCAACTGTCACCACTGCCCATCCCCATGCCTCTTATGTTTTAAAATGAAACTCTACCCTGTTAAACACTAACTTCCTATTTCTTCCTTCCTCCAGCCCTAGGCAACTGTTCTACTTTTTGATACTATGATTTTGATTCCTCTAAGTACCTCATTAAATGGAATCATACAGTATTTATCATTTTGTGACTAACTTAGTTCATTTAGTGTAATGAACCTTAAGGTTCATCCATGTCATAGCATATGTTAGAATTTCCTTCCTTTTTAAGGCTGAATAATATTTATGGTATATATATACACATTTTGCTTATCTACTCATCTATTGATGTCACTTGGATTGCTTCCATGTTTTAGCTGTTGTGTGTTTAGCTATGAACGTGGGTGTACAAGTACCTCTTTGAGACCCTGCTGTCAGTTTTTTAGGGTATATACCCAGGAGTGGAATTCCTAGATCTTGTAGGAATCTATTTTTAATTTTCAGGGGGAACTGCCATACTGTTTTCTGTAGCTGTACCAATTTTACATTTCCATTGATTTGTGCACAAAACAAGAGTTCTAATTTCTCCATATCTTTGCCTATACTTGTTCTTTTCATTCTTTTTTTAAAATAGTCATCCTAGTGGGTGTAAGGTGGTACTTACTATAGTTTTGACTTATATTTCTCTAATATTAGTGATGTTGAGCATCTTTTCATGTGCCTATTGGCCATTTGTATATCTTCCTTGGAGAAATACCTGTTCAGCTCCTTTGCCCGTTTTTGAATTGGGCTAGTTGTGGTTTCTGCTGTTACTGTTGTTGTTGTTGGGTTTTAGGAGTTCTCTGTATATTCTAGATATTAATCCTCATCAGATATATGATTTATAAAGATTTTCTGTCACACTGTAGGTTGCCATTTTACTCTAATATTGTCTTTTAAAATGTATAACATTTTACAATTTCATCAAGTCCAGTTCTGTGTTTTCTTTTGTTGCCTGTCCTTTGGTGTCATATCTCAGAATTCATTGTCAAATTCAGTGTCATAAAGCTTTTGCCTTGTGCTGTCTTCTGAGAGTTTTTTATAGTTTTAGGTCTTACATTTAGGTTTTTCTTTGGTCCATTTTGAGTTAATTTTTGTTTATGGTGTTAGGTAAGGGTCCAACTTCACTGTTTCACATGTGGATATTCAGATTTCCCAGTACCATTTTTTGAAAACACTGCCCTTTTCTCATTAACTGGTCTTGGAACCCATGCCAAAAATCATTAGACCATATATATGCCAGTTTTTCTTTCTGGTCTCTATTCCATTGGTTTATGTTTCAGGACTGCACTGTTTTGATTACTGTAGCTTCGTAGTAAGTTTGAAATCAGGAAGCGTGAGTCTTCAAGCTTTGTTCTTTTTCCAGATTATTTTGGCTATTCAGGGTCCATTGAGATTTCATGTTAATTTTAGGATAGGGTTTTCTATTACTGCAAAAAATGTCATTGAGATTTTGATAGGGATTGCATTGAATCTGTAGATTGCTTTGGGTAGTATTGACATTTTAACAATATTAAGCCTCCAATATATGAGCATGGGATGTGTTTTCATTTATGTCTTTAATTTCTTTCAGCATTGATTTTTTAGTTTTCATTGTACAAGTCTTTCACCTCCTTACTTAAGTTAATTCCCAAGTGTTTTATTCTTTTTGATGCTATTGTAAATGGGATTGTCTTCCTTACTATTTAAAAGTCTTTATTTTTCTTGAATTAATTTCCAGACGTGGTACTTTTTTTGTCTTATTTTAAAATGTTTTTGAAATTGTCTTTTTGTGTTCTGTTTTTCATCTTTTCCAACTATGTAATCTATGCACATTTCCTCGGCTTCTTTATTACACAGTTGTGTTTGTTTCTGCATATTCATGCTGCTCAGAGTCAGTAAGTCCTTGAAATAAGCAGGAAAACTGTGTGATCTGAGAATTGGTAAAACATTTTGGAAACTGCAGACTTAGCCAAGTTTAACTTATTATTGACACCATTGTTGATGTATTTTGACCAATGACTAAATTTTGAATACATAACCAGAACAATATAAATAAAACAGAGTTTGGGAAAGTGGAGAAAATATAAGGATAATATAAAGTGTATTTCTTTGTCTTTTGCAGAATTCAGGAAATGACATAATCTTTGGATTTCTGTAATATTTTACAGAAATTATGGAAAGAATATGTACAGTTGATCCTCATTATTTGCAGATTTTGTATTTGTGAATTTGCCTACCTGTTAAAGTTTACTTGTAGTCCTAAAATCTATGCTTGCGACACTTATTTGGTTATTTGTGTGTATGCGCAAAGCTGCAAAAAAAATTGAATCCTCTGACAAGCACGTTCCCAGCTGAACTTGAACAAGGTGACACTGCCTTGATTTCACCTCTCATGGAGAGATGACCAGAGGATGGAGACAGCAGAGGGCAGTGTAGTGAAGTGCAAGAAGGTCTGGCTGTGGGGCCAGTTGGACAGGATTTGAATCCCAAGTCTGACATCTGTTTTTGGGATGACCTTCCACAAGTCAGTTAACACTTAAATACCTCATTTCTCTTTTGTAAAATAAAGAAAGGAGAATCTCCCAGGATGAATTGTTTTCAGGATTTAAGAATATGATAATCCGGTGGCTCAAGCCTGTAATCCCAGCACTTTGGGAGGCCGAGACGGGCGGATCACAAGGTCAGGAGATCGAGACCATCCTGGCTAACACGGTGAAACCC
>NW_012101809.1:5599644-5673478 GCF_000951045.1 Mandrillus leucophaeus
TATGTGAGGGGTGTGTGTATGTGCATGGATTTCCCTATGAACAATGTTTTAGTAGTCGCTAATTCAGTGCTTGCAGCGACTTTATAGAGCATAACTACCACAAATAATGAGAGTTAACTCTGTATCTTTGCTAAATGATGTTGAGTAATTTTATTCTTTTTTAATACTGATACTTGTTCCTACCAAAATCCTAGCAGAACTGAAGAGATCATAATTTGCATGTAATTTAAAACAGGTAACAGTATCAACAGCCTAAAAGTATATGCTTCTTTCAGTGCAGTTTCCCCTCTCTTCATTTAATAGCTTTTTGTAACTTTGGATATTTATTACCCAAACATTTACTCTACTCTGTACCTTAGCTCTCCCATCTATGTTGCTCGTAGGTTTTAGACGGATTATGCCAGTTCTTAATCTCAGTTCCAAGTACTCCCTTCTATACTTTACTTTGTGATGCTGGTTCAAAGACTGCAGATCACATTTCTGCCTTGCTAGCAGCTCATTTCTGTTTCAAAAGTATAGAGCACTAGAGGGAGGCTGCAAGGAGAAGGAGGAAGAAATGACTTATACCTTTGTCTTGTTTCCTGTGAACTTCCTGTCTGCTTTCTTGTTACTTTGACCATCACCCTTATAGAAGTTTATTTTTTGCTCCAGCATCAGCAGTTTCTTTCTGTAGCAGCTGTTGAATACAGTTTGTAGGTTTTCCAACACTCACAGAACTAACCTCATCATAACCCTTCATAACACCAGCACCAGTTGGTTGGTACCCTGTTCCTCAAAAGTTTGGGTTCCAGTCTCACAGGACCCCTCTTCAGAGACAACAGCACCAGCTGAGCAGCACTGTTTCCTCAGAGGTCCGTCTGAGTTTCAGCTCTGTGGAACCCTTCCTCTGAGCTTCTGAGTTTTAATAATTCCAGTCTTTTCCCTTTGTTCCCACAGTCCTGGGGTGGTAGCTTTTGCCTGTAGTTGTTACCTCCCTGATCCTTTGTATTATTTTTTCAGTTAGCAACAGAGTTAGTAATTGTTTTTATTCAATTTTCTCTATTAAAATAATCAATGTGATTTTCCTCCTGTCTGGACCCTAACTGATATAAGGATTAAATAAGTTACAAAATGGAAAGTGCAGAGATCCATACCTCTTCTGATAGCACGATGGGTATTACTATGTAGGATAACATACTTGAAATAATTTGAGATTTTTCTTACTGATTTCTTTGTAAAATACTAAAAGTTCCAATTTATATAGCTAAAAACATTAAAATAATCATTGAATTTTATTGATGTTAATATGCTCAAATATCACCTCAGTTAGACCTAACTTGACTACCCTATTTAAGTTGTAAACTCTTGGCTGTGTACTCCCATACCCCATTTCCTCATCTTATTTTATTTTATTTTTTTTTGAGACGGAGTCTCACTGTCAACCATGCTGGAGCGCAATGGTGCAATCTTGGCTCACTGCAACCCCTCCCTCCCAGGTTCAAGTGATTCGTGTGCCTGAGTCTCCTGAGTAGCTGGAATTACAGGCATGCACCACCACACCCTGCTAATTTTTGTATTTTTTGGTAGAGATGGTGTTTCGGCATTTGTCCATGCTGGTCTCAAACTCTTGGGCCCAAGTGATCTGCCCACGTTGACCTTCCAAAGTGCTGGGATTCCAGGCATGAGCCACCACTCCCAGCCTCCTCATCTTTCTTATTAGTTTACTTTTTTCCCACAGTACTAATTGCTAATATACTAATTTATTTGTTGAGTATCCACTCCCCAAAATTGTAAGTACCCCAGCACAGAGATTTTTGTTTGTACATTGTCAGCATCTAGAACAGTGACCTAACATACAGAAGGCACTCAGTAAGTATTTGTTGGAAGAATGAATGGGTTTCAGCAGATCAACTCTTTTGGTCAAGATTTGACTGAGATTTTTAATAGATTTTTATGCAGTAGTTCCCCCTTATCTGAGGTTTCACTTTCCATGGTTTTATCTACCTGCAGTCTGAAAATAGGTGAGTACAGTACAGTAAGATGTATTGAGAGACCACATTCACATAATTTTTATGATAGTATATTGTTACAATTGTTCTATTTTATTATTAGTTATTGTTAATCTCTTACTGTGCCTAGTTTATAAATTAAACTTTATCATAGATATGTATGCAAAGAAAAAACATAGTATACATAGGGTTTAGTACTATTCAAGGTTTCTGGCATCCACTGGGGGTCTTGGGATGTATTCCCTGGGGATAGAGGGGGCGGCTGTATTGCGTTTCTTTTCTAGAGCACATTTCACTGGGGTGTTGTTTGTCTTTGTGTTTTCCACAGCTTGGACCAGTGCCTTGTAGTGGATGTTCATGAACAGCAATTTGAGTTATTTAGTTTTTACATTTTATGGTTAAATGTTCTTACACACTGGACAATTAGGCTCTTCTTCTTTTGGTAGGGGAAGAATACCTCAGCCTTGAGATGAAATCATCCAGATTGACAGAATCAGTCCCAGTGATTATTTTTTCTTTTTATTCCTTGTTTTTTTAGATTCCTTTCATATTTATCTGACGTGTTTTTGTTTGTTGGTTTGTTTGTTTGCCTTTGATTGACTAACACCTCTTTGAGACTGAAATCATCTCTGTTTTCTGTGCTGGTCTTTCAGTTTCCAGCTGAAAATTTTATTAAAATATATTCTTCACTATGAAATACTATATAATGTTAGAAAATTTAAAAATATAGAAAGAAAATAAATTAAGATTTAAAAATTATTCCTGTACTCACCACGCAGGGAATACCTTCTGTGCAAAGAAGAGTAATATGAGGGTGTAATTTTTTTAGGATGTGAAGCCAATATGGAACATTGAGACAACTTATGTTTCCCAGAATCCCTCATTTGTTTATGTAATGTGGCCAAGCTCTATTGATGATTCATGAAAATAAACATAGTGATTTTAGGTGATCATGACTGATATTTGAAATCTTTTTATCAACAGAAGTTATATTTTAAAATTAAGATTGGGTATTTGTTATTCCATTCTTGTTTTTAACATTTGTTTAGTTCAGTGGTCCCCATCCTCTTTGGCACCAGGGACTGGTTTCGTGGACGACAACTTTTCCACAGACTGGATGCGGGGATGTTTTGGGGATGATTCAAGTGTGTTACATTTATTGTACACTTTATTTCTATTATTATTACATTGTAATATATAATGAAATAATTATACAACTCACCATAGTATAGAATCAGTGGGAGCTCTGAGCTTGTTTTCCTGCGACTAGATGTTCCCATCTTGGGGTGATGGGAGACAGTGACAGATCATCAGGTGTTAGATTCTCATAAGGAGCGCATAACCTAGATCCCTTGCATATGCAGTTCATGACAGAGTTCACAGTTCACAATATAGTTCATGCTCCTCTGAGAAGCTAATGCTGCTGCTGATCTGACAGGAGACAGAGCTCAGGTGGTATTGTGAGCAATGGGGAGTGACTGTAAATACAGATGAAGCTTTGCTCACTTACCTGCTGCTCATTTCCTGCTATGCATCCTGGTTTGTAACAGGCCATGGACTGGTACTGGTTTGTGGCCCCGTGGTTGGGGACCCTGGGTTTAGTTATTTCATTAAGCCTTTATGTGAAGATTTTTTTTTTCTTTTCCCTGAGACAGAGTCTTGGTCTGTTGCCCAGGCTGGAGTGCAATGGCATGATCTCGGCTCACTGTGACATCCGCCTCCCGGGCTTAAGCGATTCTCCTGCCTCAGCCTCCCAAATAGTTGGGTTTACAGGCATCCACCACCATGCCTGGCTAATTTTGTATTTTTAGTAGGAATAGGGTTTCACCATGTTGGCCAAGCTGGTCTTGAACTCCTGCCCTTGTGATCCACCTGCCTTGACCTCCCAAAGTGCTAGGATTACAGGTGTGATCCACTGCGCCTGGCCTATGTGAAGAATTTTTATGCCTTTAGATGTTAGGTAGATAAGCTCTTTTTTTTTGTTTTAAATACTTTATGTCCCAGTCATATTAGTGTAGAGAATAGTGTCACACACTTATAAAAATACTTATTTCAGTTTTATTTTTTTTAGAGTTTTTTAGAACCAGATCCTGATGAGTAATTATTTTCAAGCAACAATTTGAGGGACTATTCTTTCTAATGTAACTTTTATTACTTATATTAAACCAAATGACATCATTGTTGGTATAATCAATATATAATAGAATTTGTTACTGTGAGGAATTTTAGAGATTATCTAGTGTGATTTATTTTTCTTCCTTCATGCCAACCCATTCACAAGTATAAAAGACACATCTTTAAAATCTCTAGGACATCAGTCAATTAATTTTAGTGGCTGCATAATTTTCCATTGTAGAACTGTACTGCATGAGTTAAGCAGGTTCCTGTTAATGGACATTTAGGCTGATTCACTTTTTCCCTATTGCAAATGGTGCTTTGATGAGTATTTTTGTATCCGCGTGAGTTCTATTTTATGAAGTTATCTCCTTCTGATAAATTCTCCGAAGTGAGATTTAGACATTTATTTATTGAAACATTTATTAACTTCAAAAAATTTAGTATCTGTTTTTAATGTAATAAGTACAGTTTTGCTGAAGTGATATTAACATATATCATATTGAAATGTCTTATAAAAACAACCTAGTTAGCATTTTAAGATATGATTCCTAACGGTAAAAAATGATCCTGGTATCTACTACATATTTGGAAACCTTTCATTTGTAATAAATGGCGGTGAGAAGTTAACCAGAGAAAGAAAACGGGAAAGTTAAAGTACTAAGAACAAGGAAAAATGACCAAATGATAGAAATATGGGGAGACTGGAAAGGGTAAGAGGACACAAAACTTTGCCTCCACCCTCTTAGGGTCCCTGCTGGGCCCAAGAATTAAATTGACACCAGATAGAGTAGAAGAGAAAAGCATAGAAATTTAATATAAGTTTTATGTGACATGGGAGCCCTCAGAAGAAAATGAAGTCATAGAGAAATGGCAAAACCTACATGTTTTTGTGTTAGGTTGAAAGAAGAGAGGCGATTGTGGAAAAGTAGATATGTTATATGGGGAGGCTAAAGGAAGACATTTAATTTAATAAGGTCTGTTTGTACACAATTCTCTTGACTATGACTCCCTATCAAAGAATGTTTCTTTTCTCCTGGGATAGAGAAGACATCTTTCACAGGAACATTTTATTTCCTATTTTCAGGAAGAAAAGGTGGAAGATTAGGATGCCCTTCTTGCATCTGCTGTTTTTCAAGTGCCTTTCACTCAAAGTGATCCTTATGTCAAAGTGGCATGTTTGAAGTGGTGTATTCTGCCGCCCTTCATGGGTAATGATTATGTCTAGTGTTCCATTATTGGAGTGCTAAGCTTGTGGGAGTTTTTTATATCCTACTGCCCAAGGTAATTGCCAAGGTCTGATTTTTCACACACAAAAAATTTGCAACCTCCAGCATAAATGGGTTAATTTCACAAAAAAGGTTTTTGCAACCTCTGGCATAAATGGGTTTCATCCTCCAGCAAAAAGGCCTTTGGAAACAAACCTGGATTTAAATTCTGTTTTGGCCTCTTTACTAGCTACATGACCTGGGGAAGCCTTTTAACCCCTCAAAGCTCATTTATATCCTCCTTTAGAGATAATAATATATCATGGGGTTGTTGTGAAGATTAAATAGTAATAGAAATTACAGCTAAGATTTTTGAATCCTCCTATATATGCCAGCTACTATATTAAATGTTTATTTGTGTTTTTTTTTCACTTGGCAGATATATGTTATCTTAATTCTCATGAACTTGTGAGGTGTAGGTATGGGTAACTTTTACCGATGAGGAAACTAAAAGCAGGATTTTGTAAATTGCCCCAAGCAACACAGCCAATAAATGGCAAAACCACCAGAATTTAAATCCTAGTGGTCTGACCCCCCAGAGGCTGTGATTTGAAATGCTGTCCCCTGTGCATGTGAGCCCTTAGCGCAGCGCATAGCCATAGCATGCACTCATTCATATTTGTGTTTAGGCTGTCTTTTAAAAATAGTGTGTCAAGACAATGAGAAGACAAGCCACAGACTGAGGAAATACTTGCAGGACACATATTTGATAAAGGAAAGTTATCCAGAGTATGCAAAGAACTCTTGAAACCTAACACTTAGGAAATGAACAGCCCAGTTAAAAAATGGGCAAAAGATTTGAACAGACACCTCGCCAAAGATTTGACAAATAAGTATATGAAAAGATGCTGAACATCATATGTCATTAGGGAATTGTAAATTGAAAAGATACAAGTACTACTATATAGCTGTTAGACTGGTGAAAGCCATGCTTGCTGGCAACCCCAAATGCTGGTGAGGATGTGGAGCAACAGGAACTCATTCATTGCTGGTGTGTATGCAGACTCTTTCAGCCATTTTGGAAGACAGTTTGGCAGTTTCTTAAAAAACTAAACATACTCTTACCATATGATCCAGCAGTTGTATTCCTTGGTTATTACCCAGATGAGTTGAAAAACATGTCTACACAGAAACCTGCACATACATGTTTATAGAAGCTTTATTCATAATTGCCAAAACTGGGAAACAATCAACATATCCTTAAGCAAGTGAATGAATAAACTGTGGTATATCCAGACAATAGAATATTATTCAGTGCTGAAAAGAAATGAGTTATTAAGCCATGAAGACATTAAGGAACTGTAAATACATATTACTAAGTGAAAGAAGCTAATCAGAAAGGTCTATACACAGTCTGATTCCAAGTATATGACATACCGGAAAAAGCAAACGCAAAACTATGGATGCAGTAAAAAGATCAGTGGTTGCCAGGGGTTGAAGGAAGAAGGGGATGAGTAGGCAGAGCATGGAGGATTTTTAGGGCAGTGAAACTATTCTGTATGATATTATAACGATGACTACATGCCATTACACATTTGTTGAAACCCATAGATGCAAAAGCAAGCTGTAATGTAAACTTTGGACTTGGGGTGATAATGATGTGTTAATGTAGGTTCATCATAGTACCAGATGTATCACTCTGGTATGCAGTGTTGATCGGGGGGGAAGGTTATGCATGGGGTACGAGGGAACTTTCTGTACTTTCCACACAATTTTGCTGCGAACATAAAACTTTCTTTATCAAATATGTGTCTTGCAAATATTTTCTCAGTCTGTGACTTGTCTTCTCATTCTCTTGACACACTGTTTTTAAAAGACAGCCTAAACATAAATATGAATTAAAAATTAAACTCTATTAAAATAATAAAAAATTAGAAAATGATGCATTTGAAGTGTGACACCTTGATACTTTCATTTTCAGGCCCAGAATAAAGAGACCAGTGTTTTAGCTGCTGCAAAAGTGATTGACACTAAATCTGAAGAAGAACTTGAAGATTACATGGTGGAGATTGATATATTAGCATCTTGTGATCACCCAAATATAGTCAAACTTCTAGATGCCTTCTATTATGAGAACAATCTTTGGGTAAGTATTTTCTCTTGATCTAAAGGAGTAGCCAAAATGAGTTAATTGTCCTAAAGAGATGTTTATGAATTGTTAAAACCTATTTTATGTCTTATCTCTTCTATTTAGTTACTTGTGTCACTTGAATGAGAGTTGATCTGCCAATAAGAGAGTAATAACAAAGTTATTCTCAGCTTCAACAGATGTTCAGATTTATGTTTCAGACTGTACAGTTTCATCGTGATTGTTTGACATTGGATCCGGGTGGAGACATTTGGTTAAGAATAATAAATTTATTAAAATATGAAATTAGATGTCTTTGTTTATAATTTAAATTTAATCATTTAAAAGTTTTAAAAGTTTCTCTTAGAAATTGTTTATAATTTTTTATCCTAAACTTTTTGTAAATCTTATAATAAACTGTAAAATACTAGAAATGTTAAATATTTATCATATTATCAGGTTCAACTTTAGTGCATGATGTGATGGCTAAAGCTGTATGTATAAATTCATTTTCAGAAAATATTAAGGCACAAGTAGATATAGAAATAAAACTTTCATATTCATTGTAATAATCTGTCAAACACTTGTTCCGTACCAACATTAGTTTAACCAAGAGGGACTTTTTAAAACGGAGCTTCAGTCTTTCTTCCTGAAGGAAGAAGCAAAGTTTTATGAGAGAGAAGAGTAAGTAGTATAAGGAATACCTGACTGGATGCCTAAAGGTCTGTATTTTTTTATCCTAGTGCTGCCACTTACAGAACTTGGATAAGTCAGTTAACTTTTATGAGTCTGTTTACTCATCTGTAGGATGAGTAATGATCTACCTCCCAAATTATTTTCTGAATAATATAATGAATTTGAAAACAATTTCTAATTGGCAAGCACCTGTAAAAAAAAGTAAAGCATTATGCTGAGGTAAAAAAGGCAGGAAGCTACCTAATTAGTTAAAAATATGTTATTTTAAAAAATTATAGTTATTATTAATGTGGTGTTTTCTGAAATTATTGTTCAGGGCTGTGGCAGAGTGTTTCCAAAGTTTATAATGCAAATGAACGCCTAGACTAGTTAATAAACAGATAAGACCTTTACTTGGGACTATTGCACAATAAAAATTTAGACAACTGTGAGGGGAAGTTTAGTGGGAGACATAAATGTTAATTAATCAAATAATCACAATAAATATAAAATTACAACTGTGGTAAGGGTTAAGAAGGAAAGGTACATGGTGTTATATCTTACCAGGGAAGTCAAGATAGTCACCTATCAGCAGGTAAAATAATTGAGCTAGGATCTGAAGCTTTTGTATGTATGTATTCTGTGTTTTTTTTTTTTTTTTTTTTTTTAGCTAAAAGAAGTCTCTGTATAAATATTTTCAGGATTTATTCCTATTTAATACAGTTTAAAATAACAAATGTATATTTGTTCACTTAAAGCACAAGTTGCCTTTAAAAATATAAGTAATAAAATCTTTCATTGGTGACCAAATGGCTATGCAGTACTATACCAAATGAAAATTCTGTACCTGATAATTTTAGAGAAGCAGGGACACTAAACATGTCAATGAACAAAAATGCCCATACATTCACGATGAGCTTTCTCAAATGTGTATTGTTTGAGATTTGTAACTCTTTTGACAAAATCTTTGTTTAGTATATCGTTTCTGTAACCCAGATTATTTGATAGCTATTTCTTTATCTTTTTTGCTAAGCTGAAGAAAAAATACTGAAACTCAAAACTCAGTGTAGTTTTAGACACACACTTTTGCTTTTGTTTTTTTTTTGCATGCAGATCCTCATTGAATTTTGTGCAGGTGGAGCAGTAGATGCTGTGATGCTTGGTAAATACCTTTTTGTTCTTTATGTTCATATCTTAAACTATACTTAATAAGATTAAAGAATTTCAAACATATATAAATATATTCAAATATATAAGTATTGAGTGAAGTTCAGTAAGTTAAATCAACTCAATTATGTTTTTATATTCTTGGATAATTATAGTAAAATTCTAAAATGAAATGTTGAGCGTGTCAAGAAAGTAATCTTTGTAGATATTTAGTTCTTCTAAAATAAATTCACTGCATATGATCTTTGACAGTGATGATACATACAGAAAGGCATATAGCCTGCTAATACGTTTTCACTGCATAAAAAGCAGATTTTTTTTTTTACTTTCTCCTTATAGAACTTGAGAGACCATTAACTGAGTCCCAAATACAAGTAGTTTGCAAACAAACTTTAGATGCACTGAACTACTTACATGATAATAAGATCATCCACAGAGATCTAAAGGCTGGCAACATTCTCTTTACCTTAGATGGAGATATCAAATTGGGTAAGTTATTCACTTAAATAAAACATTTGAATTTCTACTCTGAAATTTCCCATCTTTATGTATGTGACTTAATGTGGTTTTATTACTACTTAAATCTGTGAAACATGGAGAACTAACTCCATTCTAGTTTTTAAAAAACAGTTTCTTGGATAAATACTCATTTTTCTATAATTCCAAAATATCAGCACCTAAATTCAATGTTTTAAAAAGAAGATAAGAAATAATGAATTTTTATTTTCAAAAAGGCAAGCTTTTTAAAGACCAGTTTCAAGTTTGTACCCTTAAATTTTTGTATGTAGACTTAATACTTGTAAATGTTTTATGTTTAGAACATAATATAGTATGTAAAGCTGCTAACTCAGTTTTTTTCTTTATTTCCAAAGCTCACGTCGAGTGAGATTTTTCCCCTATGTTTAGTTGTCTATTCTATTTTATTGATAATGGTACATTGACTAAACTAACAAAGTAATCTTAGTTCTGAAGAGAATACCTAAATATAAGGACTAGAATTTTTAATTTTACTCTTTATACTGAGGGAAGAAATGTTACCTTCATAAGAAGAATTAGATGTAGGTTTTATGTAAGTTATAGCCCTCTTTAAATTTACCCAAGATAGGAATTTTTTTAAAAGTCTAGAGATGAAGTCCGAATTTGTATGTTTTGAAAGGCTATTCAAAGGACAAAATATATTCAAAAGCCAAGTTGATACCAGTGACTATAGTCATTTCACTTTACTTTGTCAAGACATTTAAACAGATGGTGTACTAAATTTTATCCTTTTTAATTTTTATTTTTAATGGAGTCTTGCTCTGTTGCTTAGGCTGGAGTGCAGTGATGTGATCATAGCTTACTGCAGCCTTGAACCCCTGGGCTCCAGGAATCCTTCCACCTTATCCTCCCTAATAGCTGGAACTGCAGACATGCACCACCACGCCTGGCTAAGTTTTAAAATTTTTTTGTAGAGATGAGGTCTTGCTCTGTTGACCAGACTGGTCTTGAATTCCTGGGTGCAAGTGATTCTCCTGCCTTGGGCCTCCCAAAGTGAATTTTAACCTTTTGATTGCGAAATAAATACAGATATAGAAAACCACACCAGAAATTGTGTAGCTTAACTTTAGTACTTTGTAAACATAGCTTTGTAGTCACTACCTAGATCAAAAAGTAGAACTTCGGCAGGTACCCCAGAAGCTCTTCTGTATGCCCATCTCAGCCACTGCCCTTCTCTTCTCCACATTTTATCCTGACTTTTATATTATTTCCTTCCTTGTGTTTCTTTATGGCTCAGTCACCCAATATTCATCTCTAGATGTTAGGGTTTAAACTTGTCGATATAAAACTTGGGTTTTTGAAGTCTCTTAACGTACAGGCCTTCCCCCATTCCTTTCTTTTATTTATATTACGGCATGTATAATGGGGGGGATGAGGGCAGTATCACCCACATGGGGGCTAAAATTAGTCCTTTAGGGGCAAAAAAACCCTTATACATTACAATGGTTTGTGACCTTCCAAAGGCCCCAGTACGTGAAGAGATATAACATGTATCTGTGGCATTAAAATTTTATGGGAAGAGGGGCGACTTGAAAACAATGTTTACAATGACTCCTTAGAGGGGCTAATAATGAAAGAAACACTGATCCATGGAACCTGGGCTGTTTGGCCTCTAGTGTTTCCCTCAGACTACATTTTGCTATTGCATACTCCTGATGATTGAGGTTCCTCTCTAGATGAATCCAAAGGCTTGATCATTCTCAAGCCTGATCCTTTGGCAAGACTTACAGGTGGTTTTGCATTCTTTCACTGGGAGGCACACCGTGTCTGCTTTGTGCCCCTTTTTGATGTTGCAGCTATTGAGGCTTAATGCCTACACATCTGTCTTTTGGGGTTGCAAAATGAATTCCATTATTTTATTTTCATTATTTTTGATTTTGATATAAACACCAATTATTTCATTATTTTCATTCATTATAAAGTTAGTAATGAAGATAATAACTTGGCTCTCTCTTATCCTCAATTGATGACCAATGTTTTAAAAAATATTGTTTGTGGATTTAGGTTTATTTGGTGGGTTTCAAATCCATTGCAGTTTTTATTCTTATTGAAACTCACCTTCCATCTTTAGTCAGTGGGGTCTTCTTCGTGTCAGCTTGTTAATCTTCTTAACAGGACTAGTAATCTTTGATAGCCCAGTTGACAGTTCTGAGATGTTTCGGGCTCATCTGTGTATTTTCTGTGTCAGACCTGTAATTAACCATTTCTTTTTTCCTTTTTTTTTTTGAGACAGAGTCTCACTCTTGCCCAGATTGGAGTGCAGTGGCTGATCTCAGCTCACTGCAACCCCCACCTCCTGGGTTCAAGGGATTCTCGTGCCTCAGCCTCCTGAGTAGCTAGGATTACAGGCATGTACCACCGTGCCCAGCTAATTTTTGTTTTTTCATAGAGATAAGGTTTCACCATGTTGACCAGTCTGGTCTAGAACTCCTGGCCTGAAGTGATCTGCCCTCCTCAGCCTCCCAAAGGGCTGGAATTATAGGTGTGAGCCACTGCACCCCGCTAGTCAGCCATTTCTTCGAGAAGCCCTGGTTTCTTTTAAGACCACAATCTGGTGTAAGAGATTTCAAGACCACAATCTGGTGTAAGAGATGCTTACAGTTTTCTATATAGGCCATTGTTCTAGGACTTTTCAAAGGACAGAGCTAGACCCCTCATGAGTTCATATATATTTCCTATTCAAATTTGGGATAAAGGTTTTTAAAATCTAACTTCTGTAATACATGTGCATCTCCTTTCTTCTATATTGAGAGTTCTGGTTCTCAAGGACATTGATAGGTTTAGGATACCTCATAATACATTTTAACTCTCATTTCTGTATTTAATGCTCACCACCACTCCTTATGTTGATGTGTCTTTGGTCATGTTGGTTATCTGAAGCTCAGCTTTTGGTAGATTCCTCTGAAAGGGCTCTCTGAATTCTTACATAGTGATAACAGTTGTACCATTATACTTCAAGGTTAGTTTTGCTGGATAACAAATCCTTGGCACACATTTCTTTCCTTCAGCATCTGAAATATGTTACTTTGTTTTCTTCAGTCATGAAGTGTTGCTGTTGAAAAGTCTGATAATCTGAATTTCTTCTCCTTTGTAAGTCATGTGCTCTTTTTGTTTAGATGCTAAAACTTTTTTTTTTTTTTTTTAAGACCGGTAGTTTGACCAGTCTTTTCTAATAAATATTATGGTCTTATAATATTCAAGTGCTTTCTTCCCCTCCCCCTCCCCCCCCAGGAAGGTTTTCTGGAGTTACAGATCTGAGCATTTGTTCCGTTCCCTTGCATTGACTTGCTTCTTTAGAGACGTTTATTGTTTGTTTGTTGGGTCTTTGCCTATTGTCCATGCTGGTAACTTTTTCTCAAGTCCTTTTTTAGCTTGCTTTGTTTTTTATTGTAGGAAAATATACACAACATAAAATTTACCTTTTTGATCATTTTTAAGTGTATATTTCTGTGGTATTAAGTACATTCCCATTATTATCAACCATTACCATCACCTATCTCCATACCTCTTTTCATCTGGCAGCAGTTGAAGTCCATACCCATTAAACACTTAGTCCTCATTTCCCATTCCTCCCGGCTTCTGGCAACCACCATTCTGCTTTCAGTTTCTATGATTTTGACCACTCTAGGTATATATGTATGTGGACTCATACAACATGTGTCCTTTTGTGGCTGGCGTATTTTACTTACCATAATGTTCTCAAGGTTCATCCATGTCGTAGCATATTTCACAATGTCTTCCCCTTTTGAGACTGAATAATATGCCATTGTATGTATATAACACATTTTGTTTATCCATTCGTCCATCAGTGGGCACTTGGGTTGCTTTCACTTTTTGGCTGTCGTGAATAATACTGCTATGAATGTTGGTGTACAAATGTCTGTCCTACTCCCTGCTTTTAATTCTTTTGAGTATGCACCCAGAAGTGGAATTACTGAATCATACGGTAATACTGTTTAATTTTTTGAGGGACCGCCATGCTGTTCTGCATAACAACTGCACCATTTTACATTTCTAACAGAAATGTGCAAGGCTTCCAGTTTCTCCACATGCTTGTCAACACTTTTTTTTTAATGCTTTTTTAAAAATAATAGCCATCCTACTGGGTGTGAAGTGGTAATGGGTATGAATTTGTTGTATTATTTGCTCTTGCTTTCCCTAGTTTAGCCTTTGTTTCTAAAGTGATTTTTTTCTTAATTAAAAATTTTTTTCTTGAGTTCTGTCACCTTTCAGAATTTTTCTAATTCTGACTTACATGGCTCTTTTGTTTCATCTTTTTTTTTTTTTTTTTTTAAACGGAGTCTTGCTCTGTCGCCCAGACTGGAGTGCAGTGGTGCAATCTTGGCTCACTGCAAGCTCCGCCTCCCGGGTTCATGTCATTGTCCTGCCTCAGCCTCCCAAGTAGCTGGGACTACAGGCATCCGCCACCACGCCTGGCTAATTTTTTTGTATTTTTTTAGTAGAGACGGGGTTTCACCATGTTAGCCAGGATGGTCTCGATCTCCTGACCTCGTGATCTGCCCGCCTTGGCCTCCCAAAGTGCTGAGATTACAGGCATGCGCCACCATGCCTGGCCTGTTTTTCATCATTTTTAAAAGTCTCCTAGCTTAATTTGAAATAGGATGTTATAGTTTTGATCAATTTTGGGGGCATTTCTTTTTGTAAATATATTGAAATTTTATTTGAATATAGGGACAAACTTGTGTAAAATAATGTGTACCTTAAAAATAAATATACTGAAGGTTTAGGAATTCTAAATAATATTTAGTTAGTTGACAATTAAAATATTTGTAATTTCTGTTTTATTAATTTACAAATACATCCAGAGAACCTTCTATTTCTGCAACACAGATATATAGAACAATCTTATCCCTAAGAACCATATAATAGATAAAAGTAATTCAGGCAGAATTGCATGACCTTTAAGAGTTCTACAACAAAAACAACAAAGGTTAGAATTGTGAATATGGCTAATAGTAGCTACCATTTATTGAGTGTATACTCTGTGCTAGGCATGAGCATCAAATACTGAATTTTTGGTATTCAACTTTGAGAATTGTGGCGTCCAATGTGAAACTTAAAAATTTGTGCATTTATGGCATGAGATAAATTATGCAACAATAGCAATTTTATGTTGCTATTAATGTTGTCTGAACTCCAAGCTGAAAAGGTGGGATTAACAACTGAAAAAGCTGTAATGTTACTGTTCTGTATAATTTAAATCAGAAAACATAAGGTTCCCAGTTTTTTCTTGGCAATATCATTTTATGAGGAAGTTAGCAAGACATACACTGTCTTAAAGGTTGCTTTAGTTTAATTTCTATTTTTCACACTATAGAAAAAATGTTAATGACTCTTAATTTAATTGTGCCACATAGCACTAGTTGGCATTTGTTTTGAAGTGGATAGACTGGTCTGCTTTTAGAGTTACCATTTTTTATTTTCAATTTTGAAGGATTTGTCATCTGAACACATGGTGGTATTAAACGTATTGATAATGGGATCTTTAGCAGGTTTTTTTGGGGGATGATAGAAAGAGATGGTCAAGATTAAGATGGGAGAGACATTTTTTTCTTTCTGTTTTACTTTTTATTATAAGATTGGCCTTATTAAAGACTTAAAATGCTTTTTTCTCCCCATTGAATACAATGAACAATGCTTAAAAGTTCTCATTAATGCTTTTGTGTGATTATTTCAAGCGGATTTTGGAGTATCAGCTAAAAACACGAGGACAATTCAAAGAAGAGATTCCTTTATTGGTACACCATATTGGTATGTATTCAGTTTTATGAATTTATAGTATTAGTCATGTCAGCAGTTATAATAACTCATTAATTTTGTCCACATAATTGATTATACCGTGTGGTTTGCAATCACTGTTATTAAACATGTTAACTTTTAATTATCTGTCTTCATAGGATGGCTCCTGAAGTAGTCATGTGTGAAACATCTAAGGACAGACCCTATGACTACAAAGCTGATGTTTGGTCCCTCGGTATCACTTTAATAGAAATGGCTGAGATAGAACCACCTCATCATGAATTAAATCCAATGCGAGTGCTGCTAAAAATAGCAAAATCTGAGCCACCTACATTAGCACAGCCATCAAGATGGTAAAAATATTATTTAAAAAGCTTAATAAGAAACAAACGATATTAGGAAGCAAAACCTGATGTTACATTCTCACAATTTTCCAAGAGTATTTAAAATTGGGTACATGGTACGAAGATTATATGAATTAGAAAAGTGATTTTTGGTATATTTCTCTTAAGGGCCATTAAAAATCTTCGAGCTCACTTTTCCCATATATCTGAAAATATGAGTGATTTGAGTTTTGCATGAGAAAGGTATTTTCTATACTATGAGGAAGTGAGGCATATAGATTGATCTATATTTGTGAAATTTATTAGAAATTTTGTGCTTTTTGGCATACTTGTGAGTATATGGCTATGTCTCAGTGATTATGTACCTACTTACATATATGTCTAACATGTATTTACAAATGAGTAAGTTTTATAAAATCTTAATAGTCTCATTAACTAGTTTTTTAAATGTTGAATTAATACTATTACATACATAATGAAACTTAAGCATAACTTATCAAAGAGTTTTGTTTGATTTGATTAACAAGAAAGTAAAATAGAATGTTACTGTTAAAATTTATTTTAAAGGTCTTCAAATTTTAAGGACTTTCTAAAGAAATGCTTAGAAAAGAATGTGGATGCTAGGTGGACTACCTCTCAGCTACTACAGGTAAAAAGTATGACAACAGCAAATAATATAATTATTTTAACATCTCTGTAAGAATATAATTTCATATTCAGTGTGCTTTCTTTCCACTTAAGTTTTCCTGTGGAGAGTCAAAATGGCAGTAGTTAGCATTTGCTTTACAAAATAAACGCTGCTGTTACCAACAGGCATTTAGCTTAAACGTTATTCCTCCTGTGCTTTTTTGATTCAGTTTAATTGTTCTTTTCATTTCGGTAGTTATTGCCATTGTGTCTCTCCAATTACTAGAAAGCAAGCTCCTTGGGGACAGGGGCCGAGAACTAATTAATTAAAAAATGTCTTACAGTGAGGGTAAATAGTAAATATTGTTGACTTAAAAAAAAATGTTGCTAAAGTAGTTAGGTAAATTTAATTTTGCTTTATAGAAGGACTACTTGTAACATATTAAATAAAAATTTGTCAATTAATTTTATAGGTGGGCAAATAAAATGACAAATCTTGAGGCAGTTGCTGTTAGGTTGAGTTACTATGTAACTCCATCATAGTGTTTTAGGTTGACCTATTTATCTGGGGGAATAAAGCAGGAAAAAAATTGCTTTGTTGTGTGCAGCAAGTATACCCCCTGAAACACACTTTCTATTATTTTGTTACCCCACACTTGAAGCCCTTAGTCTGTGACAGACACTGTTAAATGTTGAGTATACAAAGATGAATAAAATGTCTTCTTAGTCTCAGGAATTTTAGAACCATGTCAAGAATGCAGGTGTTTGTAGATACTTTTAACAGAACTCTAAAAATTTTTATAATTTTGAGGCTTTGATAGGCTTTATAGAGGTGGATACTTTTTAAGAAGTAATAATGAGGCCGGGTGTAGTGGCTCATGCCTGTAATCCCAGCACTTTGGGAGGCTGAGGTGGGTGGATCACCTGAGGTCACGAGTTCCAGACCAGCCTGGCCAATATAGTGAAACCCTGTCTCTACTAAAAATACAAAAATCAGCTGGGCATGGTAGTGCATGCCTGTAATCTTACCTACTTGGGAGGCTGAGGCAGGAGAATTGCTTGAACCTGGAAGATGGAGATTGCAGTCAGCCAAAATCGTGCCACCGTACTCTAGCCTGAGTGATAGAGTGAGACTCTGTCTCAAAAAAAAAAAGGAAGTAATAATTTAGTGACCTGAAGTTTGCTTTAAATTTCAGTTAAAATTTTTGATAATGAAATTGTCAAACATACAGAAAGTACATGTACCTACTACCCAGATATAACAATTCTTATCATTTTTGACAAATTTGCTTCAGATTCTTAAAAATGTACAGATCCAGTTCTAGGCAGTCCCTGCTTTTGCTCAAGCCCCCTCCCCTCTTTCTTTCTCAGATGTAGCATTATCTGAAGTTGTCTGTCATTTTCCCGCCCACATGTTCGTAATTTTACCACATACGAATGTGTGTTGTGTGTTTTTGAAACTTAGTTTAGTAGTATTCCAGTTGTTGAGTATGCTGTTTTTAATGTTCAACAGCATCCTTTTGTTACTGTTGATTCCAACAAACCCATCCGAGAATTGATTGCAGAGGCAAAGGCTGAAGTAACAGAAGAAGTTGAAGATGGCAAAGAGGAAGATGAAGAGGAGGAAACAGAAAATTCTCTGGTCAGTATTTAGGAAAGAAATTTCATTTAGTTAGTTTTTAGAGTTGGGTTTTGAGGTGTAGTTGTCCCTGTATGTAAGGATTGATGGGTGGCAATACAAAATCTTTAAATTTAGACCTGAAGATTAGTAGCAAGGTTGCTCCTTGCTGCACATTTTTGTTACATTTCCTTTTTTTTTTTTGAGATGGAGCCTCGCTGTGTCACCCAGGTTGGAGTGCAGTGGTCACCACAACTGCTGCCTCCCGGTTTCAAGTGATTCTCTTGCCTCAGCCTCCTGAGTAGCTGGGACTACAGGCATGTGCCACCATGTCCAGCTACTTTTTGTATTTTTAGTAGAGATGGGGTTTCACCATGTTGGCTGGGCTAGTCTCGAACTTCTGACCTCAAGTGATCCGCCCTCCTCGGTCTCCCAAAGTGCTGGGATTACAGGTGTGCGACACTGCGCCTGGCCCATTTTTGTTACATTTCTTATGAGAAGAATTGTTAATTCTTTAAATTCAGCAACATTCACTGAATAAAGATCTTAAATCATTGTATGTCTGTAAACATTGTTTTGGTCACTCTTAGGGTCATGTTTTAACACTAAAAATATATTAAATCTTTTTTAGCCAATACCTGCAAGTAAACGTGCATCTTCTGACCTTAGTATTGCCAGCTCTGAAGAAGATAAACTTTCACAAAATGCTTGTATTTTGGAATCTGTCTCAGAAAAAACAGAACGTAATAACTCTGAAGATAAACTCAACAGCAAAATTCTTAATGAAAAACCCACCACTGATGAACCTGAAAAGGCTGTGGAGGATGTTAGTGAACATGTTACTGATGATCAGTTAGAAGCAATGACTGAACTCCATGACAGAACAGCAGTAATCAAGGAGAATGAGAGAGAGGAGAAGAGGCCCAAGCTTGAAAATCTGCCTGACACAGAAGACCAAGAAACTGTGGACATTAATTCAGTCAGTGAAGGAAAAGAGAATAATATAATGATAACCTTAGAAACAAATATTGGACATAATCTGAAATCTGAGGAAGAAAAGGATCAGGAAAAGCAACAGATGTTTGAAAATAGGCTTACAAAATCTGAAGAAATTAAAGATACTATTTTGCCAACAGTAGATTTAGTTTCTCAAGAGACTGGAGAAAAAGAGGCAAATATTCAGGCAATTGATAGTGAAGTTGGGCTTCCAAAGGAAGACACCCAAGAGAAATTGGGGGAAGACGACAAAACTCAAAAAGATGTGATCAGCAATATAAGTGATGTGATAGGAACATATGAGGCACCAGATGTGGCTCAGAAAGCAGATGAAGACAGTGCTGAGGATACGCAGAGTAATGATGGGAAAGAAGTGGTCGAAGTAGGCCAGAAATTAATTGATAAGCCCATGGTGGGTCCTGAGGCTGGTGGTACTAAGGAAGTTCCTATTAAAGAAATAGTTGAAATGAATGAAATAGAAGAAGGTAAAAATAAGGAACAGGTGATAAACAGTTCAGAGAACATAATGGACATCAGTGAGGAACCAGGAACAACTGAAGTTGAAGCAATTACTGAGTCAAGTGTCACTGAAGAAATGGAGGTCAGAAGTGTGGTAGCTGATACTGACCAAAAGGCTTTAGTAAGTGAAGTCCAGGATGCTTCTAAAGTCACTACTCAGATAGATAAAGAGAAAAAAGAAATTCCAGTGTCAATTAAAACAGAGCCTCAAGTCACTGCAGTTTCACAGCCCAGTGAACCTCAGCCCGTTCTAATACCCAGTATTAATATCAACTCTGACGGTGGAGAAAATAAAGAAGAAATAGGTTCTTTATCAAAAACTGAAACTATTCTGCCACCAGAATCTGAGAATCCAAAGGAAAATGATACTGATTCAGGCACTGGTTCCACTGCTGATACTAGCAGCATTGACTTGAATTTATCCATCTCTAGCTTCCTAAGTAAAACTAAAGACAGTGGATCAATATCTTTACAAGTAAGTGTGCATGAGTCATTGTTTGGAATTTCCTTTGTCATTTTCTCAATTCAGAGTTTATGTGAAATTGATGTCTTAAAAATAAAACAGCATTAAATCAATGTAGTATTAACCATATAAATTCTTACAGCCTATGAAAGCTGTTAAAAGAACTAAGGAGATTCTGGATGTAATCTTTAAATTTTGTGGTAGGATCTACCTATTTTTGCAAATCTGATGCAGATAAACAGTATAATATGGTTGCTTGGTGCGATTAGGTTCTTTTATTGGACATATCTAGATGCAACATTAGCAAGAGTTAACAATATATGAGAGAATTAGAAATTGAAAGAATGATCTCTTTTTAAGCACATTTAGGGTATAAACAATCCTTGATTTACCATTGGCCCATGCAGTCACAGATATTGCTACTGCCATGAGAACCATTGTGGGGAAAACAAAACAAACACTACAGCCCAGAACATGTGGAGCTTTGAGTGTAATTCTCAAATCTTAGTGTGATTAGGAGTTACTAGGGGCTATGTAGAAGTCTGGAATGGGTCCCAAGAATCAGTATTTGTAAAAAAAGATCCCACAGAATTCTGATGCAGGTGATCCATGGGCCACCCCTTGGAAAATACTTCTTAGACCCTCTGGGTTGATAGTAGCAGAAGAGAAGACAGAAAAGCAGGAACAACCTAGGAAAACTGACTTAGATGGATCTCCAGGGCATGAGTGATCAGTCTGCCTATCTGCCCCAAATGGTTACATGTATTCTTCTTTTTTCAGTTTACTTTCTTTCACTGACTGAAGTAACCACCACTCTGAAATTCATTCACTGACTTAATAGCCTCTTTTTAAAATGCAAATAACTTGTATAAGAATGAAGGATATATTAATTATTGAACTTTTAGTAGGAGCTGAAGAAATGTGAAGTTTGGAGGTTAAGGTGTAGGTAGGTGTATTTTTTGGAGTGTGCCATCTTTAGATTTTAGAGGAATCCTGGGCAGGATACTGTAGTCCTGGACTCAGGAAGAAGAGCATGAGGATCCTGGAACCCTGGAGAAGAGAACAGTAAGAGGAGAGGATGCAGAAAGGTGATTGGAAGGTGCCAAAGAGAAAATATTTAAAAATCGGATGCATTTTGAGTTTAGTATTTTCACATTCCATTTTTGCTCCTTCTGCCTTCTAACTCTTTCTTCTATATCAAAACCCAGTAAGTATCTGCCCTGAACACTTAATTTGTTTACCAAAATGTATTTGTAGGAGTCTTATATGTCTGTTATTTCTGTTTGCATTTAAATGTTTTTGGATACCAATTGAGAAATGAAGAGTTTAGTCTTGATAAAGAATTTTAGGCCATAGCTAGCAGCCAAATCTGGTACTTTTGGGATGCAGTGGAGGCACTGTCTTTGTAGTAACCCTAAAATCATACATGTATCTCTGGCCTTGAAATGGAGGGAGGGGCTGTTGATATTATTTTTAACTGATTAAGTAGATTTTGATTCCCAGTGCTGGCAGTGTTTAAAAATTACTGGAGAGCTTTTTCAAAAAAATAGATTTCCAGCTACCCCCAGACCTGTCAATCTAGATTTTTTTAAGAGATGAGCCCCACAAATTCATTTTTAATTGTTTTGTCAGTGAAAAAGCAGAGATATCTGAGAAACTACAAAGTGAAAAGATGAAAAAAAGAGAACATATGAAAGTTCTACTGATTATGTGAATTGCTCATGATCACTTGTGCCTAATTATAATGTGTCATAAAAGCTATATGTGAACATGATGAAAATGCATACTTTGAAAAAATTTGATTTCATCTGTGAAGACATGTGTAAGTCAGATGACATTTAAGGTGTTATAACTGGTTCCACAGATGAGTCTGTTGCTTTATATTTATACTTTCTATGTGTAGTCTGCCTGGCTGTTCAGTTGTTTTGTCTTAAGAAAGAAAGAAATGTTAAAAGAAGAAGAAAATGTTTCCTATCTCCAGTATTCCCTGTACAAAGCCTAACTAAAATAAAATCTCTCTCAGGAAACAAGAAGACAAAAGAAAACATTGAAGAAAACACGCAAATTTATTGTTGATGGTGTAGAAGTGAGTGTAACAACGTCAAAGATAGTTACAGATAGTGATTCCAAAACTGAAGAATTGCGGTTTCTTAGGTGAGTAGAGAAACGACGTAATAAAAACTGGTTTGTGACTTCTTTTCAGTCTCTGAAAAGTCAGAAGAATAGAGAAACAAAGGTAAATTATTGGCTAATTTTTTATTATTCTTCTACTATTGTTGCACTTGAAAGACAATTTTTAGAGCTTAAAAAAGTATTTCAGAGGTGTAATTTTTGCTGTCTTCTCTGTCATCACCATTAAATTTTGTCAGACGTCAGGAACTTCGGGAATTAAGATTTCTTCAGAAAGAAGAGCAAAGAGCCCAACAACAGCTCAATAGCAAACTACAGCAACAACGAGAACAAATTTTCCGGCGCTTTGAGCAGGAAATGATGGTAAAGTCTGATTTTTATACCATTTTATACCCTTTTGTGTTAATAATGACATTTAGTGCATAAAAAAAAAAAAAAAAACAGGTTACAGAACTTGTTCTCTGATTGCCAGATTTCTCTAGCTTTGTGATTTATTTCTGGCATTTTTATCGTTTTGGTGTTCTGGATGCCTTTTATTGATTTATTCTTTTTTCTTGAAAGGATTTTCTGTCCTAGTCTACCTCAAGCTGTTTATGGTGTGATGTTTTATTTTTCTCTCATGAAAACTTAAAATCATGAAGTCAGTGAACAATGTTCCTAGATTTGCCCATTGCTGGATAATTTTTCAGTGCTCTAATTCGATCTTTCAGATTTGGAATCCAAGATTTTAAGCCAGTTTAGAGCAGTTGCCTTCAAACCTAGGTGAGCAGTAGGACTCCTCGGGGGCTTTTTAAAAATGTGCTTTATTCTCTGGCTTCTACAGTTAAGCCTGCACATCTCTCTTTCCTGCTGCTAGAGGAAATAGTGCTTACTAGTCCCAGGTAGCTGTCACTGAGTCCTTCAGTTTTTGCCTTGTGTCCAAAGTTGGAAAAGGAATTAATAATGTAATATAAAATTTTTGTAATTTATGTTGACTATCTGCCTTAATGTAGGTTAGAAAAAGTATCATTTGAAATGTTATAGTACTCATGTTTTGAATATAGTCCTTGTGTTGACTTGTAATTTTAATTGATAAAGATTGTTTTGTGTATTTAGCCGGGTGAGGTGGCGGGCGCCTGTAGTCCCAGCTACTTGGGAGGCTGAGGCAGGAGAATGGCGTGAACCCGGGAGGCGGAGCTTGCAGTGAGCCAAGATCGCACCACTGCACTCCATCCTGGGCGACAGAGCGGGACTCTGTCTCAAAAAAAAAAAAAAAAACTTTTTTGTGTGTGAACTGTGGATTGTTGATTACATGAACTGGATCATAACTGAGATTTCCTAAGAAAATAATGAACTTTTGTTCTCATTGAGTATTTTTATAGTACTTATATTGTTTTCCAAAACCTTATAAAATCTGTGTTTCTACCCCACCATACTTTCTAAAATGTTTTACTTTTCAATTTTTTTAAAAAGAAAATATACATTACAAATAAGTGACTATACCTGTATTCAGAAACAGTGTTACTGAGTATTATATAAACAGGAGTCTTGTTGAAAGCGTAGATTTATAATTCCAAAAGATCTATTCCAATAGAATAAGATGTTTATTGTAAGAATCTTAATGTGGAAGAGTAAATCTGAAAATGACAAGTAATCTTATTATTAAATAATAGTGATGTTATTAATAGTATTATTTTATTAAAGTAGACTTCAAATAAGCCCTTTGATTTATCAAAAATTTTATTGGATGAATATTGAAATTTTTCTAATTGCTTTACTACTTCACAACAATTGACTATTCTTCTGAATAATCTAAAAACTTTGAACATTCTACTAGTATAATAGAAAACAAATTTTGGGTCGGGCTCAGTGCCTTACACCTGTAATCCTGGCACTTTGGGAGGCCGACGTGGGCAGATCACTTGAGGCCAGGAGTTCGAGACCAGCCTGGCAAACATGGTAAAACCCTGTCTCTACTAAAAATACAGAAAACGTAGCTAGGGAGGGTGTCACATGCCTGTAATTCCATCTACTCAGGAGGCTGAGGCATGAGAATCATTTGAATCTGGGAGGCAGAGGTTGTAGTGAGCAGAGATTGCGCCACTGCACTCCAGCCTGGGTGACAGAGGGAGATCCTGTCTCAAAAAGAAAAGAAAACAGACAAACAAAAAACAGAAAAGGAAAAGAAAAAAAAAAAAGACCAGGCACAGTGGTTCATGCCTGTAATACCAGTATTTTGGGAGGCCAAGGCAGGAGGATTACTTGAGCCCAGAAGTTTAAGACCAACCTAGGCAACATAGTGATAGCCCCATCTCTCAAAAAATAAATAAATAAATAAATAAATAAAAAGATAAGCTGGTCATGATGGCATGCACCTGTAGTCCCCGTTACTTGGGAGGCTGAAGCAGGAGGATTGTTTGAGCCCAGGAGACCGAGGCTGCAGTCAACTGTGATTGTGCAACTGCACTCCAGCCTGGGTGACAGAATGAGACCCTGTCTAATAAATAAATAAAATAGAAAAAAATTTTCCATGTTAGAAAAAAATGAACTCATTTTTTTGAGAATTTTCATAACATATTTTACTGCATTTGACTTTTTATTGTAAAGGTTATAGCACATTACTAAATTTAAATACTAGTTGTGTTCTCTTAGGAAACATCTTTACTATATGGGTGATGGAAAAATTATCATCTTGAGCTGTATTGTTTTACAGAGTAAAAAGCGACAATATGACCAGGAAATTGAGAATCTAGAAAAACAGCAGAAACAGACTATCGAACGCCTGGAACAAGAGCACACAAATCGCTTGCGAGATGAGGCCAAACGCATTAAAGGAGAACAAGAGAAAGAGTTGTCCAAATTTCAGAATATGCTGAAGAACCGAAAGAAGGAGGTAAGTGTACACCACTGTTTTTAATTACTAAAGCTTTTTTTTTTTTTAAATTGTTTTAAGACTATCTAAGGAATTAGGAATACTAATAATACTTGATAGTTAAATAGCACTCATTCATTCTTTCATTTGGTCTTCTCAGCAGTCATATAGAGTTGTAATAAGGTCAGTCATTATTCCCATTTTACTGCCAAGAAAACTGGAGTAAGAGAGGTTTTAGTGACCTGTTCACAGACTACCCTAAATGTCCAGCTAAAACTTGAATCAAGTCTTCAAACTGAGTTTAATCCATTTTCCAGTCTACCATTGTCCTTAATGCAACACATTTAAGTCCTTATACAAAAGTATTTTTTAGAAAACTTACTATGTTGTGTTTGCCAGTGGCAGCAGTAGTTCATTTTATTATTTATAAGTTGTCATCTTTAATTCATACTTTTAACAATTTTGTTTGTTGATTAGCTTCATTGCCTTTCATGGATATTGTGCCAAACAAAAGCTGAATAACCTGAAATTTGACATGCTACCTATAACCATCAAATTGTGAGGTACTTTGAAGAACTAGAAGTGGAACATATCTGTAAAGTCATTTGATTAGATTGAGTTTTTTCATTGTTTCCTGAAACTGTTTCATTTTGTTATAGAATCTGTCTGCAGTATAACAGATTGTCATGGCTTCAGAAGGAAGGTTTACATATTAGCATCTCTTTTTGTCCCAAATTAAAACTAAAAGAACTTAACATGTAGGTAATTTTCCAAGATAATTTTATGATTTATTAACATCTTCAGTATAGGAAGAGAATTTGCCTTTTCATGATATAAAAGACACCAGAGACAATGATTATGATCAACTTTATTAGGGTTGGAACAAACAGAAACCTCAGCCAAACTAATAAATGCATTTTCACTTTTGTTATACATCTCAAATACCCACATTCATTGACTTTAACATTTAAATTGAGAAGAAAATTGAATGTCATATTACTGAATCTTAAGGATTTGCTTTGAAAAGGATAGAGTCAAACATTAATACAGTGATTTTATGATTTCTTTAGATAAAATGAATGAAATGATATGTAATTTTGTTTAATGTGGCTTCCATTTCTAAAGATCACTATTATTACTATTTCTTATGTTTTATGTAGAATTGCTGTATATACTGTTAGGTATGACATTACTGGGGCTGCATGTTAATTTTCTCACAAATAGTTTTTGAGATATTCTTTATATCAGTTAAATTTTAAAAATTTTACAGATAAATACATGGTTTAATCCTAGATATAAAAGTCTCAGTTATTGTTTTTGTTTGGGGGGTAGGAGAGTTTCAGCCGCTGAACATGTTTGAGATCATGATATGCATATTTTAAATAATTACATTATGTATTTTTTTTCCTTATTGCTAAACTTCTTGCATTTGGGGAGTCTCTTCCTTTTAATGGTGATTTGGTTTCATGAGGGATTACTGATGGGAAATTTTAAATACACGATGTTAAATCAAAATCAGTCTCTTTCACGGACCATCAATAGCATGTGGTGATTTGGAATCTGGTTTCTTTTGGTGCTTCTACTTGTAAACACGTGATTGTTTTTCATAGTTGGATTACAGATCTATTGTTAAATGGAATATACTTCTAGGATTTCAAAATGATTAAAAGAAGGAGCTCTGAAATATACTTCATTCTATATTTTATCTGCTATAATAAATCATAGCTTACTAAATTTACTTTTAAGAGTGCTCATATTACCAATTTTTAAGTTGACAGGCTTGGCTTAACTTGTCAGCAAAGGGGAATGTTATCCTAATCCTATTCAGATACATTCGTTTTTACCACACCATGTATAAAATGGTGTGCTTATGAAAAACCTTAGTATCCATTTATTTCTCCTTTGTGTATTCTAAGACTTGCTTTCCTTTTTTCTTTTTGGCCTCATTAAGTAGACTTTATTTAGCATTGTTTCTTTATCATGATCAAGCCAATTATGAAATTTTGCACTTTTATAAATGGCATTAGCTTTCCTTATGTTCAATATTTCCAACTATGTCAGTAGGTACGTTTGTAATTTTATGATCTTTCAACAAGGTCAGTTGAGTTTATCCCTTTAGTTCAGCATCAGTGCTGCAAGTAATTCTTCGCTGGTTGTCTTTGGACCTTTAAGAGACAGAATGATGTATAGGGATATTTAGCAACTAATTAACCTTTGTGTGGTGTAATGTCCCTTTCTGCACTGAGATTATGCATGTTCTATTCTTTCATTCTTTTTCACCAGACTAACACCTATGCTAATGCATGTTGAAAGGAACTTTTTAACAACTTTAATATTTGACTTGTAGCTTATCTGCTCTCATAAATGCTTGCTGTGGAGAAAGTATTATTTCCCCACCTCCTGCATGCTTATACACTGTAGGTTATAAATGAAGTGGAGAAAGCACCCAAAGAGCTGAGAAAAGAGCTCATGAAACGCAGGAAAGAGGAGCTTGCACAAAGCCAGCATGCTCAGGTAACAGCAGCAGCTTAATGCTACTAAAAACAGAAAGCACCATTTTCTCACAGCTTGATAAACCATGGTTGAAAGGGTAAATTTTAAGTGTTATTATTATATGATGTTGACCTCTCCCCATTCAGAAACTCCTGGAATCCTCTTTATTTAATACTAAATTCATACTAATGGTGACATTTAAGTTGCTAATATGAAATTAAGTAGAATGTTTGGAAAGTTGACTCCAGATGAAATAAACAAGTATTTGAATGTATAATACACTGTTATCTGATTTTAATCTTGATGGGAGCTTATAGTTTTAAGTAGTAATGCCCATGTTTGATAGAAAACTTTTAGGACATAAAAATAGAGGATGGTATATAAGCTTTGTGCTTACAGAAACTATGCCCATTAAAACGCTATTATTTCTATAAAGTTCAGTTAGAAGAAAAATAGCAAATGGTAACTTTAAATGGTAGTTCAAACATTTATTACTTTTAAGCGTGACAACATACGCAACTTTAAGACCAGATTTTAAATATTAAGTACCTTGTTTTTCTTTTTGGTTCAGAATCAAGCAGTTAAACAAATAGACTATTTTTTACATATATGTAGTTTAAAGCAGCCTGATCTAGGTTATGATAAAGTTGAGCCTTGTCATAAGATGGGTGAATTCTTTTTTTTTTTTTTTTCCCAAGTCGGAGTCTCGCTCTGTCTCCAGGCTGGGTGCAGTGGTGCGATCTCAGCTCACTGCAACCTCCACCTCCTGGGTTCAAGCGATTCTCCTGCCTCAGCTTCCCGAGTAGCTGGAACTTACAGGCGTGCGCCACCATGCCCAGCTAATTTTTTGTATTTTTAGTAGAGACGGGGTTTCACCATGTTGGTCAGGATGGTCTTGATCTCTTGACCTCGTGATCTGCCCACCTTGGCCTCCTAAAGTGCTGGGATTACAGGCATGAGCCACCGCCCTTGGCCGGGTGAATTCTTTACAAAATGAGATAAATTAGTATTTTTAACGGAATTTTCTAGAATTATCTCTCACAAAGTCTTTTATATGAAGGAAGATAAATCTTCTGATTAAATTTATCCTAAGCCTGGAGGCAAGGATAAATGAGCTCAATTTTCCATTACATAAGTCAGTGAAAGGAAGAAGAGATGTGCATCATGTATTAATTGTTCCTTTGGATTAGCTTTTTAATGTCGTTTTATGTGGTTTAACAAGTGGTTCCTAGACTTGTGGATTTTATAGACCCATAAAAAGAAACATAGAAACAATAAAAACCACTGGGGACTGTGACATGGGCTGCCATTAAAAATTTTTTTTTTAAATTTTGCTAAGTAAAGATGTTTTAAAACTGCCATTTACTTGTCACCATCATTTCAAAGGAGAGAATATTTTTAACACCATGAAAAATAAGGAAAATATAATCTTAGAATTCAAAACTTAAATCTAGCTTGTCTGAATAAATTTAGTTTGCTTTTGTTTTTTTCTTGCCATGAGCCGTTGAAACATTTTGTCTTGGCGTGGTGTGGGGATTCCTAGTTTAAGGTAGTTAATAGCAAACGCAGCATTTACTATGTGTCAGGCATTGTTCTAAATGCTCTATGTGTATGAACTTATTTAATCTGAGTTAATTACCCTTGAGGTAGTCTTATTACCCCCATTTTACAGTTGAGGGAACTAAAGCACAGGAAGGCTGAGTGACCCTGCAAAGGTCACACACCTGAGTAATGGTAGAGCCAGGATTCTCATCCAGATAAGTGTGGGTACGTGTTTCACACACAGATTCACTGCACCATACTGCCTCTCATATTTAAGCTACCTACTCGTGCTGCAACTTAAACTCTCATCAGCTTGACTCAGTGGTTCTTGGCCATGTCTTGTTACCAAGTGAAGAGGAAGTCCTTGCTGGCCACACATGTACTTTTGGTTAATTTGGTTTTCAAACCAGATTAGAATAATATGATTTTTGCCTTGTAAAGGAATATAGATTTTATTAATTCCAAAAGGCCATATATCAAATTCTAAAGTCGAAACTGAGAATTAGTGTTGAATGAATACTATGTTTTAATAAGACTGTTGGTAATTATTCGTATAATTTTGGGAATAGGCCAATATTTTCTGAGTAGAGCTGAAAGTAATCATAAATTCCTTCAGTAAATCTAATGAGGAATTTAGTAATCTAACAGATTTTAAAAGTATTTCTGTCTACTGCTTTAAGCGAAGGTACAAAAGCTTTATAACTTTACAGTCTATTTCAAACTTTTTTTGAAAATTCGTAAGTAATGGTCATACAGTCATGCAGCTAGAACATATTTGATCATTTAAGTCCAGTGGTTTTCAAACTATACTGACAGGAACTTTTGAGAAGCAACTCTGGGAGTCCCTAAGAAGGCAGGTACTCTGGGCTGTGAGCCCCTGCTTCTGCTTCAATTCAAGCAGCATCACTTTTGCTGTTTTGTAAACTGGGATTTTTTGGGGTGAGTTTCACAAAAGGAGGTTCTACTTGCTTAAAAAACAAGAGCAACACACTAGAGTTTGGAAACCACTGATCTAGTTCAAATCCTTCATTTTACAGATGAGAAAGAGGTTCCTCTATTAAGTGACTTGTTCCAGGCCTCAAGAAACTGAACATTTGTATAATTATTCTTTTTGTTTACAAAAAGTAATTCACATATATTCTTACCTGGGAGGTGCATTCTATTCTGATCCACAGGGTGTTGCTCAGGTCATGATTCAGTCTTTTCAGTTGTCATCATGTGCAGTCTTCAACGCCCAAATGCAGGACGTAAGTCCCACGTGCCTGTGGGAGGATGGCTTCTCCTGTTTTACCTGCCTTTTCACATGTGCTTTTTCATTGTTGGCTTCATTTGCCAAAATCTAGATGATTGATACATGATAATGTTTGTAATGACAATAATAGCAATAACCTGACTTTAGAGTACAGTATTCTTCAGAATTTTCACATTTGATTCTCATTGCCACCACCCTAATATAGGGATGGAGTCACATAACCATTTTACAGATGAAGAAATTGAGGCACAGAAGACTGTGATCTGCCTCAAGTCACATAAGAGATTAACAGTAGAGCTGGAACTAGAGCACTTTTAACACAGTGTTCTGTCTACCCCGCCACAAATTCTAATTTGGGATGTTCATATTTTTCAAGAAAATAAAATATCCTCTCAATAGTATAAGCTTTGCACATGTGAGAAATTGAATGCTGTGATTAGATTTTTATTTTCGTGTGAAGTGACATTTTGATTGCATATATGTTTATGTAGATATTTTAATTATGGATATGGTCAGAAAAGCCGTATTAAAAATAGTGATTTTCATTCCATTTAACTCTGTTTTCCATTTATTCAAGTAGTCAATAATGAATAGTGAGTTGCTATTCTCCTTATTGTAGTTTTAAGTTAAGTCTAAAATTCCAAGCTGTATTCTTTCTTGCAGTTTCCATAGGGAAATAACTAGCTCATTTAACACTGTAATTTTTGTTTGTGATGTTTGATATATACAACAGGAGTAGATAGAATACAGCTTGATTTCAACCCCTCCTTTTTTCCTCTGCTGAAATTAGACTTGTTTTTTATTATTGGCAGCTGTTTGACTCTTTTTACAGTTTTCTAAGAGAGTAAGTAAAACACTGATTTTTAAAAGGAGAGGGAGAAATTATGAATTACGATCACTTTTCTGATCATTACCATTTTTAGCCTTTCTTTTCATTTAAAATGATCAAATTCTATACAAATAGCCCAATATATCATAACCCTTTCTTACAGTTTTCTAGACCCCAAAGTTGTATTTTTAATGTTTATAGTTATCTGATTAATATGATAAAATTGTTTATCCAAATTTAAACTTGTACTTTTAAAGGGCGCTCATTTTACAATTTATGTGTTTACTTTAAAAAATGATTTTTGGCCTTAATAGTTTAGGTTCTTTTGTTGTTGTCTTTTATTTGTTAATCCAAGTGATTAAGTCCATCTGTTTTTTTTTTTAAGGTGAATGTAGTTTGTGTAATCTTTTTGAAATGTGAGTGCTCTTTTTGTACCTGGAAGTAATTTCTAATTATAAATTCCATTGTGAATGTTACTGTATTTGGCTTTTGAAGTTAGGAAATTTAGTAAATGTGTAATAACTTTAACATGTTGTTTGTTTTGAGGTAATGAAATATATTGATTAGTGTGTAAGGGACCTTTTCAGATAATTTTTAGCTTTAATATAAAAAATCCTTTATACAGTATCTGACTACATAGTTATCCAGATTCTGCTTAATTTTTCAAGTCTATAGCTCTGTAAGGCAGCTGCATTCTTTGCTAATTCTAATTGTTAGGACTTGTATGCATTGGACTTACATCTGCCTATCTTGACTTTTACCTGTTGATCCCTATCTTACTTCTGGAGCCACACAGTGCTAGTTCTGCCTGCTTCAGTATATAGAACAGTCATAGCTCTTCTTTACCCTGTATGAGTAGCTGCTTTAGGAACACTTCTCTGGTTCTTTCAGGCAGTCATTGTGAGGCATGGTTTCTGAACCCTTTATTCCCAGCTTTGAGTTTTCTGTGGTTTACTTTTGAGCTTTTAAAAATGTGATACCAAGGGAAGGGACCCACTACTCTTTATGTGGACTGAGATCAAGACTGTTGATACTTGGGACCAACTGAGTGGAAGCTCCTTGAAGGCAGAACTGTCTTTCATTGATTTTAGGAACCTTCTAAGTAATATAGTGCCCACCATTTACTAAGTGCTTAAAAAAGGTTTTCTTTGAATTGAACTCTTACCTTGTTTAATTTAGACATAAATATAGTAATATGAACAAAAATTGCATAGATGAGAAATTACATTTACTGTTTTAGTGGCACTGGCTTATATTTACCTTTTTTATTTTCCCATAATTATTTATTCACCCCATCCTTTACTTTTGCATTCAATTTTTTTGTGCCTAAATGTAAGATTTATATTTATGCTAGTTAATTTAGACCCATTGTTTCTGTCTACACAGATTTTTTTTTAATCCTGTATGTAAACCAATGATAAAAATGTTCAACAAAAGAAAACTCTTTGATATTTTTGCAGGTTACGTTGTTTATTGAACAAGTTTGTATATAGAAATTTTACAATTGAAATTAGAGAAACAATTTAATTTTGTTACAAATAGTTACTAGGGAAAAGTTTGAACAACTTTGTCATAACTTAAAAGATAGGCTTGGAGATTTCATATTTCTTTAAATAAAACTCAGAAGCCTTTATTCTAGATAGTTGAATTTAAATATTCATTGAAAATGTTTTCAATGGTAATTGCCTTAACGATAAAGTTTTACAGGTGACTATAGCCAAGTTGGTAGTTGTATTTTATAGAGGCATTCATTAGTCTTTTCTTTCTGCTACTGTGTATGTATTTATGCTAAAATACAAATGATGATGCAGATGAGACAGCAGCATTTACGACACCAAATTAGTTCACTCTCTGGCATGAACTATGTCACCTCCAGAGATTCAGGATGGTAGCAAGGCAGCCATCCTGAGGAGCGGAGTGAGACTCTCTGTGCATTGAGGAGCTGCCTGGCAGTGAGCCAGATCCCATCAGACTCTAAGGCCTCAAGAATAGTTCCAAAATGCATATTAGGTTTTGATCTTCTCAAGGATGTGCAAGCGGGGGGATTGCAAGTGAAATTCTGCTTCAATTCTAAATTCTAAATCCACACGAAAATTGATTGAATACTCCTTGAGTCAGTCACCACCTGCTGTAACTGTCAAGAGAGGGATGGACAGATCCAAATTTACATTTCTTCAATTTGGATGTTACTCCTTTTCTTCTGTAAATGTATGATTCTAGCAGAAAGACCATCAGTCACTTTAACATTTCTTTTTTTTACACAATAATCGAAGAATGTTTTTCTAAAGCAGAAATATCGCATTTGGGTATATAGTGTGTACTCAGTAAATATTTGTTGAATTTATTAGTGAATCTCAAACATGTTTATGAATTCTATGATTATACAAATTTTCATGGATTTATAGTATGTAACTCACTTTCCTATTCCCAGTTTGCATTTCTCTGGCAATGCATTACTTCTCATTAATTTCTCAAACTATTGTTCTTCTTTTTAGGCACATGCTGTAGATACAGAAACTATCTTCTTCTGTTAGGATAGCCATGGTATTTCTTCCTAAAATTTATCTCCTAAAATTCTTCCTCCTTAGTTCCCCAAATTCTGGTATCTGTTCTACCTGTTAGCTCTTAATTGCCTTTCTTCCTAGAGGACATTTCTTTTCTTTTTCTTTTTTTTTTTTTTTTTTTGAGATGGAGTCTCGCTCTGTCACCCAGGTTGGAATGCAGTGACATGATCTCAGCTTACTGCCACCTCCGCCCTCTAGATTCAAGCAGTTCTCCTGCCTCAGCCTCCCTCGTAGCTGGGATTACAGGCGTGTGCTACCATACCTGGCTAATTTTTGTATGCTTAGTAGAGATGGGGTTTCACCACGTTGGCCAGGCTGGTCTTGAACCCCTGACCTCAAGAAAACCACCTGTGTTGGCCTCCCAAAGTGCTGGGATTACAGGCATGAGCCACCACACCCGGCATCTAAAGGGCATTTCTTATTTATCCTTGTTTTAGTCATACCATAGTGGAATGAGTAATCAGTTTTAGAAGCTGCAAATTTATTGTTCTCTCAAAGATGCTAGTCTAATAGGGCACTTTAATTATGAGTGGGCTATATGCTTATTCTGTATGTATCATTCATAGTGAGTTTATAATATTATGTATTCTAATGCTTTTTTCTTAGACTGAGTTGGATGACTAAATACATTTGTACTATATAATGTTGGTGATTTTAAAATCCAGCTAACTTTGAAAACTTGGTTTGGAACTCTTGTTAACCACTAATATATACAGTCATATAGATAAATGGATGTTTAGTTCATTAGATACTTGTTAACTGACAATTAACTGTTTTTAATAGGAACAAGAGTTTGTTCAGAAACAACAGCAAGAATTAGATGGCTCTCTGAAAAAGATCATCCAGCAGCAGAAGGCAGAGTTAGCTAATATTGAGAGAGAGTGCCTGAGTAACAAGCAACAGCTCATGAGAGGTAACTTTTTAAAAAATACTGCAAAATGTAGAATTCCTTATGACAGTAGCAGTGAACATAAACATATAACCTTTAAAATTTCTTCTTGCCCTGATGATGCTGGAAATATATCTGAATAATTTCGTGTACTTGTTATGCCTTATAGTTGTTAGTATACCTAATGGTCGCATGTTAGAATGGGATTTAAAGTACTTATTTTCCCTAACAAATTAGCTTAGATTTTTTTTTCTTTCTTATTAAGATGATTAAATAGAATTTTGGTGTTCAGGGTAGGACATTCTCTGTTTATACGACATTAGAACAGAATGGAAAGAGGTGATAGATATTGCCTTACGTTGGTTAAAATTGCACTTACAGCTCAGAATGTCAATATGTGTGTACAAGTTAGTGTATTTAGAATACTTTTATGTAAATATTAAAATGAAGAGCAAAGTACATTAGTAAAAAGAGCAAAGTGACATTTTGAAAACTGCTGTCTTCTAGCTCGAGAAGCTGCAATTTGGGAGCTCGAAGAACGTCACTTACAAGAAAAACACCAGCTGCTCAAACAGCAGCTTAAAGATCAATATTTCATGCAAAGACATCAGCTACTTAAGCGCCACGAGAAGGTTAATGAAAGGAAATTTCTTCATTTTTTTGTTCGTTTTAAAATTTGCAAAGCTGTTTAGTTTTGAAACTTACTTTTCTTAAACAATGAATTTTAGATGTCCTTTCTGTCTTTTTTTCTTTTTTTGAGATGGAGTCTCACTCTGTCGCCCAGGCTGGAGTGCAGTGGCACGAACTTGGCTCACTGCAAGCTCCGCCTCCCAGGTTCACGCCATTCTCCTACCTCCGCCTCCCGAGTAGCTGGGACTACAGGCGCCCGCCACCACACCTGGCTAATTTTTTTTGTATTTTTTTAATTGAGATGGAGTTTCACTGTGTTAGCCAGGATGGTCTCGATCTCCTGACCTCATGATCTGCCCACCTTGGCCTCCAAAAGTGCTGGGATTACAGGCGTGAGCCACCACCCCCGGCCTCCTTTCTGTCTTTTATCCTACAATTTCTTGGATGAAGTTTGGAGTAATTAATTGTATCTTGATCATGATTGCAAATTTCTTTTCTACAAATTATAAGGAAAGTAACTAATTAAAATGCTTAAAGACGTTTTACACATTGTAATCTTCATCTTGGCTCTCAAAGGTAGCTATTTTGGCTCCATTTGTGGTTAAAGTATCTTGAAGTACAGACTCCTTGTGCTGATTAAAAGAGTTTCAATATAAGACTCTTATCACTAATAACTTTCTTTTCTTTTTATTCTTTTGAGACAGAGTCTTGCTCTGTCACCTGGGCTAGAATGCAGTGTCACTCAATCATAGCTCACTTAACCTCGAACTCCTGGGTTCAAGGGATCCTCCTCCCTCAGACTCCCGAGTGCATTCATGCACCACCACACCTTGCTAATTAAAAAAAAATTTTGTGTGTGGAGACAGGGTCTCACTGTGTTGCACAGGCTGGTCTCAAACTCCTAGGCTCAAGTGATCCTCCTGTGTCAGCCTCCCAAAGTGCTGGGATTACAGGTGTGAGCCACCAGATGTGGCCTAACTTCTTACAAGTTATTTTGTGCCTACTATTTTGCTGGTCACTGCAACAAGGAAAGGGGTAATTATAGGAAACAACAACAACAAAATGACATATTTGAGTATGTGTGTCGGTACTGACTATTGTTTCTATGTCACTGGATTCTATTTAAAACTTTCATAGGAAACAGAGCAAATGCAGCGTTACAATCAACGACTTATTGAGGAATTGAAAAACAGACAGACTCAAGAAAGAGCAAGACTGCCCAAGATTCAGCGCAGTGAAGCCAAGACTCGAATGGCCATGTTTAAGAAAAGTTTGAGAATTAACTCGACAGCTACACCAGATCAGGACCGTGATAAAATTAAACAGGTAAATATGCAAATTAGTCTGTCCTCTTTTCGGTTTTAAAGTTTTGAATGACCATTAGAAGTGCTATGAAATTCCTTTCTTTCTAAACAATTAGAGCCACCTTAGGCTTGTTGATGTTCACTTTAACTCTGAGGTCTGGGGCTATAGATACGTGGCATATACCAATTAGTCTTCCCCAGGATGGTGGTCACAGGGAGCGAAGCCCTTCCTCCTATACCCTATACCAGCTCCTGAGCTACACGGGTCCTAAGACCAGCCCTGGGAATGAGATGACTTGGACAACTTTTCAAGTCAAGATATATGACCTCACTGTGATACTTCTGTAGTCACGGTCACACACACAAATTAACTCAGGTCACTAAGCAGATAGAAGGATCAAGGTTTTAATCAGAAGTTCCTGCTCCCCCCTGAAGCTGTGATGTGGGCTCCAGGTTTGCGTCTCAGCATATTATTACTTGTAGTTTCAGTTTATTGTGCCTTATTTTGTTAAATTCCTTTATCTCTTCAGAATATATAGAAATCACATGCTTCTAAACTATAATTTATCTTTTTTTCTTATTTATAGTTTGCTGCACAAGAAGAAAAGAGGCAGAAAAATGAGAGAATGGCTCAGCATCAAAAACATGAGAATCAAATGCGGGATCTTCAGTTGCAATGTGAAGCCAATGTCCGCGAACTGCATCAGCTGCAGGTCAGATACAGAAGCCTGACAGCAAAGCCCATAGGATGCGGCAGCACAAGTGGCTGCTTTTGAGAGAACAGTAGCTAGCCAAAGTCAACTGCACCACACTTAACGAACATGCTGGGGTTGAGAGGTTCTGTTTTTTGTACAGATCCAAATGAAGATCAGTTTAGTATCATAGATGCTTGTGTAGATTATATGTAACCGTGATTAATGTAAACATGAAGCTAAATTGTAACCTAAGAAATTGAGTCTTTCAAAAGCAGTATTGAGTATGGTTTTTAGTGTATATTTTGCGTGAAGATGTGGAGAGTTTCAAAATCATGTAGACAGTTTTGTTGTCATATTCTGAATTTTTTGTCAGATTCTAAATTTAAAATTTCCTTTTAGAGGGAATAGTTTATTTTCTTCTAGGTTTTTGACATAAGCAATAAGTTAAATACATGGGAATTTTTCTCCTAGGAAATTTAAAGGTTACTTGAGAGAGGGCTGATTTAGGACTTTACATAGAGTGTACAGCCCATCTAAAATGTTTAAGATTTCAGAGTCGTGTATAAATGTGGGTATCTATATATTTGCTTTATTTACTACAGTAGAACAGATCCTAATAGATTGTCCTAATAGGCCAATAGATCTGTTAGAGCAATAGATCTATTAGGCCAACCCGTTAGTACCAGATCCCACATTCTGTACTCATGGGTGAAATGTATGCAAGCTGCCTTCTGAATTGTCAGTTTTATGAGCAAATCTTCTTAGAAAGGAAAAACAAAAGCTCAAGCTAGTTCTTTTTAAGTTCTTTTTATATGGTATGTAATAGTTCTAGCTTATAAACTTGTAAAAATGAAGCTGTGATTCATTTCCTAATTCATGGCCCGTGGTTTTTATAAAGAAAAACTTGAATCTCAGTAATAGCATAATATTTGATGAGCAATTTATTATTTTGGAAGGTAATTGTATTTGTGAAAAATTACTTAGTTGATCTGAAATTTTTTAAAATCCCAACTTTATTTTCAGAATGAAAAATGCCACTTGTTGGTTGAGCATGAGACTCAGAAACTGAAAGAGTTAGATGAGGAACATAGCCAAGAATTAAAGGAGTGGAGAGAGAAATTGAGACCTAGGAAAAAGGTAAATAAAAGCTTTAATTAAAATGGTATGTGTGTACTCGTCCGTCTACCCAGCTATTGGCTCGTTACCTACTGTGTATCAGGTACAGTGTCAGGGGCAGGAAGCATAGAGATGAAAAGACGAAGTTTCTGTCCCCAGAAGGTTTGGAATCTAGTGACAAGCAGTTATGAATTGGTAGGGTCATTGCTCTGAAGGAGGTAAGTACAGGACACAGGGGAAAGGAACAGAATGTATAAGAGAGGAGGAAGAGAGCTTAAATCTGCCTGGGTAAGTCAGGGAAGGTCTTCAAGAAGAGATGCCTTACAAGCCAAGTGAGTCTTGAAGGATGAGTAAGAACTTGCTGAGCGGATGGGCTGATTGGAGTGGAATGGGATGATTTGAGTAGAGAGAAGAGAATGAGTGAAAAGGAAGTGTACAGAGAATTGCAGATCGTTCTGTATCATTGGAGTATAAGAGGGGGTGTGTGCCGGTGTGTAGTTGTTAGGGAGGAAGAAAAGGAAGGAAGGAAGCGATGACAGCTGAGTCTGAACAGGTCAACTGCAGCCATATTATAAGGCCCTGGTATTCTGTGTAAACTTGAAATCTGGTAAAATAGGGATGGTGTCTTCTCTGTCTCCCTCCTTTCCCTTGTTTGTGCTTGACACCCTATTCACCTGATCTTACCGGCTAACCATGTCACCTGAATTTTTGCTATCACTATATGATCTCTGACCCATTGCTACTCAAACTTAAACTTTGTTTTGGGGGGTGCTTCCTACCTACTATGCATTTCCACCATTCCTTTCTTCCATCCATCCAGTCAGTCAGTCAAGGAAATATGTATTTAGCTATGTGCCAACGGAAGTGAAATGACTAAATGAGTTCATAGTGTGGCTTTTTGTTTGTTTGTTTAGACAGAGTCTCACTCTGTCGCCCAGGCTAGAGTGCAGTGGCGCGATCTTGGCTCACTGCAACCTCCACCTCCTGGGTTCAAGCAGTTCCCCTGCCTCAGCCCCCTAGGTTTTTGGGATTACAGGCATCCACCACCACACCTGGCTAATTTTTGTATTTTCAGTAGAGACGGGGCTTCGCCATGTTGGCCAGGCTGGTCTCGAACTCCTAACCTTGGGTGATCCACCCACTTCGGCCTCTCGAAGTGCTGGGATTACAGGCCTGAGCCACCATGCCCGGCCCATAGTGTGGCTTTTTAATTTAAATTTTATTTATTGTTAAAAATTTTGAATAGGTAGTGTATTCATGTAGTTTAGAATTCAAAAAGTACAGAATTGTAAATGGTGACAAATCTCCTTTACCTCCTTGCGGCCTAACATCTGCCTCAAACACCCCAGTTGAACTTGTTGACAGTGGTCACAAGTGAGTTGCTAATAATCAAATTCTATGACCTTATCTAACTGTTCTCATTAAAAGTCTTGTTTCTTAAAATTCTCCTCTCACTTGGCTTTTGTGAAACAGCTCTGCTCATTCTCTGTGTTCTTTATCCCCTTTTGTCTCCGGAAATGTAGACATTTCTCAGTTTTGCCCCTTTGGTAAAGAACAGTCTTTACCTGGATGATTTTATTGCTAGTCATGGCTTCAACTGTTGCATATAGACAACTCCAAAACTTAAATGGTAGCGGTTGTATAGAGCACGAATTGTGAAGTCATGCAGATGTGGGTTCAGATCTCAGCACTGACATTTACTGATTAATTTTCTCACTTTCCATTTCTAGGCCTAGTTTTCCTAATTTGTAAAATGAGAATATACTACCTACCTATTTGGTGTCGTTTATACAGCAGTTATCTAGTGCCTGAGCTATAGCAATGGTTCAGTGAATGGTTGCTATTGCTATTATTGTTTCTTGTTTTTATTATCAGTTTGAGCACTAAGTGCCCATTTTCCATCAGGATGTTCTGTTCCTCCTCATTTCACCTAGGCCTTGTGGTTCCTTTTTTTGGTCACTGAATCTCAGTAGCACCTATACTCAACCTCAGACGTTCTGTATCTGCTCTCCTTTCTTTGTTTTTCTTTGTAACAATTCATCACCACCAGACCCATTTGTTTATTGTCCCCTCTTGTGACTGAGAATATAAACTCCTTAAAAGCACGCCATGATCGCTTCGTTTATTGATATGTACCCAGTTTCTAGAACAGTTCCTGGCACATTGTACAGATGACTACATACCTGTCAATGTTGACTACAGATTATAAACTCAGTAGAGAGAAAACCAAACTCAGCATCCTTTTCCTTCATCTCCGTCTCACCTTTCCCCGCTCGCTGCAGGCTGCTCACCACCAGATGTTCCTTCATCTCCATCTCACCTTTCCCCGTTCACTGCAGGCTGCTCACCGCCAGATGTTCTTTTCTACATTCCTGTTCTCTTAACTGACATCTACGCTAGAAACCAGAATTATTTTTCATTTCTGTCACACCCTTCATTCAATCAGATGCCAATTAATTTGGACTGTTTTTCGTAACGTGTCTCCTTTCTTTCTCACTGCTATCCTGGTGCTTGCTTAAATTGTTCAGGAATGGCCTAATGGGCCTTGTAGTTTCTAATTCCCTTTCCTTTCTTCCCACTCGCCTACCATCACCAGAGGATTTATCCTCAAGAACATCTCTTGACACTGTCATAGTGATGTTGAGAAATCTTCAGTTCCATCAGAGTAAAATGTAAATTAATGATTCAGTTTGACTGTGAAGCCTTCATAGTGCCACACCTGAGTTACAGTCACCCTTTCTGGCTTCCTCTCCCACTAGCCACTTTGTTCCCAGTCCATGTTCCAGCCTTGGGTATAATGACCAGTCCTCACACCAGCTCCTCAGCTTCCTGCCTTTGTGCTGTGTTTCAGCTCTGTCTGGCATGCCTTTCCCATATTGCCTATCAAATTCTTATCTTTCCTTCAGCACTAAGCTCATGTTCCACCTCTTTTGAGAACCCCTCCTATATCCTTCCTTCTTTTCCTGTGCTTTGTACCTCTACAGCACCACTTATCCCTGAATCACGTCTCCACAAAGTCATTGATACCTATAACAAAATGCCATAAACTGGAGGCTGGGGAGTCTGAGACCAGGGTGCCAACACGGTCACGCTGTGGTAAGGGTTCCAGACTGCCGTCTTCTCACTGTGTCCTCACACGGTGGAATAACAGCTCTCTTTAGCCCTTCATGAAGGCACTTACCCATTTGGAGGGCTCCACCTCATGACCTCATCACCTCTCAGAGGTCCCACCTTCTGTGCATAGTGCCGCACATTAGGGATTAGGTTTTTATATGGATTTGGGGAGCACAGACATTCACATCACAACGGTGCCTCTTGTATTTCTCAAGCGCTTACCTTTGCTCTGTATTATGGGGGTTAAAATGATTCTGGTTTAGATTGTGCCTTTAAACAGCTTATCTTACAGCGTAGTGTGAAAGAAAAGACAGGCGCTTCGCAACTCAAATAACAAGCAGGCAGGGTAAGTGCCATGTGGGAGAAACAGATAATAGTTAATAATAGGTACCGTATATTAGAGTGCATAGTATGTGGAAGTACATCATTATCACATTTAGACTTCACATAGCAAATTATCCCTATTTTTACAGCAGAGGAATTGAGGAATTAAATGGTTCTCTAATATAGTGAAGGTAAGTAATGGACCCAAATTGTCCATTTATGTGACTGAGCTGGACTTGCACATAGGGCTCTGCAAAGCTTATGATCTTAAAAAATTGAGCAGACATGTCTTCTTTAGGATAATACACAAAGAATGTGTTTTGGACAAGCAGTTTTATCTGGACTGTCAGCATAAATTCTATATGTAATACCAGCACATAACAATTTATTTTTCCCTTTCTTTTTAAGACACTGGAAGAAGAGTTTGCCAGGAAACTACAGGAACAGGAAGTATTCTTTAAAATGACTGGGGAGTCTGAATGCCTTAACCCATCAACACAGAGCCGGATTTCCAAATTTTATCCTATTCCCAGCTTGCATTCCACCGGATCATAACAATGGGAAACACTCTCTGCGTGGGTTTGGCTCTTTCAGTGTGTCATTCTGTTCTCATCTTCTGCCACACTCTCTGTCAGATAGCTCACGAAGACAATCACCTGCCTCACCTTCTAGGTGTTTTCCTTTTTTTTTTTTTTTTTTTTAAAAAAAAAGCAAAGATGAAGGGAAAACAAACTAAGACAGATGCTAGGCCATGTTGGCAAAGTAGCATCTTGGTGACTAAGGTGACTTTGTATATTCTTCTTAAAAATTATGTTCTTTAGACACTGCTACCTGAAAACTGTTGGAGAAATAATGTTTAAAGTTATTTAAGAAAAACTGTTACATCACTAAGTATTAATAAATTCCTTTTACCTGACGTAACTTCTCATTGATGCCTAAATTCTGTAGTTGAAGCTCTGCTGTAGAGCATTGGGATAATTTTCTTTTGGTGGATCAGCTCTCATAAAAAAGCTATGGTTTGCTCAAATATGCTATTGACTCAGTAAATGAATATATTTTTTCTTTAAATAGGAACAACCTCTTTTAAAAGAGAAAAATTATTTCAGTGATTTGTCAAAACGAATGACCTCTTTAGGCATGAGCTAATAATCGAGGGTGCTAATGTTCTTAAGATAGTGCCTGAAACACTACATTTCAGTCAAGTCATAAGTAGGATTTTCTTTTTGATCAACAGGGACAAAAACATCCTTAGAATTAAACATGGTTCTTTTGGAATTTTTGCTTCTCTTACCATTTGATAGAAATTTTCATATACAAAGTTTGGAAAGATGAAAAAAAGAGGTAGCTTTTAGATTGCAAATTGGAAATGTAAAACTCATGAAACTTAGGCAGTATAGGTTTAGCTGTCTCTGTTTATTTTCTAAAATAATACCTGAGCTGGTTAAATGATTTCTCTCCATCTTAGCTAATTCTGTTCAAAACTCTGTCAGAGGCCCGCAGGCTGTGAGTTATATTTATAAATATATCTTTGGAAATTAATCTTAAAAGAGGCATTTGCTCAGAATACTTTTTTAAAAGTTTAAATATTTAGGCACATGTCAGAAATTACTTTTCCTTATTTTGAAATGAGGCTACTTATGTCTTGGTTCTATTTTGTTCCATGTTTAAATCATTCACTTTGATTTGAGTGGGAAAAGCCTGAAGCCTTTATCATGTGGTTGCTGATGTGTGTAATTATTAATGAAATGTTCACTCCTAGTCCCTTTTGAGGCTTAGAATTTCAACCACGTGTCAGGTCAGACAGTATTATAAACTGTACTTTGCTGTGTGAGACAGCACATTTGTAAATGATGCTTGCTGCCTGCCATTTTCAACCTATTCTCTCTTAAGAGTGCTAGGTACCAAATTGTCAAAGTTTGTTTTTAGTTATATTCCTTTTGAGGCTGGTAAAAAATTTAAATGTAACTTTGTGGGAACCCTGATTCATATTTAGAAAATATAAATGTCTGTAGCACTTTCTTGCAGTTAATTTGAAAACTTTGGATGCTGAACTTTGTTTTGTCAGTGATTTAGATGATTTAAAAATGCATGTGTGATTTTAATTTTGTAATTGTTTTGACAAGCATAATTTACTTGGACAACTTTGTAGGTAGCCTTAACTTCTGGTCAAGTTTGTTTTTCATATAAATATATATACATATATATACATGTTATGTATGGTTGTAAATTCATACACTTATTACACGAATGTGTTACTGTATACAAAACTCTTAATGCTTTATTCTCAAATGCTGGGTTGAAAAATGTTTTGAAAGCCTTTTAAAATATATATCTTTATAAAGTAATATTCAGGATGATAAAAATGGTTTATATTGTTATGATAAAAATGACAGTATAATGTTGCCCAGTGTATTTAATGATTTATTTGAAGAGGGATTGGGAAGGAACATTTTCATAACACGTTCTCCTTTGAAATTTTCAGTTTATTGACTTAAAAAATGAATACCTCAGGCAGTAGACTTTTTTTTTCCAGTATCATTTAATTGATACCCTGTGTGCTAAATAGTGTGTGGTGCCTGATTAATTTGGTCTGAATATTTGATTCTTTCTGTTCCTTTCAACTTGACATTCAGAGTATTGATTCAAGGAGAGAGGCTCAGAGTAGAATGGTTGACGCTGTGGGTAAGGTTGCAGCAACTCTCGGATCTCCCTCAAAACTGCCTTTTGGATTCAGTGTTCGTGCTTGAGTTCGCTTTCAAGTATGACCATATTCGTGTGGGTGCAAGACTGTGCAGTGACACATATGTAGAGGTAAAGCATTCATTTTAATACGTAAAGTTATATAAATCTTTTCAAAAAGTGTTTTGTTATAAAATATGCTGTTTTTACCCATACCAGCCCCACCTCTTCTGAGACCCTGTATTCAAATAGATGATAGTGATCTATCTTTCTTGCATGATGTGTAGGTGGGGAGTAGGCGAGGGGCACAGACTTCTTTGAAGTGGAAGAGTACAGTCAAATCTACTCCTGATTTGGCGTTTTGTTGCTGTGGCAGAATATGCCATGAAACACATAAAAACTTCTCCAAACGTGCACCCTCACTAGCCACCTCCTCCCCTCTTTCCCTGAGTGCTGTAAACACAGCAGACCTGCACACTTCTGCAGATCCAGCTCCTAGAGCTTGGGGCACCAGGCTGCCTTTCCTAGTCCTGTCAACAACCATACGGTGTGAATTGCGGAATTAGCTGCTATTCTATGTGGAGTCACAGTAAGCTTTTTCTTATCTTTTTCTATGGGGAAGCTATAGGGTGGGTAAGGAAAAAATGTTGAATGCTTTTACTTTGCTGAAAATATTAGAACTCTCTTGTGACAGGATACAGCAAATTATAATTAAATATAAATTACCAGAACCAGAGCTACCTCTAAGTCATACTTCCTCAAGCACAAAGCTCTCAGGCATATGAGACCCACTTTAATGAAGGGTCTCTGATTTCTTGAGCATCAGCGAGTTTCAGAAGTGACTATTTTTTTGTACTCTTCTAGTTTCCTTGTAACTGTACACTTTTTCCCATTCCACACTGTGCTTAAATGACAAAGACTCTTCTGAGAAGCCAAATTCTTTCTAAGTATTAACTAGAGATATTGTTGATTAAAGAAAATCTAGAACTGAAGTGAAAGAAGAGAGTTCGAGTTCTAATAGTCTTTTGATGAACAGTTCTTTTCTGAGAAATGTTTATAAGAAATGGGGTGATACTTTAAATGCTTTTCTTAAGTTGAAGGCACAACAGTTAATGGCTGTATTGTTGCTGTTCTGTTGCTGACATGTTTTTGATAAAGCTTTAACATTCCTGCTACTAATCTTGGCGGAGAGTGTTTGCCAGGTTTCAGTGTGGGCTGCAGCTTTTTGTGCTCCTTCTCTGGTTTGTAGTGTAATGAGTTCATAAGCTAAATTTTCAGAAATAAGTTTGTTTCAGATTATGTCTCTTGTCTACTTGGGAGCAACATGTCCTTTCAATCATGGGATTGACACATGAAAAATAAAGTTATTTCTTAATCAATTTTGGGAAGCAGTCTTTTATTGAGAATCTTTGAAACTGGAGTGTCCTGCCTGAGAAACTTTGCAGTTGTTGGTCCCAGTTATACTGCAAAACTTGCAGTCCCCCAGGTCTTCTGACCCTCCCAGAGTTAGTATTCCTAGCTGTCTGTAGTCCACAGCACACACGCAAACACACACACACTCAAATGTAGGTTTTAGTAGTAACTGCTGGGGGTTGTCTTTCAGCATGCAAAGCCCTCCTTTGGGAGGTGCTTAAAATATTTCTGTCAGCCTATGTATATATGTGTATGTTTTTAATTTCTTTCCCCCTTGGGATAGATGATTTTTCTCACCAAGCATTTCACAAATCATATGACATCACTTCCGCAGAAATAATGTCTTCGTCATTGACAATGTTCATGCAAGATTCAGTAGACACTAGGCAGCATCACTTGGCACGTGTCCAGCTGGAGGGACGCATGGAGTGCCATTTTCTAATCTGGGAGCGTTGTGCACTATTGAGCTCATTCTTGACTTAAAAAAAAAATGAAACAAAAGAGGCTCACATCCATTGCCATCCAGCTGAGGACATAACCTCATATCTGCCCATCCTCCTTCTGAGTTTTGTCCAGAGAAGGTCGTATGTTTGGACTTATACCCTATTTTACTTGAGCATAAAACTTTATGAAGACTTTCGGTGTCTTAGGTAAATCTAGTAACAAGGAAAAACTCCTATGTCTTGATTAATCAAGATAAGGATCACTATTAAAGGGGATATAATACTTGAACCTCTAAAGCTACTTTTTTAAAAGGGCCAAAACATCTTTTTCCCCCCTTTTTTTGGAAGTTACTTTTAATAAGTGTAAAAGCTACAATTAAAAAGTAAAAAATTCAGCCTTTGGGTAAAAATAATTCTAATGAAAAAAATTATTTAAAAGGCACAATTCCTTTATTATACACAATAGTTTTCATTAGACAGTAAAACTCAAGTTGTTTGAAGTCTAGAGGCTGTATGAACTAATTTTTATTTTTATTTTTTGAGGTGGAGTCTCGCCGGCTGGAGCGCAGTGGTGCATTCTTGGCTCACTGCAACCTCCACCTCCCAGGTTCAAGTGATTCTTCAGCCTCAGCCTCCCGAGTAGCTGGGATCACAGGTGCCCGCCACCACGCTGGCTAATTTTTTGTATTTTTAGTAGAGATGGGGTTTTGCCATGTTGCTCAAGCTGGTCTCGAACTCCTGGACTTAAGCAATCTGCCTGCCTCGGCCTCCCAAAATTCTGGGATTACAGGCATGAGCCACCACACTCAGCCTCATTTTAAAAAAAATTCTCATTAATTCATAGCAGGCAATTATCAGGATATAATAAAAGAGGCAAAAAGACCATGTAGAGTGTGTAGTGCTTGACTGGTTGTTGCCGTTAGGGGTTGATACAGAGGAAACAAGTGGGGCATTTTTTATGGGATAATATGAGATACTCAACAGAGACCTTATGGAAAATAAACAGTCTTTTTAGAAGAGTAGTGGTGTAGAAGTAGATGTAATTTAATCCCATTTTTAATTATCCAGCAATTTGAGACTCACAACTTGTAACAGATTCACAAAGTGGCCAAGTATAGTCTCTTCTGAATTGGAGTGTCTGATTTTATTGTGCATTTCTTTGGGGCATTTGAGATTTGTACATTTTTCTTTAATAGAAGTTTTTATATTCCATATATTACTTACCCTACAATCATAACTCCATTGCCCCAGGATAAAGCACTACCTAATTGCAAATAATCTTCTTGCTCATTTCTTGCTTGTTTATTTCAGATAACTTATGCTTAGGGAAAACTTTAATATACTTCGTAAAATCCCCAGATTGAGTTCATAGTTGGCAGGTATCTAAAGATTTGCCTTTAAAGACTTCAGGGATTGAATGAAATACCAGAAGCTGTGCCCCAAAATACAACCATTTTTGCTTTCTTGTGTTTGTAATAAACAGTGTTAGAGTCATACCCTATTAACCCAGACTATTTTTTTGACGTTTCTTTGGTCAGATGAATCACATTAAACATGATATTAAAAAAGAAAAAAAAATTTAATTGGAAATTTTACAATTGAAATGATGTTTCATCTTATGGACCACAAACAAATGTTTTTAGACATTGAAAAGTGGTTAAAGACCAACTGCACCCTGTCCCCCAAGTGCCATTTTCTGAATGCAGAACGGAGGGTGATGTCTTGAGCTGACGCTGTGTCCCCAGCATCAGCTATTCTGTCCCCCCCCTGCTTCTTCCTTCCTTATCCATTGCCCTTCACCCTTGTTTTTCTGTTTGCTCTGGCCTGGTTCAGTATAACATATCCATGAACTCTAGCATGGGCCTATGGACAATCATGGCTGCAATCAGACTTTCTAAGCAAATGGGAATGTGATATACATATATGATAACCATTAGAAACCCTATCACCTCCTAGAGAGGAAGTGAATTTCTTAATTTTTTTAGTTGCAAGAGTCACTTCTTAGCCAACTGACTACAGAATGCAGAATGAACAGGGGAGGAAGGAGCTGATGATGGCACAGCCTTGCAGCAGTAACCAGAACACACCCCCATCAAGTGTCACCTCCAGGAAGGCACCCCATCCCCATCCTCCCTTTTCTGGGCTCATATTTAAGCAAAGCTCTAAGACTCCTGAGCCAACTTTTATGTAACTGGCTTTCCTAGGCTGGGGCTTGAACTAAGTAAAGAAGCCAAGGAGTTCAGATCTAGATAGCAGAGAAGTAAATCTCATTCTAAAACATTGCAACTACTCTTACTAGAGTCCACCCCATGAAGCTGTTTCAGATTGTGTATCTTCGACTGAATTCTATAAGTATATATTGTTCAGACTAAAACAAATGTTGCTAGCTAGGTTGGCTATGCTGTCTCAGTAGGACATTGACAGACTCCAGCTTTCACCCTCTGGAGAGCTTGGACCTAAGTGCCATATGCATGATGACACCTGGTCCAGGAGCTGTCCTGCCATGGCTAGCTCATGGCTTGACAGCAATACTTCTTCTCCTTCTCCGCCCAGCATAGACTTGGTCACCTGAAAGTTAGAAGATCGGGAGGAAGTTAAAACATCTTGTGGCCTGTGGGGATCTTGGCTTGGGCAATTATGGCAACTGTGACTACTGCAAAGATGGCTTCAAAGGTGAAATCTTTTGTAAGACTATACATTTATTTAACTTGTTTGCCCCATTTCAACACCAGCTTGGTTCTCCTTTTCCTCCCTGCTTTGGCACTCTCCTTTTCTTCCTCACTGTGAATGGGATTGTTATGCAAATTCTGCTTTTGGCAGTGTCTGCCTGGAGTAATTGGCATTTGCCTGAATTTCTCAGGCTTGCTCTGGAACAAATCACCTGCTTCTCTACTGAGCGTCAGCCTTGCAGCTCTCCAGAACATGCAAATCATGGAGCAGTCAACACTTACCTTTGTCTCCTTTTTCTCCCTTGTGCCCTCGAGGGCCAGGTGGCCCACGATGACCTGGTGGCCCAGCAGGGCCCCTGTCACCTGGAAGGACAAATGGGGCATAACTAATACATGAGTCTGGGGACTTAGGGCACAGGTAGCCGGTGTGGCACCAGCACAGGAGCTCTTTTCAGTAAGAGGTGGGTGTTACACAGGATCCGGGGACTGGCTCTGCCATCACTTACCTTTGGGTCCTGGAGTACCCATCTCTCCTTTTTGCCCAGGGGGTCCTTGAATGGCTCCATAAGCTGCAAAAGCAGGGAAACACTGGCCTTAGAGTCTTGATTGCCTGGAAGCTTGGGACAGCAAGTCATTTGTTCAGAGTAACACAGAGATAGTGATGGAGTTTGGATATATAAGAGGAAACAAAGTTCAGAATTTATAGAATTTGTCTAATTTTGAGCATCTCAAATGTTAATAACTGGAGGTCTCTCATGAGACTAGTGTCTCTGGAGCAGACCCATAGGAACCTATGCAGTGAGGCAGGTGCTGGGGAAGCAGCTGGATGCCCTTACTTCGGAAGAAGTCCATAAGGTCCGCAGTCACGTTGCTGTAGGCAGAGAAGACCTTGCTGATACCAGGTGGCCCCTGCGGCCCAGGCTGGCCTGGTGGGCCCTGGACAGTGTAGGCCATCCCTTGCAGTAGGCCCTGACCTGTAAAACACCAGAGCATGGGCACAGGAAGCAGGGGTCGCCCAGCACCCGCTTCAGCAGGAGCACAGTGCTCTCCGAGTATCTAACTAACTCCCAAAGCAGTTGAACTAGATCAAGCCGCAGCAAGGGTGAAGCCCTCCGACTTCCTTTGTATTCCACTGTGTGACCGGCACAGTTCTCTTCCTGCTGCGGGCCGGCATCAAAAGCTTGTTGACTGTGTAACTGTGCTGTTAAGCTGCACAGGGAAAAGACTCTTAGCCAACATCCTTCTCTCAGCCCCAGCAGAAAACCCAGTGTGGTCATATGACTTATCTGGGTCCCAGAACGAATTAAGTCTTGGAAAGCAAAGTACAAAGCCCCCGGCGTGCTCTGTTCCCCACAGCTCAGGTCCCAGGGCTGGGGCTCCTTGAGCTGAGCGGGCTGAGAACTAGGTTGGGGCTGCCAGTCCCCTCCAGTCCCTGCCTGCCTGATTCTGTCTTCACAGCCTGGGGGTTCCACAAACAAGAAAGCCAGTCTGGAGATGCTCCCACACTCCTTCCCCCCAGCACCAAGGCCTAAATGTCCCCACTTACGCTGCATGCTCTCTGACACTCTCACAGCCAGCTCATTGTAATCCAGACCTCCAGCAAAGTCAGCCCCAAATAGTCCGCCAGTGCCACCATACATGCCGCCTTCTGCTGCTGCCCCATAGCCTCCGCCTGGGCCGGTGTCAGTGCCATAGGGGCCCCCGTCTCCTGTAGCTGCACCGAAGGCACCCCCTGTACCCAGGGAGCCTGTGCCAGCTCCTGTGCCCGCTCCTGTGCCCGTGGAAGAGCTGTAGGAGCTGCCCCGCCTGACAGACGAGCTGTGTGAGGAGGAGCTGCTACCCCGACTGTGGAAGGCATCCGTGGACAGGAGGCGGCTGTCCCCAGGGGGTCCCTGCGGCCCAGGAGGGCCTGGGGGGCCAACAATGAAGCTGCGCACATCAGGACCTGCAGGGTGAGAAGCTGCATGAGTGGGAGCTCAGATCTCGGTGGAGAGAAAGACTTGGGAGTTAGGGAGTCTCTCCCAGGGTGTCAATGCCCCTGAGAGACCGGAAGTGAACTTTAGGGTTCTCGTACCCGAGTGGCAGAATGCTGGTGTGGAAGGAAACTGGGCTTACCCCACTAGTGGCTCTCATGTGTGGCCTCCCTGTCCCTTTAAGTGCCTCCCTGCCCCACTTACAGGGAAAAGCAAGGCCTGCGGGGTACCTGGTGGGGCATCACCGTCGGGGGCACCTACTTGTGAGGTAGCTGATCAGCTCGCTCCGGAAGCTGTCGCTGTTTTCAGCTGCGTAGGTTGCCAGAGCTCCTGAGACACCCGGGGGCCCTCGAGGACCTGGGGGACCAGGAGGTCCTGGAGGGCCTGGGATGAATGACAAACCTGCAGCTGGGCAGAGGGAGGAGAAAGAAAGGTCAGGGTAGTGCTGCGGAGGAAGGTGAATTTCCAGCTTGTGCTGGGGGCGCTGTGGGCCCCACCTGAAAGGAGGGGATAAGGCTGAGCCTCCCGGGTGATGGGAGGAGAGAAAAGCAGGAGGCCAGAGCCTGCTGTTTCCTGGCATCATCCAGGAATGGCTGCCCCCGTCAGGCCCTCCCACTCCCAATTCTCAGCCTCATTCAACTCAGCCCTCCAGTCACTGAGAGGTGGAGCCCCAGGTCGCCCCTAATCACACACCGGGCTGTACCTGGGAAAGCCATCGCTCCCCATCTCTGTTCCTGCCACAGCGGAAGGCCCCTTGCCAGCACATGTGGTGCTCTCCAGGGCCCCGCACCCAGCCCTGTGCAGACTCCAGGAGCACTTGGACTGCCCTTGCTAAAGCCTGTGGGAGCCCCCAAGGCCCAGCTGCATCCCCTGCCCTGCCCATCCCACTCCGCAGTGCCCTACTGTGTAAGTAAGACGAGAGGTCCTCCACGCTGATGCTGGACCACACATTGCCTGGGATCCCTGGTGGACCCGGGGGACCTGGGGGTCCAACGATGCCTCTGAATTCAGACCCTGAGACACCAAGGGAGGGCACGAAGTCAGTCCTGGCCTGTGCCAAGGGATTCTGCTTCCTCCCCAACCACTTGGACAGATGTCCCCTTCTGGGCCTTACCTCGCAGCAAGGAGAGGAGCTCCTCATAGGAGGTTCCCGGCAAGCCAGGGGGCCCCGGGGGACCAGGAAGCCCAATGCTGATCCCAGAACCTAGGGATGTGATGGAATCGGATCAGGCAGGGGGAGGCAGATGGAAACACCCTGTCAGAGAGGGGGTCGGACACAGAAGAGGTTTGGACAGAAGTGGGGTCCAAGAAAGAGAAGAGATGGTGGCAGGGAGAGAGAGAAGAGGAGCACTAAGGGAGGAGGGGAGGGGCCCGCGGGGCCGGAGAAGCAGGTCCAGGTGCCCGTGTGCTTCATTCTGTGAGCGCGTGTGTGTATGGGAGTCAGTGTATGTGTGAGTACAGGAGTGTGTGTGTATGGGAGTGTGTATAGGAGTGTGTGTATGGGAGTGTATGTATGGGAGTGAGTGTGTGGGAGTGTGTGTGGGAGTGTATGGGAGTGTGTGGTGTGTGAGAATGGGAGTGTATGGGGCTGTGTGTGTATGGGAGTGTGTATGTATGGGAGTGTGTATGGGAGTGAGAATGGGAGTGTATGGGAATGAGTGTGTGTGTATGTGTATGTGAGAGTGTGAGAGAGAGTATGGGAGTGTGTGTGTGGGAGTGAGTGTGTGTGTATGGGAGTGTGTGTATTTGAGAGTATGGGAGTGTGTGTGTATGTGTGTGAGTGTGTGAGTATGGGAGTGTGTGTGTGTATGGGAGTGTGTGTGAGTATGCGAGTATGTATGTGTGTGAGTGTGTGAGAATATGGGAGAGAGTGTGTGGAGTGTGTGTGTATGGGAGTGTGTGTGAGAGTATGGGAGTGTGTATGTTTGAGTATGGGAGTGTGTGTATGTGTATGAGTGTGAGAGTATGGGAGTGAGTGTGTGTGTGTGTGTATGGGAGTGTGAGTATGGGAGTGTGTGTGTATGTGTGTATGGGAGAGAGTGTGTGTATGGGAGTGTGTGAGAGTATGGGAGTGTGTATGTGTGTGAGTGTGTGAGAGTATGGGAGTGTGTGTGTGTGTATGGGAGTGTGTGTGTGTATGTGTGTGAGAGAGAGAGAGAGTTGTATGTAGACGCCACACGAGACTGGGACCTCCGTTTTGGCTTTCCTTGCCATGCTTCTTGACCTGCTTCAGGCTTACAGGTTTGAACAGCTCTGAGCACTGCTCATTGCTGGGGTTGGTGCAGCCTGGCAGGTGGGGGTCAGTGGGGCAATCACAGGGAAGTTTATGCTGGGAGTCCTCATCCCAGTCATCCCAGGCCCTTCCTAACCAACCCTCCTGCAGACACTTACTCGACATGTAGCTGAGAATGCGACTACTCAGCTCTGCATAGTCCAAAGACAGGAGGGACCCATCTCCACTGGCTCCTGGTGGCCCTGGCGGACCCTGAGGGCCCATCAGGTACTGACGTAGGTACTGACGCACATCATCCCCTGGAGAGGAGAGGATGTACTAGCAGGACCCACCCAGGACATGGGGGTCCCACCCATGGTCCAGCCACAGCCTGGGTTCCCCTACACAAATTGACTCTGGCATGACATTTGTGAGTTCTGGGTCCGTAGGCCCACAGTGTTCAGGGGGGACACCAGCAAGCTGCCAGGTTCCTGAAGGGACAACTGCCAGCTTGCCTGGCATGGGGGCTTGGGAGGACATTTCCTGCCCCCTTTCCAGCCGGTTTGCTGACTCAGCAAGCAGATCAGCGCCATAAGTGGCTCTTTGTCTAAAGGACTCTGCCTACCTCTTGCAGCCCTCCCCAGGCTCAGATAAGGACAAGGTTTGCCTGACGAGTGAGGCCAGGAGAAAGCAAAGATAGTCCCACTCTCGATCCCCCAACAGGTGACTCACGCTGCAGCACAGCCAGGATGTCTTCAGAAGAGATGGAGGACGAGAACAAGCCGACGTTGTACCCCGAAGCTGTCGGGAAGAAAACCTCAGGTTACCTGCTTAGCAGGTACTGAAGCACCACTCTCATTATTCCAGAATCTGAAAGGCCCGGTCACCGAGCTGTCTGTCTTTGGGGGAAATGGATGAATGGAGTATTATGAGGGTATTTTGAAAGCATAACAAAGTCAAATATTGTTGTTGGGATTTTTTTTTTTTTTTTTTTGGTGAGAAAGGAAGTTTACTTTCAAGGACATGCTTTAGCCTAATGCCTGCCAGATGCGGCCAACCTTCATGCACACGTAGGAAGAACCTATAATTAGGAACACATCAGTCGATTGCAGGACAGCTCACTCGGTGGCTCTCCAGCGTGGCCGCCCTGAATCTGGACAGACTCTTGTTGACACTGTATCCCAGTGGCCCAATTATTAGGAATTCAGAATTAAAACTCATATTCCAGAGAAGGGCAAAGCAAACAGCAAATGAGGAGATGAGGCTCTGGGAGCAGAAGCAGAGCCACAGGAGGAAGGTGCCAGGTGCAGGGCATGGGGAGAGGCTTACTCCGTAAGTAGCTCACAACGTGATTTGCCAGCTCTGAGTAGTTGAAAGTCTCGCCTGTGATGGTGGTGACAGGTCCTGGGGGACCAGGTGGGCCTGGGGGACCTTGAACTCCGGATAGGTAAGACCTAATACTGTCACCTGCCAACCAAGGAACAAAGCAAAGTCAAGACTGTCCCAAGAGGACATGTTCTCCCCACAGAGGTGACCGGAAGCACATGATAACATGCCTGCCCCACCCCACACATGGGCACAAGGCTGGGCCAGGAGGGAGCCTAGACTCCCCGTCACTGTCATTCCCTTAATTACAGATGGAGAAACTGAGGCAGAGGCCTGAGCTGGGTCAAGTGGCCCATGAGGGCTGTGGGCCAGCAAGACTCCAGCCAGCCACCCATTTGACAAATGAGTACATGCAGGTGCGGTGTGAAAGCGCGTGTGTACATGGGAATGAGCACGCGCCAGCCTCCTCCCGGGGTGTGGGTGAGGGTGAGGTTGTGTCGGGGGCAGCTACGAGAAGGCTGGTGTTGGGGAGCTCACAGGCCTGTAGGCCTGGCTCTGCAGGAGGAAGACCTAGGCCCGGACACACACACTGTTTTCCTCAATGCGCACACGCGCACGCGCACACACACACACTTTCCCACTGCCCGACATCGTCCCATGTCTCTTAGCGTCACTTCTGTGATGATACCACAGCTCCCCTGCACAGAGGCTGTATCTCCGTGTTCTTGTCCCCACGGCTTGGGGCGGCCGGCCACTCACTCTGCATGTACTCAGAGATGTACTGCTGAATCTCCCGGCCAGAGCTGCTGATAGAGCCCGGAGGCCCAGGGGGCCCAGGGGGGCCTGGCGGGCCTGACACGTACGTGGTGCTCGATGATGATCCCCCTGCAGCAAAGAGAAAGTGTCCTGTGTCGTTTCTCCACCCTACGGTCAGACAAACGGGCCCAGGAATAGCTTCCATGGTCTGAGGAGGGAGGGTCTTCTCAGGGGGAGAAATAGGATAGTGGCAAGGTGAAGGATCCCCAAGAAGAGAAGAAAGGAGAGCCTATAGCAGCCACTGTCTGAAAGTGGCACGGAGCTAGGAAGCTGCCCCAGGCTGAACTACCCTTTCCTTCTGCAACCTGCTGAAGGACCCCCAACATGGCATCCCCCTTCTCTCAACTCCCCAGCACCCAGGGTCTTTCCATTCTCCATCATGTGGAGTCTGCATTGTTAGTTATCATTATATGTGCCTGGGTCCTTCCCTCAACCCCATATCTCGTAACCTCCTTAAAGGCAGCTCATAGGCCCTAGCACATGGAGATAGTCAACAATCAATCATGGAGAAATGAATGAACGAATAGAGCAACATCCTCACTGGAATGATCAGCCTTCACCAGAAGAAGCGGAGAGGAACTTTGGTCACTTTCAGTTCTTACCTTCAGAAGGACCACTAGGAATGCCAAGAGCCCCTGGGACACCTGGATCACCTGCAATCCAAAATGAGAAGTTTGCATCACCTCTTCCAGGAAGCCTTCCCTGGTTAAGCCAAATCACACTTATTAGTGTGTGTCTCAACAATTGTCCCATGGCTCTTGGCCTCATTTTTGTAATAATACCACAGCTCCCTTTCACGGAGGCTATATCTCCATGTCCTTGTCCCTTTCTCCCTCTGGCCTTTCCTTCCTGCAGCCTCTTCTTTCTCCCAAGACTTTACACTGATAAGTACTTGCTGCCATCTCTTCAGGCTCTGGGCTGTGGGCGCCAGGCTCACCCCTACTCCTCATCACCTTCTCGCTGCTCCCTCACTGACCTTTGTCACCTTTGGGTCCCTGGGGGCCAGGTGGGCCTGGTGGTCCCTGAAGGTTGAGTCCGAAAGAACTGGACCCTGGAAGCCAACAACACACACAATGCAGTCAGCCAGGGTTCGGACAGGCGCTGGCCAGAGCCAGAATGGGGCGAGGCTCAGCCCTTACCTGAGGTTGAGAAACCTGGGAGGCCTTGCTCGCCTGAGGAACACAACAAGAGAGGGACAGTCAGTCTCATTTTTCTCACCCACTAACAGCCCCGTAGAGCCTCCCCAAGATCCATGATTGCTGGGGCTGCATTGCCTTTTGGGCAGTACCTAGAGATGCCACACACACACACACACACACACACACACTTGCACCACACCCATGCACATACTCAACCATTCCTAGAGACATGCTGCTCTACTCTTGCTTATTTGCACCACGTGCCTTTCTGTCAAGCTCAAAGCTCTTGGAAGGTGAGCTTTTGCCACCCCCACCCCTACCCCAGGTTTTGTTTGATGCCAGCTCTACTGTACCTTGGTGTCCTCTGGGGCCTGGGGGACCTGAGGGAGAAAGGCAGAGAGCTATGAGACAGGTACCAGCCAGGTGTTGTGGTTTCAGTGGACCCATGGAGGAGGGGATAGGGGTTCCAATGCTGGAGCTGATATAGAACTTGGGGTTCCTTGTGCCTCTCTTTTCACTAGGCCAATGTTGGGTGGCTATCCTTTGTAGAGTTTCTGACTGTTGTGCGTCCCCGCTACCTTTGCTCCAGGCTGCTGAGCTCCCAATGGGATAAGGCAGAAGGATGCAAAAATGCCCCAGCTCATTCAGCTTCATCCAAACCCTCCTGGCAACCAGCAGGTAAACAGAGGACACATACTGGCTTCTGGGTTCCCTGATACACTGTTCTCACCTTGGTCTCCCTTGGGACCTGGGGGGCCAGGTGGGCCTGGGGGGCCAGAGAGGAAGGTTTCTGCAGAAGAAAGAAATAGTTTGAGTATGGACACTGATGTTTGTGAGGAAGCAGCACTTAGCACAGCACCTGACGACATAGATGCTCAATCAATACTTGTCAAATGGATGGATGGGTGGGTGGATGGATGAATGGGTGGGTGTATGAGTAGGTGGGTGGGTGAATGGATGGATGGATAGATGGATGGATGGATGGATAGGGGGATGGATAGGTGGATGGGTAGATGGGTGGGTAAATGGATGGGTGGATGGATATTCCACTAGGAACAGGTTCTGGCCTAATGCTTGCTTTAAAGTTATTTCCATAAGTTTCTATGTTGTACTGTCAGCACTTATTTCATGTGCATGTATCCTGCCTACTTTATCAGACCTGGGCTCCCCAAGGATAGGAACCAGGTCTCCCTGGTTAGGCCAGAAGCTCCCCAAGGGCAGAGCTGGCTCCCTCCCTCAGGCCAGACTACCAGGGTGGTTGGGTTGCCATGGTTATTCCCTCCATGTGCAGCAAGCAGGAAGATTATATAAACACATCCCCATGGAAGTCAGGAGCAGGAACCCTGGTGAGTAGGTTGTGGCCACAAGGCTACAGCCACAGTTCATGGCAGGACAAGGGCTGAGGTGGAGAACAGGTGTGACTTGACTCCCTGACAAGAGGGGAGGCCCTGTGTCATGGCACAGGAACCTGCAGCACCTCATCTGCTAAGGGTGCCCCCTCACTCAGAGGCAGGGCAAGACCATAGTCAAGTTCCCCGACAGCAGATAAGAGCATGTGGAATGATGGGGATACACTGGATTTTGGTGTCAGAAAGTCTGAGTTCAAACCCCTGCTCCCACATGTCTAGCTGGTGACTTTGGGTAAGTTCTCAACCTCTTTCAGCCTCAGTTTCCTCCTCTGTAAACCAAGGTCAAAAAGATCTACATCACAGGGGTGTTGGGAAGGCTCGGTGAAACACTGAAGACCAAGCTCCTAACACAGTGATAGCTCAGAGTGAGCGCCGGACCAGGTGGGCTGACGCCTTTGCTGTTCTGCACTCCAGATGTCCAGGTGGGAGGCCCGGCAGTCTCCACCTGGGCTCCTTAAAGGACCTGGGAGTCAGTCCTCTCAGCCTGGGCCTGTGGCCAAGAACCCACAGACCCCTGTCATTGCTCCCTGGGTCAGTGGTGCACTCCTGCCAGATACTCATCTTCAAGGCCAAGTCTGCCCCTGGTCCTCTTGGACTCCCAGAACTTCTATGACAGCTGCCCCAAGCTCCAGGGAATCAGCTTGCAAGACCCTGGTGAAGAGCCCTGGCCCTCTCCTCCTTTTCCAAAACACACCTTTCACGTCATCTAGAACAGAGGGGCCCATGTCCACCCTGAGAGGAAAGTCCTCCCGACCTGGCCCATCGCCTTGCGTTCTTGCAGGGTGTGACCTACCTTGCGGTCCTGGGAGACCAGCTGGGCCGGCAGGGCCTGGAAATGGGGTTGAGGAAGAAAAGGCTAAATCACGCGTGTAGGGTCATAGGAAGAACTAAAGGCATAATTCCTCCCAAGGCATGGAACAGAGACCCAAAGAGGCCACCTTGCTTATTTGAGAGCAATAAGCAATCTGAGACCAGCTGTGTGGTCCAGTTGCGTGAGAACATCTCTGACAGGTACGAGGAGCCCGGGGCAGGCAGGACTGCCCTCTCTGCTGCTGTCCTGTAATGGTTAGGGACTTCTACGTGCCTCTACGTATTCCTTCTCACTGGAGCTTGTCAGGAGGGAAGGCTGGTACATTCTGGCATTGGTTGTGATAAGTTGTGCACTTCATTTGTACACACAAATTTAAAATAATTAAAAATACATATAACAAAAAGGCACTTTGGAAAGGTAGAAAACAAATTGTCCACAACTCTTCAATTTGTGGGCATTTTATTTTATTTTCTTCCAGCATTTTTTCTTTTTTGCATCTTGTAAAAATACAGTTGAAACCACAGAGCAGGCATTATTGAGTGTCCTGCTCTCTCAATAAGTATTTGTTTTATCTCCTAACAACTTTGTTCCGAAATTTTCATATTTTTGTCACCATCCCATTTGGGGATATTTTCTTCAAATAGATACCTAGCATTTTTGTTGCCCTGGATGCAGAATATCAAATCGTTTTCCAGGAGGAAACAAAGGGTTCAAGGACTGGGTCTTCTGAGTGGCCACAGGCTCTGGAGGTAGACTGATCTGAGCCAAATCTTTTGTCCTGCTGCTTATTGGCTGTGGGACCTTGGGCAGGCCATTTACCTGCCCCAAGCCTCAGCTTCCCCTTCTGTAAATGCTGAGAGAACATTCGCCTCCTATGCTGTGAAGTAGGATAACTGATCTACTTCATTGTCTGAGAATGCAAGAGTTTGCTTTTCTCGGGCCAAACTCCTTATTCTGTTTACCAGATTCAGTTCCTGCCCTGGGTCTCAGGATCTGAACAAATAGGGCTAGTCACTACCACCAAGACCTACTGCTGATTTGGGGCAAAGCAAGAAAACAGACTGACCTGGGGCACCTGGAGGTCCTGGGGGTCCCATGGCTCCGGGAGGCCCTGGGGGGCCTGGGACAGTAAGCATTGATGACCCGTCTGAAAGCAGAAGGCACATGGAACATTGAGCCCTACTCTTCTCACTCAGAGGTGCTGGGACTCGAGCCAGGCTGTGGTGGACTGCCTGGCATCTCTTCTCATCACTGCTAAATTTCCCTCCTCCCCCTCTACTGATCCAAAAAGCTGCCTGCCACATCCTGCCCAGAACACTGCGAGCCAAGGTAGGTGCCCAGGATAAGAAAGACACAGAAAGGAGGGTCCCTCTAAGACCTGCCTACCTGAAGTCACGATCTTGCCTGGTGCTCCTGGTTCACCTAGAAAGAGAGGAAAAGGCCGAGAGTGGTTGTTCTGAGGATCAATTAGTGGCTCAATAAGCCATTTTCAAGGCTTCTGATTGCGTTTGGGACCCACTTCTGGGCCTCTCAGCCTCAGGCTAAAGGCATTTTAATGAACTGAAGGCAGGCAAGCAAGATGCATTAAGTCCTTTCAGCCGGAGCCCCTGGAGGCCAGAGCATCCATCTTCATTCAGGGAATTGGCTTCACTTGAGGATGTGGAAAGCTTGCCTTTCAGTGAGCCCAGAATGAGGCTGACTGGAGAGTCCTTCACGCTCCCACATTCCACCACTCTGCCTGGGAATCGCCTTAGGTGGGAAAATTACTCAAAGGTCAAAGGACAGAGGCAGTGAGCCTCCCAGGCAGAGCGGGATTCCCAGAGTGCTCTGTGGGACAGCTGTAGGGCTGTGCAGGATTAAAGGGGGCTCTGCGGTGGGTAAGTCTGAGACGGTATGAGTTATGTAAAGGTGAACAAGATCTCTTTTCTGCCTTGTGTCTCAGAGCATTGAAAATGCAAGTGTGCGTGGAGGACTTTTGAGAAGAGGACATTCCCAAACGTATCAACTGGATGCAGTGCTGAGAACTGACACTCCATGGACTCACTTGGGGAAACCATTCTTTAGGGGCTCCTTTTTTTCATTTCCCAAGTTCTGTGAGCAATTCATTCATTCACACAATGAAAGGAGACTATTGCTGTCTCCCGAAGGGAAAGCAGAGGGATGGTCTCTGCTCACCATCCTTCAGCCAGGGCTCGTGAACAAGACAGGAGAAGCACTTGAGTTTGTTTTGTTGGGATGCAATCCAACATTGGGTAAAAAGGCCCTCTTGTGCATGTTGTCCGGTCAGGGTCTGAACTCCCCCTTGGACAGGAAGTCATGGGCCCTCAAAAAGGGAGGGTTTCTGTTATCCTTGGGAATTCCAAAACCTATGAGACTCTTACAAAAGGTACCATCCATTTGTGAACAGATCCATGGACCTAGTGTGGTCTGCCTGGGATCTATAAACTCAGTTATCATTATTTTGGAATTACATTTAGTGAGCCCTAAAGAACTCCTTGGCCCAATCAGTCACTGGAAATGATTTCTGGAAAGTGGTTATTTTAGGTTCCCACCAAGAGTGACAGTAACTGCTCATGACACAGCACGGCTCGATAGAATGTCAAAGTTCAGGAGCGTGTTGGGGTCACAGGAACAGAAGGAGAAAGACTGTCCCTGAGCACTGTGGATCCCTGAACTTGCTCGGGGTTGAGGTCTGATAGGCAGAACTGGACAAGAGGGTCACTGTGTGTATAGGCATCACCACATTGCCCCAGTCAGACCCCTGAGGATGAGCTCCCCTCTGAGTACCCCGACTTGCCCTCTCAGTAGCATCTTAACACTCCTCTCTGCCTGTACTAAAGCCACCTCTCAGGAAAGGTCTGATATACTCATTCACACTAAGGCTGATGTGAATGATAAGGCAAAGGGAGCTCCTGCCCCAGGGGAAGAGACTTGTTAGGAGGGGACCAAGCCTACATACCAGGGGGATGAAGCACTAATAGGGGCATTCAGAGGCAAAACAGGGCATGGAAAGGCTCTGGGGAGGGCAGTGCCCTTCCAGAACCTCCTGCAAGGCTCAGGTTGGTGGGGTGGGGAGGTGTCTGGGGAGAGGTCAGGCTTGAGGACTCAGGGCTTGGTTCACAAACCCCTGGGCTCCCAGCCTCATAGCCCTCTGTTGGAACCACTAGATGCCACTGTTGATCCAGGCTCTGGCCAGAGAAAGGCCTCTTCCTGTCCATCCCTTCGTTCCACAAAAATGGCCAGTAAAAAGAAAGAAATCTCATTTGGAAATTCGCTTACCTTTTATTCCTGGTCGGCCAGGGGTACCGGGAAGTCCTGATGTGATTAGAACAAGTTATTCAGGATGATGAAGACCCAGCAATTCCAGACACCCTTCGGTAGTAACTAGTGCTCTGTCACTCAGCACAGCCACACTGCTGATTGAAACCCTGGGACGCACCAGCTTTGCCTTCCGCCTTAGTCTAGACAGTCCCTGGGGAGCCTCTTGCTCTGAGCCCTTGTCCCTCTTTGGGAAATGGGGCAACAGCGTGGCTTGGAGCAGGCAGAGGCCCATGGGCTCAGCTTTGGAGGGGTTCCATCCCTTGGGGTTATGAGCCACCTGGAGTCTGCAGAGCAGCCTCTGTCTCCCCTCTCCCCTGCAGGGGCGGGGCTGGGTTTCCTGTGTCCAATGCAGCATCACCCTCTTGCCTTTAACTACTGAACTCCTCTGTGACAGCATCGGAAGCATGTACCTATGCATTCAACTGCTGGGGGGCTGCTGCCTGATTTCATTTTCAATCTTTGCCTAATTTCTTTCAGGAAATTAGGGGATGGGTGTAGTAATATGGGGGCACAATGGTCCAACTACAGGACAGGCTTTAACACTGAGGCTGTCCCAGAGAAACTAGACTTTCCTGAACAAGGGTGAGCGCCCATGCGCTGCCATGCCAGTGGGGGAACTTGGGCCTCTGGAATAACAGCTGTCCTGGCTAGCAGGAGCTCTGCTATGAGCTTGGGGTTCCTCTCAGATTCCTGCACCCGAGGGGAACAGGGCACAGGCAGACAGAATTGGTACACAATCTAATCTCATTTCTACTAGAATGGTGTTCTAGATTGTTCTGTGTCTATTTTTCCTTCCTAAGGTGCTTCTCAAGACTCACAGTGAAAGGCAGTGTGTGCCAGGGAGTTGGCAGAGGAGCGAAAACTCTGGTGACTGCAGGAAAAGCCCTGGCCCAAGCAGTTACCCCAGGAGAAGGTAGGAGTGATCCAGCGACTCACCCTGAGGTCCCTGGGGTCCTATGAGACCTGCAGAAAATCAGACACAAGAGGGAACAGTAGAAGGGTTGAGGCCATCCCTGGTAGCCACACCCACACCTGCACAAACCGGTGGACATTGCAGTGGAAGGGTCAGTGGGTACAGAAGGACATGTCTCTTGCCGGGGCAGCCAGCATCCATGGACCTCTCAGCTCTGGATGGAGAGCAGTTCTTTGGGCTTTGCAGTGAAGCGACCCACTGCTTTCTCAGGCAATGGTGCTGAGCCTATTAGGGTTCACAGACCCTTTTGGAATCTGAGGACAGCCACAAACCCAGAATGCTCAACACTCATGGATCCCAATGCTGCCCCAGGTTCCCCCTCTATGGCTCCTGTTTGGGCACCCGCCAAAGGAGACTGAGGAGGCCCCTATACTCTCAGAGGCCCCCAACGAATGCCCACCCGCCTTGACCACACAGCTTTCTTGGCTGGTTTTCATTTGTTCTTCCTGCAGCCCTGAGAAGTTTGCTCTTTGCTCTCGGTGGAGACTCTAACAATGGCTTCCTCCTCTGCCCGGTGGGTGTTGGTGAGGGCCCAGTACAGTCCCAGGAGAGGACAAGAGGGGAAGGGCTCAGAGAAGCAAAATAGTGAGGTGACCTTCAAGTCTGCAGTTTTCAGAGTGTCCTTGACCCTTTCTAGAACTCCTTGTACTCAGTTGTTAATCCCACTCTTCTGAATGGCCAGACTTAGTTACCCAGAGGTGCCAGGGCCTACAGCCACAGCACACAAAACAACCTAACACTACGGCAGTTCCCTGCCGAGCTGCTGGAGGAAAACGGGATAAGGCACACATGGGTGCATTTGTGCACACCTGCAAGAACACACACACAACCATGCACATATACACCCCTTCCCCCACAACCTGCACACCTGTGCATGCACACGCACACACATGCCTACATCTGCACACACAAAGCACACACACACTAAGCAGGGCCATGGTTCCCTCTTCCGGCTCTGTTACCTGGCTTTCCTGGGTCTCCAGAAGGTCCTGGTGGGCCACGGATTCCAGGCATCCCTGTAAGACCTTGTTCACCTAGAGAGAGAATGGCCAACGTGGACGTGTTTACATTTAGGAAAGCTAAACTGGTCATCACATCTGAGCTGATAGTTTCTGAGAGTGTTCCTAACTGACTTGCTGGCAGGTGGGAAGGAGAAGGGGAACAGAACTGGACACTGCACACTTCCACATGCCATACACTCCTCTGCACTATGGTTAAGGGGACTGAGGGCTGCATGCTGGAACATGGGCTGTGATGGGAGTGAGGCTGGAGCAGCAGATCAGTGACCAACCTCTTGGGCCTTGGTGTCCGTCTGGGCCAGCAGGACCTGGTAAAGTAGAAGCAAGGTCTCTCAGTTGCTCCTGGAGTGATTTCTGCGATTCCTCCCTCTCCTGTCCCAGTGTCCTTGAAGCACATTGTCTCCCAGCAGCCCACGCAGGCATGAGCCAGGGGACAGCCTTGTCTGTCACACTCTCTGGATACAGTACTCCCCCTGCCCCTTCTCCTAAACCAGCAATTGTGTCTTTTCCTGTTGAGAATTTTTCGGTGCCTTCCCATTGCATCTCAAGAAGCTTGATGCTCAATGCTTGTCGTATTTACTTGAGGGCCTAGAAGTCAAGGTCCTCCATGTTCTTGTCTCCTCTGCTCTAGGCACTATTTATTGTAAACTCTCTCCAAAACAGTGGCCTTCTGGAACCATATCTTGCTCTTTCCCATTTCTTTCCCATTTTCCCTGCTCATGCCGTCATCCCTGCATGGAATTTTCCAAACTGGTCATGATTAAAATCTTTCTAACTTTTTGGGACCACTTGAAATGCCCCTTCCTCCATCCTTCCTGTTGGAAACAAATCTCTCCTTTGACTGTATCCTCACAGCACTCTGTACCTCGCATGACACTTGTCACCTCATGCAAGTCTTATCTCCCCTTGAGGGAGGTAAAGCATCTCACTTGCCTAGCAGTGTCAGCACTAACAGCTGGGGAACTGAACGAGCGTGCAGATGCTTCATCTCCACAGGTGAGGTTTAAACCCTTCTTGGGTTTGATCCTCAACACTGGCCTTTATTTTTAGAAATGGATTCTTGCTCTGTCACCCAGACTGTAGCGCAATAGTGTAATCATAGCTCACTGAGCCTCCAACTCCTGGGTTCAAGCGATCATCCTGAGTCCCTGGGATTACAGGCGTGAATCACTGCACCCGGCTACCTCTGAGATTCTTGGTCAGTTTCTGCAGCCAGGCTGACAGGCACCTCAGGTGAGCAAAAGGATAAAAACCTGGATTTGGCCATGAGACTAGCCCTGGGATTCCTGGAGCACTTGAGGTTCCTAAGGACTTCAACACTATCTTCCCCAGGGGAGTGGGGAGCTTAAAGGCAGCTGTAAGGCCTTTCCCAAAGTGGAAAGAAACCCACAGAGGTAACTGCAGCTCTCTGAGCCCCAGAAAGGATGCCCAGACACAGAAATGACTGGTCAAGGGAGACTCTACCAGGGGTGGGCAGATTAGAGAGCAGGAGAGGCAGTTCTAGAAGACTGCCTCCAGGGTCGTGGTGACCCCTCAAATGGGGAACTCACTGAATCCATTCCTTTGGAATACTTACCCATTGCTCCTTTAGCCCCGGGCTCACCAACAGCACCAGGCAAACCTCTCATGCCAGGCTCGCCTGCAATGGACAAAGAACTAGCTGGTTGGACACTTGCAAGCTGTGTATGCTTCAACAATAGTAGTCTGCTCCCTCCTCCAAGAGGTCAAAGAAGCAGCTTCTGCTTTGATTCCAAGGTCAGGGCTACTTGGTACCCCTGGGCAGTGGCATGGGCTCACCCAGAAACCACACCTAATCAGAACCATGGGCATGTGCATGAGTCTTATCTCCTTGGAAACTGAAAACCACCCCTTAAGTCACAGCTCTATTACTATCAATTTCCTTTATAATCACGCCAGTTGGCAGGAAGTCAGTGGTTGAGAGGATACCAGTGGTGCAAACTTTCTGCTGCTTCGGGAAGAGCTTAATTTTCTCAACTGTATTCCCCAAAATTATCAGAGACAACTCTACACTTTCTTTTTTGCTCCAAACATTTACTGTTTGGACTATATATCTGGATACCTCCTTATCCTCCATTCCAGGCTTTATTTTCTCATCTTGTGTTTTTTCTAGATCACAAGTTCCCTGAAGGGTTTCAAACAGATTCGGTCTCTTACTTCTGGATTTTTTCCAACCTAATGACGGATGGATTTACAAAAGTCATGGATGGATTAAAGTAGATTCCCATGACAGACTGACCTGTGAGGCCTCGAGGTCCTTTCTCACCCTGGTCACCTAAAACAAACAAGGGGGAGGTGGAAAAACCACAGCTGTGAGCAAGGAAAACACCCTCACCCAGTAACAGGCGCCGGCTGCAGGTCAGTTCTCGCTGTACTGTGCGCTCCTGTCAGCGGGTGTCGGTGAGGACACAGCATTAATGCAGCCAAAGGCGCACATCTGATCTTTGGCAGAGTCAGTTCCCCCCACAGACTGAACCCCCAGCCCCTGCTGTTGTACAAATTGGTGCCATGGACACAACAGGTCAGATGCCTTGGAATGCTGTGTCTTCACCACCCCAAGAACCATTCACCACCCCAGAATTCAATGTGACATTAGTGCTTTGTTTCCCTTCTTTGTGCCCTAGTTTCCCTGAGAGTTTGGATGAGAATGAGATCCTGGTCCAGGTCCTGTGCACCCTCAGACCCTGCAGTGAGGGTCCCATCTGGGCTCCCAGGAGTGAGGTAGGCCCTGGTAATGACCGAGCAGCAGTGAGTGGCATACCTTTGGGTCCTGGTGGTCCCATCGGTCCTTTGTCACCTAAAAAGGAAATGGACACCTTGGTGTAAAATGCCCTACAGGGGACAACCAGGAAGGGGCAATGTCTGTCTCTGAAGACAGGCTCCCCCAATCCTGACTTCTCCTTCCCCTCTTGCACTTGTCAGCCTACACAAGCTGTGGGTTGTGTCCATCAGATCCTCACTGTCCCCCAGGTCTCCCTCCAGCTTACCTTTGACACCAGGAAGTCCCACTTCACCTCGGAGCCCTTGGAGACCTACAGGACCTGCCCAGCAGAAGAAACCATGCACACAGATGAGTATCCCTAGCTTTGGAATGATGAGACTTGTATGCACACACATGCACACATACAGGCACACACACGCACACACCCTATAGTAAAAGTCAAAGGATGCTTTCCATGGACTCCTTCCCAAGTCCTTTTTAAGTCATTTTGGCCCAGCTTCCTTGCCCCTGCTGATGAACAGGCTTTAGAACACATTGTAGAGCCTTGGCAGAGGCACTGGCCACAGCTCAAGATTTTCAAGACAGCAGGACAAGCTCTGTGGCCACAGGGGACAAGACAGAGGCAGGTGCTTGCTCAAATGGAGGCAGGGTGGGGACTTCCATTTCTGAGGCTGCCGGAGGGTCTCAAGCCTTAAGCCAGGTCAGAAGGGATCTGGACAGGACACATCAGGGAGCCCAGCCTCTGCCATAGAGGACACACAAGCAGACTTGAATTCTGTATCTCTGGGAGGCTTGCTTTATAATTGCTTCTTTGGCTTTAAAAATATTTAGTTTTCCTTTTAACATTGCCACCTTTGCCCCAGAAATACAACCTGTTTACAAGAAGCAGCACACTGACCTGGAGGGCCCTGTGGGCCAGGAGAGCCGCTGGAACCTGAGGAGGACGAGACAGCAGTCAGCAGAGGGGCAGGTACAGGTGGGGACATCTGGCCCCGGTGAAGGGCAGGTGGGGGTTGGGGATGCTGTCTTCCAGGTGAGGGCTGTGTGAGTGTATTGCAGGCCGGGAGCGACCCCAGTGCATGTCCTCCTTAGGGAGGGGGCTGCAGCTGGGTGGGATCAAACTACCCCTTGCTCTTTCCTGCTCAGAGTAGAACATTTGGGCTGGGGCAGTAGAACATTTGGGCTTTGAGAAGGGGCCCACTCTCCCTGGGTTGCCCAGACATGTTACTTTTGATGTGTGCATCTGGGCTGCAGTCAGTCAAGGAAATGGTCTAATTTCCGATTTCCTGAATGATCCATCGACCTGCTTAGGGATCACATAACGGGGCCATTGAAGAGAGATGGAAACATGGCCCCAAGCCCATTATGGGCCTAAACTTACAGCCCCAGTCTTGACTCTCCAGGGACTGCTTTTTTGGGGGATGCTCTTTGGACCCACCCACCACCCCTGCATAGGCCTGGAGCAGGTGGTTAGGGCTGTCTGGGGTCTTAGGGCCTGTTCTCTGTGATCCATCCTGAATGTGCCTTCTCCTCTGGGAAACTGATTCCTCCCTGCACACTGGACTTACCTTTGGGACCCACAGAACCTGGGACACCAGGTGGGCCGTGAGGACCTGGTTCACCAGCAGCCCCTGAGGAGAAATGGAGGGATGAGCACTTTAGGAGAGGCCCCAGTGTGGCTGCCCCCTACCCTGGCACTGTCATTTGGAGGGGATGCTTCCCACCCTGCCAGTGGTCTTGGATTCAATTGGTGCCCCAGTGAGGCCACTTATCAGCAAAACTCCTCCAGTTCCTACCCCCAGATACTTTATAGTCTATGGAGTCTGTCACCTAGTAGGCACTCAATAAATTTTATTGTCTGTTTCAGCAATATTTTAAAGAGAAAGTAAAACTGAAAATAAAGCTTCCTGCTCACAGTCTGTTAGCATTAAGAGAATTTCTGGTATCTGTCTTGGGTTTCCCCTGACAAAAGCAGTCTAATAGTTAAGGATGGAATTGCAACACCTTCCCCAGTCCCTCCAGCACTGAACCTACATCTGGGGCCTTCCCTACCTCCCTCCTGGCCTCCTTCCAGCCAGGAGAGGTGAAGGGGTGGCCTGCACCTCCACACCTGTGGGTATATCTCATCAGGTGGGACGACAGACTGAGAAAAGAAATAAGACACAGAAACAAAGTATAGAGAAACAACAATGGGCCCAGGAGACCGGCACTCAGCATACCAAGGACCTGCACTGGCACCAGTCTCTGAGTTTTTTCAGTTTTTATTGATGATTATTTTCATTATCTCAGCAAGAGGAATGCAGTAGGAGAGCAGGGTGATAATAAGGAGAAGGTCAGCAAAAAAACATGTGAGCAAAAGAATCTATGTCATAATTAAGTTCCAGGGGAGGTACTATGCCCGGATGTGCACATAGGCCAGATTTATGTTTCTCTCCGCCCAAACATCTCAGTGGAGTAAAGAATAACAAAGCAGCATTGCTGCCAACATGTCTCACCTCCCGCCATCGAGAATTGAACATATGTACAATCGCGTTTTATACCGAGACTTTCCGTTCCCAGGGGCAGGCAGCAGACAGTGGCCTTCCTCTATCTCAACTGCAAGAGGCTTTTCTCTTTTACTAATCCGCCTCAGCACAGACCCTTTACAGGTGTCTGGCTGGGGGATGGTCAGGTCTTTCTCAACCCACGAGGCCATATTTCAGACTATCACATGGGGAGAAACCTTGGGCAATACTCGGCTTTCCAGGGCAGAGGTCCCTGCAGCTTTTCGCAGTGCATTGTGCCCCTGGTTTATTGAGGCTAGAGAATGGCAATGATTTTTACCAAGCATACTGCTTGTAAACATTTTGTTAACAAGGTACGTCCTGCACAGCCCTAGATCCCTTAAACCTTGATTCCATACAACACATGTTTTTTTTTGTGAGCTCAAGGTTGGGGCAAAGTGGCTGGGGCAAAGTTACAAATTAACAACATCTCAGCAAAGCAATTGTTTAAGGTACAGATCAAAATGCAATTTCTTATGTCTTCCCTTTCTACATAGACACAGTGTCTGATCTCTCTTTCTTTTCCCTACAGAGAGGCTCAAAGGTCTGTGCACCACTCCACCTTACAATGAACTCTGCTCTGCCCTGCCCCCTGAGCCCCACTTTGGCCTGATTCCTCACCCTCCTTACCACCCAACTCTGGGAAGGCTACTGCTCCTATGACCACTTTCCCTGTGGATTCCAGGGGTGTCCGATGGGTCCTCAGCCCTAGGACTGGCCCTGCAGCCCAGCCCAACCCATGCCAAACGTCTCCGCAGGGCCTAGCACAGACCCTGACTCAGGGTGAGCGCTCAGTAAATGAAGGAAGGAGGGAGAGAGAGACAGAATGAAGGAGGGATGGGTGTTGGCACAGAGAAGGAAGCACAGGCATAGCTAACTCTGCCAGGGAAGGAATTGCCTCTTACCTCTTTCCCCTTTCTCTCCAGACCCAGGAGGCCCTGGCTCACCACGAGGTCCCATGGGGCCTTCTCGCCCTCTCTGGCCCATGGGGCCTTCCATGCCGGGATCTCCTAAAGACAAGGATGGCCAGCCTCCAAGTTAGGATCCCGTGCCCCAGCTAAGGGCTCCACAGGCAGCCTTCCACGGCAGACACTTGCCTGGAGCCCTTCCCTGGCCTCCCCGTTTCTCTCCTGGACCCCATAGCCTTGGCTCAACCTGGAAGCCAGAGTGGCTCTTTGAAAATGTGAGTAGATCATGTTCTACCTCTGCCCCAAACCTGCACATGGCTTCTCAGCTCACCCAGAGCCAAAGCCGAAGTCCCTACACCGGCCTCTGAGGCCCCACACAGCCTGCCTCCTCTCGGCCCATCCCTTTGGACTTTCCAGCTCAGAGGTCTCCTCCTCCCTGATGCTCCTTGAAAATTGCCCTGGGGCCTTGGCCTTGGCTGCTCCCTCTGCCTGGAATGTTTTCGCTAGATCTCTCCTGCCTGGCTCCTTCTTGCCCTTCAAATCTTTGCTCAAATGGCGGCCTCTCAGAGAGGCCTTCCCTGACTTCCCTGTGTAAAATTACCCTCCCCAGCTTTCATTTGCAAAATCCCTCCAGGCTCTTCTTTCCCGTGTCATTCGTCATCCCAACCTGCTACAGACTTCACTGTTTCTCACAGTTACTGTCTTTCTCCCCAACCCAGATCTCAGCTCCACAGCAGCAGAGTTTCTCTGCTTGGTTCACTGATGTCTCTCCAGAGCCTAAAACAGGGCCTCGCATACAGCAGGCGCTTAATGAATGTTTATTAAATGAATGAAAGAATGAGGAATAAATGAATAAAGAAAAATGTGTTTCTTACCCACGCTGCCTTTTTGACCTTTTGGTCCTTCTGGACCTGGGTGGCCCAAGGGCCCAGGGATTCCTGTGGACACAGAAGGGTATCTCAGCCCCTGTTTTCCTCCCAGAAGCCATCAGCTAGGATTGAGCAGCTGCCACACCGGCAGCCCTGGAGGTCATCAGAGAGTACGTACCTGGAGTCCCAGGGAACCCTCGATCTCCTGCAGGAACAAAGGCAAAAGAGAGAGTGGTCAGCCAGAGGACTGTGCCCAATTCCCCAAAGAAGTCACTAGTGGGATTCGGGTAGGGTTGCCAGACTTAGCAAATAAAAATGCAGATGTCCAGTTACATTTGAATTGCAGATAAACAACACATATTTTTAGTTATAAGTATGTCCCATTAAATATTTGGGACAAGTTATAGTGAAAATTATTTGTTGTTTATCTGCAAAATTAACTGGGAGTCCTGTATTTTATCTGACAACTGCAGGTTCGGGCACTCTGGCAGCATGAGTCCCCATCCCTAACTTGGTCAGGAAGGGTGTGCAGGCTGGAGCCTTGGGGAAGGAGTGCTGCGACAGTGACCCAGGTATATGCGAGGGTGTAGGTGGCAAGGATCTGAAGGGAAAAAAGAGACTCGAGGGCCCCAAAGTGGAAGAGCTGACTTCCTGGACTGGGGTTGCCTAGGAAGTGAGGGGGGAGCTGGAGAGAGGTGGGATCCTGTCATCTTGAACGTGGTGCTCAGTATTCTTCTGGCTGCAGAATCACCGAGGGTGACTAAGATAAAGACTCCTGCCCACATCCATACCCCCTGAGTCAGAGGCTCGGGGAATGGGGCCCAAATTCTTTTGGAGATTCCTGTGCACACGGAAGCTCTCCAACTCCGGTCAGCTGGACCAAGGAGAGCTGCTCTGTGTCCAACCAAAGGTCCCTGGGATTGGAAACCTCTTCTCCTCACACGCCTGTCCCATCTGTTGTCAAATTACTTCTTGGAGTGCAAGGTGGGTTTTCTGACACTTGCTGATTGTTTGAAACAATTAACACTTGCTAATATTTAAGGTAAAAAATGCCCATGTTATAATTACCTTTAGGTCCTGGACTTCCCATGTCACCTGAAACCAGAAAGATATGAAAACTGTGAGACGGGGCAAGAACCCAAAGGCCATACTCTGCCTTGTATGGCAGAGTAAACTGTATTTCAAGGTGAGGCGACATGCAGCGTGAGTCCCTCCCAGTCCCAGTCTATGTCACTTGGGCTCATTGCTGGGCTTCTCTTAGATGCTTCCTTATCTAAGATATTCTGACTCTAAAACCAAATCTCAACCCTCCCAACAGATACCATAAGATCATTCAACTCTTCATCCTCCCATTTAGAACAAAGAACCAACAGATACCATGAGATCATTCAGCTCTTCATCCTCCCATTTAAAACAAAGAAAAAGGTTTCTAATCCAACCAGAAAACTCGCTTCCAACTGCAGGAAATGAATCAGAGACAAGGTTCAATCCATGGCAATACCTTTAGGGCCAGGGCTTCCTCGGAGATTTCCTGCAAGAGAAAGCAAATCCTGAGTCAGCTTCACATCTCCTGTCCGTCACACACACACAATAAGGGGATCATGGTATGGGAAGAAGAAACTGAAGCAAAGACTAGAGATCAGATTCTAAATTTGGCTAGTCCGGTGATCTTGGGCAATTCTTTCCACAACTCAGTTTTCCCAGGAGTAAAGTGGGACCACAGTCTTGGTCCCACCTACCTCTCAGGGCTATTGAGAGGATTGGAGGAGGAGAGAGGTTGAGAGTGGGCTCGATGATGGTGCCCACAGCACATGCCCACATACCACATAGACGCAAAGAAGAAAGGGACTCAGGGGAGCTGGCCCTGTGCCCGGCGATGCTCTCACCATTTTCCTGTTCCGTCATTAGCTTGTTCCTCACGAACATCCAGAGCACCTCCTGGTTGTTGCTGTTCAACCCAATTTTGTCCAGGTCTGCTCCCACCGTGGGTGCCATGCCCTGGAGGCGGGCCTTGCTGCTTCTCTCCAGCTTCTCGTCGGACAGCATGCGGCTCCTGAACCTCTCCAGCTCGTCCACACGAGCCTTCAGCTTCCTCACCTCCTCGGCTGCAACAAACAGACACAGACTGTGTCACTGAAGGCCCGGTCCTTCGCCTTTCACACACTCGCTCCTCGTGGGGGGCCTGACACAAGGGACTGGGGCCTGTGGTGGCTTCTTCATGCTAGAATACTCATGCAGAGACAATCCGCCGTGGCCACCAGCAGGATTAGCTGCTCAGCATCACAACAGAGCCTTAAAGAAACCTGGCCTGGGAGTCAGTCTTCTCATATGAGCTGGGTGACAAAGCTTGTCCTCACTCTCCCTGTGAGGTGGTGTGAGCGCTGATAGAAATAGATATGGCTGGCCAGGCACGATGGCTCATGCCTGTAATCCCAGCACTTTGGGAGGCCGAGGGGGCCAGATCACGAGGTCAGGAGATCGAGACAATCCTGGCTAACACAGTGAAACCCCATCTCTACTAAAAATACAAAAAATTAGCCAGGCGTGATGGAATGCGCCTGTAGTCCCAGCTACTCGGGAGGCTGAGGCAGGAGAATCCACTTGAACTCAGGAGGTAGAGGTTGCAGTGAGCCAAGATTGTACCACTGTACTCCAGCCTGGGCGACAGAGCGAGACTCTGTCTCAAAAAAAAA
>NW_012101809.1:5674158-5676095 GCF_000951045.1 Mandrillus leucophaeus
GGCTCCTGCCTTTTCCCTCCAGATTCTCTGACTTTTGGTGACTTTCTGACCTGAGTGACTGTGACTGGGGGCTTTGAAGTTCCTGTGCTGTTCAACATGGGACAGGGTTGGCTCCTGGACTGAGCACAGGGCCTGGCTGGTGCTGACCAGAAGTCTGGCAATCCTGGCTTCAGCTGTGTGACCCTGAGAAGGTCACTTCACCTTTGTTTCTGTTTTTATAACATGGGGTTAAAGGATTGCCTACTTCCTGGGAGGGTTGTTGAATGAAAGGGGACAAGGCATGTAAAATAGTAGAGGAGTTAGCAGCATAGCGTGAGGCTTAAACATCTTTATTTTGAATATAGCATTGATCTGCATCTGATTGGACCCAAACCTAAAGCATTCCCATCTCCGTGCCTCAGTTCACACAGTGCTTTCTTTAATTCTCACAGCGCCTAGAATTATACTCAGCTCTTCAGGGGTGCCCAGTGAATTAAAACAATGTTTTTTTTGTAATGAAAAGTGTTTTTAGTTCTCTAAAATGGGGTGGTAAGACCTGACCTGCTTCTATCAAAAGGCGGTGGAAGGAAATGAGGAAAGGCTAAGGGGCTGGAGGCGTGCATGGCTTAGTCTCTTCTTGAGCTGCTGTGTAAAGACACAGTCGCACTGTTGTGTTAGGAGACAACCTAATTAGCAAGTGTTAATTAGGGGCAGCTGGGGGCGGGGGGCCTGTTAGCTTCGTCTCCTGAGCTAAGCTCCTTCTGCGGCCACCTCTGACCCACAGCCTGCCACTCCCCTGACCCCCATCCTGCTCCCTTCTGAGCCTTTAGGGAAACTCTTTAGAGTCTGGTGGCTTCTGTGCACTGCTTCCAGGTGAGGGACTGTCACCTGGTCCATTAGCCACAAGCAGCCCCATTGGATCCTGTCACTGCAGGGTTCGTGGTTCTCACCTACCTGCAGTGGTGGTCTTGCCCTTTGTGGACATAGTCTTCAGGTCTCCTGAAAGGAAAAACAGGTTTTGATCTGAGTTTTTAAACTGGAGGAGCTGGCTGCTCTGCCTATGGAGTAGCCATTTTTTAATTCCTTTACTTTCTTAATAAACGTGCTTTCAATGACGTGCAGGAACATCCAGCAGCTCAGTCCTCACTAATCTGATATTTGTGATAATTACATCCATGAAGACATGGCTTGGCAAACAATTAATGGTGGGAGAAAGTACCATGTTTTAATTCTCTTATGACCTTAAACCTTTACACCTCAAAACATTTTTGGAACACCAAGTTATGGGTGCCACTTGCATTCCAACAATAAGTGTGGTTGTGAGAAATGACTCTGATTTCTTGGTTAAGGGACTCTGAACACAAGTTCCCGACCTGGGGTGGAAGGAATCGGGAATGAGAAGGATGAGCTTGGAGGATGATTGTTCCTCAGTCCGTGATGCTATTTGAAAGTTGAATGTTTGGCTGGGCACAGTGGCTCACGCCTGTAATCCCAGGACTTTGAGAGGCCGAGGCGGACAGATCACGAGGTCAGAAGTTCGAGACCAGCCTGGCCAACATAGTGAAACCCCATCTCTACTAAAAATACAAAAATATTAGCTGGGTGTGGTGGCACATGCCTGTAGTCCCAGCTACTTGGTAGGCTGAAGCAGAAGAATTGTTTGAACCCAGGAGGCAGAAGTTGCAGTGAGCTGAGATCACGCCATTGCACTCCAGCCTGGGCAACAAAACGAGACTCCTCAAAAAAAAAAAAAAAAAAAGTAAGAAAGTTGAGTGTTTGTGGGCATGCGTAGAATTTACTGGGCAATTTGTTCATACCTTTCATCAGATTCTGAAAAGGATCTTTTGACTCCACAGCCCTAGACCTACCCCTAAAATGTCAGGAACTGCTAACTTTAAAGACTTACAGTCAGGCCGGGCGCATTGGCTCACGCCTGTAATCCCAGCACTTTGGGAGGC
>NW_012101809.1:5680649-5681202 GCF_000951045.1 Mandrillus leucophaeus
TTTCTTAATAAACGTGCTTTCAATGACGTGCAGGAAACAGCAAAAATAAAAAAGACTAAGAAAATCCTGACCTTGTTACTACGGGCAGCCAGGTGCTTAGAGCGGGGCCTACAGGTGCAACGAGGGTGGGGCTGGGTATCAGGTGCTGCATCCAAATTCAGCTCCACCACTAAGTGGCAGCATGTCCTTGGCCAGGCACCTCCTGGGGCCTCAGATTCCTCATCTGCGGTAACAAGGGTCTGCACCAATGCATTCAGGTCCCCTCGTCCCCTAACACGTGGGCCCACTCACAGATTCCTGCCCTTCTGACCGGCAGTGGGGCCGGCCTGCCTCCTACCATACAGGCTGCCCTGCTGCCTTTGCCACATACCCAGAGCAATGAGGCCGAAGAGCAGCCCCAGGAGGAGCAGCCAGGTGAGCAGCAGGCCCAGCAGCCACTTCCACCAGCTGCAGCAGGAGCCGCAGGGGCACCAGGCTGGCGCCGCTCCCCAAGGGCCACTGCCAGCACCACCAACATTGCCACCTCCTCCACTGCCACCACCACCACTGCTGC
>NW_012101809.1:5683204-5698355 GCF_000951045.1 Mandrillus leucophaeus
AGGTCAGGAGATCGAGACCATCCTGGCTAACACGGTGAAACCCTGTCTCTACTAAAAATACAAAAAATTAGCTGGGCGTGGTGGCGGGCGCCTGTAGTCCCAGCTGCTCAGGAGGCTGAGGCAGAAGAATGGCGGGAACCTGGGAGGTGGAGTTTGCAGTAAGCCGAGATCGCGCCACTGCACTCCAGCCTGGGTGACAGAGCAAGACTCTGTCTCAAAAAAAAGACTTACAGTCAGGTTTCAATCTCTTACCTTGTTAAACTGATAACTGATTTGATTGGCATTTATTTAAAAATGTTCTATGACTTAACATTTTCCTTCCTTTACTGACCTCCCTGAAATCAGTGATTTGGAGAGTCCTACAGGGCATCATGAAGAAATGTGGTTATCGGACAAAGAACGCAGATATTTGGGAAGAAAAAAAATAAAGCTAACAAGCGCTTTGCAAAGCATTTTTCTATTAGTTCTGAAGATTATGGAGAACAAGTAAAATGAGAAAACAGATGCCATCGTAGACGTGGCAGAGACAGGCTTTTGCTCCAATAATGCGCACACGCAAATCACCTGGGAAGCTTGTTGAAATGCAGCTTCTGACTCAGTAGATCTGAACTAGGGCTGGGCTCCTGCTTTTCTAACACACTCCCAGGTGTGGCTGATGCTGCTGGCCCGTGGACCACACTTTGAGTAGCAAGGTCTCCAAAGACAATGAAATGAAATGTGGCCTGGCTGAAGTCAAGGTGGACAACAATCATATTTGTTCTTACCATTAGCTTCAGCTTTTAGGCCTGAGTCAGCATTGTAGGCAGCTTGCTTTTCTTTTTTTAGGGTGTCTTCTGAAAAAGCAGCTGTGGACAGAACGCATTATAACCTGGCATATTCTCTTCTCAACCTCTCAACTCTGGCCTATGTTTCCCCCGCCCCCCTCTCACTACCCTGCTTGGGAAGGTCAAGGTTAGACTGGTAAGAAAAGCCCCTCTTTCCTGGGATTCATCTGCCCCAATCTGTGTTTGCCATTAGGCTTGCTGTCACCCAAATGCCTCTCTGAGAGCTCTTTGCCTGAATTTTCTTAGCTCATCTGCATTGAAGGCAGACCCTGGAACATACTATTCAGACAGGTGCTTTTCATTAGAATGGGATGGCTGTGGTTTCATGACTCATAGGGTCCCAAACCACCATGCTAGGACATTTGTTCTCCTACACTATTTGCCTTTCTTCTGAAACCCAAGCCACACGGGATCTGACGCACTCGCAGCGATGCTGGCGGGGGAGGCTGTAAAGACCTTCCCGCTGTCCTTGGTCATGATCAGCAGCTCCATCTCCTTCTTGGCAGGTGTGTTGTCTTTCTCTAGGATCAGGAACTTGCAGTCCTTGTGCAAAAGGTCATCACTCTGCACACTTGTGGTGCAGGCTGGGGAGGAAGAAAATGGGTGAGAAGGAAGGACATGTGCCAGGAGAAGGGAGAGGGGAGAAAAGACAAGAAGAGGAAGGAGAAGAAAGAGAAGGGGGGTGGAAGGTAAATTAGTAGGTGTGTATGAGGGTCTCCTGTTCTTGCTGACAGTGGTTACTACGAAGCATCTTGGGGACCAAGGACACCCTCTATGCCTGGCTGGGCCTGGCCACCAAGAGTTTGGGTCAATGTCAGAAGCTCTGGATGGCTGGTTTATGGGGGCTGCCTCCCCTCCTGGAGATTACAGGATCTTTATTGAATGGGAAAAAGTCCCCCAGTCAGGCAAGTCCTTCCTTAACTAACTTGGATTCATTTTTATCCTTTAGGTCTTAAGCATTGCCTTCTTGGGGAGGCTTTAGCTGACCACGCCATCTAAAGCACTTCACCCTCATACACACACTCCTATCTCTACCGCATCACTTATTGCTGTCCTTAAAATCTGTATCCTTTTCTGTAATTATCTTGCATACTTTGTGTGTTTGTCATCTGCCTCCACCACTGACGTCAGCTTAGTGAAGGCAGGAATCTATCCTGTCGTGTTCACCGCTGTACTGTCAGCACTTAGAACAGTGTCCATCTGACACAAAGAAGGTGCTCAGTAAAGGCTTTCCAATAAATGAATTGTCAAATGGAAGACAACACACCAGAATTAGAACAATGGAGGAAACAGCTCACTGCATGGTGCTGAAATATGTGGATGAAGTTGGTATAGATTCTATAGAAAGTAGGGAGGGTGCCAGCAGCTTCTGAGGGCTCCATGAGCTGCATGTAACAGGTAAGGGCCAAAGGCTTCCAGTCAAGGGCAGTGGCTAATGTGCAAGTGCCTGGCCCTAGGCAGGTATGGAGGGTGGAGCTTTCCTTCCGATAGGAACATTCATGGGAATATTCAGCTTTATTCACTCATGGAAACATCTAAGAGGCCTTTGGGGCAAGTTGCATTTGCAGGTCTAAGACAACTCATGGGTCCTATTTCCTCTTCCAGTATACCACGTGTATTGGAAGGATACACAGGCAGGATTACTGCAGAATAATCCTCCCTGTGCACCAGCCTGAACCCCGGCAGCTGGGAGCAGCACTCACCGGCAGAGGTGGAAACACCAGTGTTCACAGCCACAGGGCTCTGGGGCATGTTTTTCTTCACCCCATATGCTGCAAGAAAGGAAGCTGGGTCAGCATGGGAGGGTCGTTCCAGGCAACTCAGGAGAAGCCTGGTCACCCCTGGCAGAGAGGTGCCCCCGACCCTCTCCAGTGAGAAGCAGATGATGAATCAACTCTCTCCAGTCATGGGAACAGTAATGAGGGTTTAGATGGAATGTTCTTAGGTATAATCCTTCTCATCCTTCTAGCTGCTTCCAGGAAGTCCTCCTAGATCCTCATGCATCTCCTTCTCTCCTGAACTCCTACAGCCCTTAACACCTGCTCTGCATGGCCTATCACTTATTCCCATTGTCTTATAGAGACTCTCATTGTCTCCTGTGTGTTAGACTTCCTCTGCCAATTAAGTAGCAGGCAAGTTGGGGGCAAAGGCTGACCTAGGTTTCATGTCCCCAGCCACCCCCAGGTTTGCACAGAGGCAGCAACCTGTAGGGGGCGCATCATAAAATCAACCAGAAGATTGATTTGCAGTGACAGTGGGTTGTCAAGGAGAGCAGTGAGCTGGCGAGACTACCAACCTAACAGTTCGACTGTGAGAGACACAGGAACATACAAGTGATGCCTCACAAGGTGATGCTGTTGACGGGACAGACTTCCCTGTGTGCTTGACTCATGTCTGAGCCAGTTAATGATCAAGATTGATATCTCAGGGCAGGAGGTATTGTTTCTTTGGTGGGAAAGGTTGACTGATTTTCAGGGACATTTTGGGTCTCCTAATTCAGTGAGTTGTAGCTGCAAAGAGGTGTTGCTTCTCAGCCCTTAAGCTCCAACCCTAGCCTACTGACCTGTGGAGGTTGTGGTGGTGCCATGGGACAGGGTAGTCGAGCTGGGGGCCAAATTGTTCTGCATGCCAAATACTGTGAAAGTAACAGAGGTCAGGTGAGTACAGGGAACACGGGGGATGCCCCCTGGCTTAGGACGGCCCCCAGAGTCCCAAACCACTTTTATGATCAATACTTTTGTTGACAGATTCCAAAACTTCCTCGGTTCCCACACTCTTTGTAACATAGTAATTTTGTTAATACCCCCACCTACCTACCCCAGGCCAAAAATTACTAACAGTTCTACTTATCACGTAGTTAGGTCCCTCCAAGTTAAAAGCAGTAGTTTGCACAGGGTCGGACAGATGTTGCTGACAGATCTCTCAAAATTTAAAAATATCGTAGGGGTTCCTGTTTCCTGTGGTGCCTTGGTGCACAGTGTGGGAACTGTAAGCATAGGATATGGACACAGACACCTCAGGTGCTGAGAGGCACTAACTTGGCAAACTCCTAGTATTCCAGTTAGCCCTTCCTTCTCCTGACACAAACACATAAAACTCCCCCACCTCCACTATGAATTCAAAGGCTCCTTGTTTATTTGATTGCTTGTTTGTTTGTTTTCAACAACGTGCAGAAGCTTATTCCTGCTGGCCAGCAGCTTTGCTATTTGGGGCACAAGATCAAGGATCTGATATCAGCCCACCTTCCCTTGGGGCCTGGTTTTTATCAGGACTTTGCAAAGCAAAATAGCAAAGGCAGAAGAAATAAAACATGTAGCCAATGTCTTCTGGATTTGGTGGGCCTCTAATTAACTGGAGGAAGGTGCTGAAAATCTGAATGCAAAACTTGTACTTGTCTCTATATCAGTTAAGTAAATAAACAAGGCCCACATCATTATATTTATTAGTCACATTATCACAGGGAGAAGGCAGACTCCTTTAAAAAGAAAAGATGTAGGCTGGTAACATTTACATATAGGCCTTTAAGATGTATGTGGAAAGATAGCAAATAAATATTTCTTTAAAATTGTTGTATGTTTGCATTGGAAGCTAAGTAGTAACATTATTTACCCCAGTGTAGTTACTCCAACAAACTATGTGCTATATTTATAGAAAGATCTGAAAGCATTTACTCAATGAATTACTATTTTTCTTTAAAAGATCTGAAATAAAATCCTTCTAAATTAACAATGCCTTTACCCTGAAAATGTCCTACACTATGATTCCATTAGACTCTTCATTTCCAATCCTCCAACTCTTCCAGAAAAGAAAGGTACCACCTTAGAATACGCATGTCAATGTGGGCTCACGTCCCCTCGCCTGAGACCTTTCCCTTGAGGTCTAAGTTCTCCCTGTGGTTGAGGGCAGGCTCTGTGCAGCCCTGTGCCTCTGCTTCTGGGCTGCAGTATGCATAGAAGAAAGTCCTTCATGCTCTTGGGTGAAGCATCCTAACACTTCTATGCAAATAGCCTGGAAAAGTCATCTCAAGATGGTGACACTGACCTGAGGAGGATGTGCTGAGTCCAGGGTGCAAAGTGGATGAGCAGGATGCCATGTTATTTGGAACTCCGAAGACTGCAGGGGCAAGGAGGAAGGCTGGTGAGAGGGACATCTGGCCCAGACAGGGATAGAGATTCGGATACCATAGAAGCACCAGAAGAAATGCCAGGATTGGGTTTTTATATTTTGGGAAATTTTTGTTCTTAGGAAAAACAGGCTCTTGCTTTGCAGCAGAGAATCAAACACTAGCCTGTACTGTACCTTGGGTCACAGCCAACAGGTGATCTCAGGTCTGTCAGACCTGGAGTGGACAGTGGGTCCAGCCAAAGTCTCTCTTGTGAGTGACCCCACTTTACAGAGATGGTCCCTGAAGCTCAGAGAAGTCAAATGACTTATTCAAGGCCCCACTGTCAATTCATATGAAATGAAACTAGATCTTCTACATCCATTTTCAGTGTTCTTTCCAATTTTTCCTGATACACTGTGCTATATGTCCTAAAGGGGACACACCAGAATACCTTCTAGATTGAATTGAACTGAAGTTCCAGGGGGAGTCTCCTGGGATGTTTGGCCACAGAAAGCCTCTCCAGGAGGCCCTGAGGATGGCAAACGTTCTGAGGGTCATTCATCTCTAGGATAGAGGCATGCCGAGTTCAGGGTGACAGAGGGTGTAGGCTGCCCTCCAGGTACCTGATCCTGCAGAGTAGGCATTGGTGTTGAGGAGGGATGAGCTCTGGGTTGTCATGTTGTTGTGATAGGTCCCCATGGAGGACCCCGCTGGTAGGGTGGAGGACCACACATGGGAGGGAAGGTTGGCATCCAGGATCGTTGCATCGTAGGTGCCTGACACTGGAAACAGACACATGCACACACCCCAGTGAGAGACAAGTCAACACTCCCTGCTGGGGAATCTAGTCACCACACTTTTCTGGGACTTTCCCGGTTTGGGCATTGGAAGTTCCACATTTCAGGAACTCTCTCAGTCTGGGAACCTGGGGTAGTTTCCATCCGAGATCTCAGAGCTGGTGAAAACATTATCTCTTGCATTAGAAATTTCTGCTGGCTCCTGGTGAAATTTGAGGTAGCCATATTTTGCCTTGGGGTCCACCCATTTCTCCTTTTAAACCTGGCTCCCCATCTCCTGGTGGGCTGTCCCACCAATGGCCTTCCTCTCCACCTGCTGCTGAGTGCTCCATCTACAAAGACACTGAGAGAACAGTTCTTTCAGGAGCAACAAATGAGACCCCGAAGCGAACCTCTTTCAGTAGAATTCCAGGCACCATGGCCATTGCAGGGCGCATGCCTGGGCAGGGGAGCCCTTGGTCTGGGGCCACATAGCATGCATGGCAGCCTTCTCTGGTTCCACCCTCCTTAAACATCCCTATGAACCAGCCAGACACTGTGCCCCCAAGAGGGGATTTTCCTGCTTCTTCATATCTGGGGCCAGTTCTGCTTATTTGTCTGTGAGAGGGAGCCAGTCATGCAGGTCAGAAAGTGCCTTGACGTTTTGGTTTTAGGGTGAAAAACAAGAAAGATCACAATCTCTAGGCTTTTCTCCAGTAGTGAATGGGAGGGAAGTTTCCTATCACAGTAGATCTGGCTTTTTCCCTCACCTCCCTCCACGACTTTGCTAATTTATATTTCTGCCTCCCACAGAACCTACCTTGCACTTGGGGGGCATGTAATATGGAACTGCTAAACAATGCTCATCTTACTTGATCGGGACATGTTGGTTTTCTGACTTCCTCCAGAGACCCACTGTCCACAAGGGCAGTGACTGTGTCTCTCTGGTCCATTGCTTTTCCTCAATGCCTGGTGCTTGGCATAGAGGAGACATTTAATAAATAGTCACTGAATGAATACATTAAAACTCTACAAATTTCCCCAATATTCTTCATTTGGGGGACCTGGCCAACATACTGTCCTGGGAGACAGTCTCTAGGATTTAGGGCTGGGCTGTGCATGTGGAATGGGTGACCAGCCAGGGGTAGGATAGGTACAGCCCACATTTTTCACTGCTTGAAGAGCAGATGCTCAGTGCTTTTCAAGGTCTCTGGCAAAGCCTGAAAGGCCTGCCAAGATGTGGTTGAATCCCCAGGCCAGGATAGATCTGCCACCTTGATGCCTTCCCTTCTGAAGAAAATAATGTATACAGTGGTCCATTTCCAAGACAAAGTGTCTTAAATTGGCTTAGGTCAGCAAACTACAGAAGAAACAGAATATACTAGGCCCCTGCTTGGATAGCTAATGCCTGCTTATTGGTCTCCCCTCCCTCACCAGTTCCTCCCCGCCCCCCATCCTGCTTAGTTTCCCTCACTCAAACCAAATAAGTTTAGTCTAAGATAAAAGTTTACTCGACTGCAAAATAGCTCGTTTTGTCTGTTCTTATCAGCTTGCTCAGCTACTTAGGTCATAAGTCAAAAACTTGAAGAGTCCCTAAGCGAACTAGGATTGCAATGCATTGTGGACTGCAACAAAAAGCAGCAAGACAACCCTAAACAAACACCTAGAGCCCCTGCCCAACAAAAGAGGGAACTAAAAATACACCCTCTAACATTCCCCCAAATAGTCCACTGGGGAAAATGCTGCAGGGTTTTAAGGGCTAACCCTCGAACCAGGGACAAGGAAAAGCAAAAAATGATAAAGCATTACTGTTTTATCTGGGCCAAAGAGCCCATTCGTCAGCCTTCAGTCTTTTGGCCTAAGTTTGGCTCAGATGAGGACTGGGTGTGCCAAGCTTTAATTCGCTATGTGAATAATAAAACCCCATCCTCACAAGAGGAGATGGGTTATGCTCTTTGTTAATTTAGTGAATTAACCCCCATACTCCCCCTTCAAGAGGAAAAAAGGAGCATAGTAAAAAGCCCTTGCCCAATAAAAAGCCCTGGGATCCCATAACACACTTAGCTCCACCTTACATCTCACAAAGTAGAGGACAGGGAGATCAGGGGTTAACAGGAAGGCTGGAGGAAGAGGAATCTGGGGGTCATAAAGAAGCTAAACCCAATGCTCCCGTAAATCCTTATCCAAACTTAAGGAAAGAATTAGAACAACGTAAGAAGGACATTGAGAATTTCCCTAGTCCTTCTAAACAGCAGATGTCTAATATGTACCCTCTTAGAGAAGTCCCTATGGGACAGGGAGAAGTTGGATATGTAAGTGTGCCTCTAACAAGTACTAATGTTAGAAATTTTAAATAGGAAATAAGGCCGCTCTTGGAAAAATTCCTCAGTTTAGCAAAGCAGCTAGATCAATTTTTAGGACCCAATTTTTGTACTTGGGCTAAGATGATGTCAATCATGACTATCCTGTTTACTGCGGAAGAGAGGGGAATAATTAAAAGGGCAACCATGAGCATTTGGGAGAGACAGCACCCTCTCGGGCAAGGAGTCCAGCCAGCTGGGCAGAAATTCCTAAATGCAAATCCCAGATGGAATAACAATAACCCCAAAGATTGGACCCAAATGCAGGACCTAAGGGAAAGAATAATTAAAGGGATTAAAGAGTCCACTTCAAGGACACAGAATGTCTCAAAACCATTCGAGCTCCAACAAGAAAAAGAGGAGACTCCCTCTGCATTTCTGCAGAGGCTCAGGGATCAAATTTAAAAAAAAAAAAAAATCAGGATTAGATCCAGAGGACCTAGTAGGGCAAGGCTTTTTAAAGGTTAATTTTATGACCAAAAGCTGGCCTGATATTACCAAGAAACCGCAAAAAAAAAAAAAAGAAAAAAAAAAGAAAAAAAGAAAAAAGAAAAGATGGATGGAATAAAAAGTCAAGTAAGGAATTAGAAGGTTTTTGTTAAAAGTAAGAAACGAAATTAGAAAAAGAGAGAGAAAGCCAAAGCTGTCCATCTTGCAGACAGACAGAGGGGAGCCACAGCATGGCTCATGCTGGTGCCCAGAGAGAGAAAGAGTTAAGCTGCTGACTCTGAAAGCAAGGGGGAGCCAGCTGTGCAGCTGCAGGTGTGGGGGCGCCAGGAGCCGCAGAGCGGAAGCATGAGATAAAGGTGGACAGTGTGAGAGAGCTAACGTAAGTAAGCTGTTAACATGGCGAGTGCGCTGGCGCCCAGAGAAAGAGGAAGAAACTGAGTGTGAGGGAAAGAGGAAACAGGGATGACAGAGACAGAGAGATAAAAGAAAGAAAATAAGCGAGAAAGACACTGGAAAAGACAGAGATCAAAGACACAGAAGGTGAAACTGGGGAGAGAGATAATGTAAAAGGAAAAAAGAGTACGAGAGGAAGAGAGAGAGACAGAGAAAGAGAGAGGGGCCATGGAAGACGGGAGATGGGGAGACAAAGGTGCAGGTAGACAGTGGCTGCCACGGCCCTGCTGGTGGAGGGGAGTTGGAAGCTGATCTTCTGCAGGGCCCTGGTAGTGAGCACCCCACATCAGGTCAGGAATATATTAAATCAAAGAGTTGGGAGATAGTAAACTAATTCCCAAATTTTAAAATATGAAGCCATATTATTAGAAAAAGATAATTTAGTCTTGACAACATGTATTTGCTTGAATCCAGCCAGCGTCTTATGAAAAGGAGAGGAGAATAAAGAGGCATCAAATCATAACTGTTTGGATATCATAGAATGTCAAACTAAAGTGAAACCAGACCTTCATATCAAACTAACGTGAAGCCACCCCAGTACATGATGGGATGAGAGTGTTTGTAAATGGGTCATTCCAAGTAATAAATGGTAAAAACACAATGGCTATGCTGTCATTAATGGAAACAATCCTTATGTGAAAAAGGGAGATTACCCAATAATTGGTCAGCCCAAACCTGTAAATTACATGCTCTTAACCAGGCCCTAAAGCTTCTAGAAGGCCAAAAAGGCACTGTATATACTAATTCCAAATATGCCTATGGAATAGTACACACCTTTAAAAAGATCTGGACAGAGCGGGGCCTAATAAACAGCAGGGAGAAAGAATTCGTACATGGGGAACTGATCAAACAAGTTTTAAAAAGCCCTTTGCTTCCTGTAGAGATAGCCGTAGGAAACACTATAGAAGCTGTAGGGAATAGGCTCACAGATAAAGCTGCTAAGCAAGCTTCCCTGGAGGAAGAAGTTAGATTGTTTAGCCTAATCCCAAATATCCCTAAGGTGATATTAAAACCCAAATTTTCTAAAGAGGAGGAGGAAGAGCTGGGCAAGATAGGGGCCACTCAAACTGAGGATGGGAGGCGGGTGCTCCCTGGTGAGAGAGAAATGATAAGCAAACCCATGATGAGAAAACTGATGTCCATACTGCATAAAGGAAGTCACTGGGGTCCCCAGGCCATGTGTGATACAATACTCAAAAATGATGGGTGTACAGGGATTTATACCCTTGCCACACAAGTGTGTGGGTGTTATGTAACCTGCCAGAGAATAAATTAAAAAGTAGTTAGAAAACAGACTACCGGAGGAAGACCTCGTGGGTCAAGGCCATTTCAAAGCATTCAAGTAAATTTTACAGAAATGCCCAAAATAGGGAGACTGAAGTATCTACTAGTACTGGTAAACCACCTCTCCAGCTGGGTGGAGGAATTCCCCCTCCCAACTGCCACCGCTGGGAACGTGGTCTAAATAATCTTAAAACAAATTATACCTAGATTTGTCTTGGTAAAAAATATTCATTCAGACAATGGGAGCCACTTTACCTCAAAGGTGCTAAGGGGAATTATGGAAAGTTTACACGTTAAATGGGATTACCACACCCCTTGGCATCCCCCTTCCTCTGGAAAAGTAGAAAGAATAAATAAAACTCTCAAAAAGCATATTATTAAACTAATCTTTACAACTAAAATGCCTTTAATGTCTCCCAGTAGCACTCCTTAGGATTAGAACAGCCCCAGGCAAAGACTTGGGACTGTCCCCTTACAAGTTATTATATGGACTCCCACATTTAGATAGGACTACTGATCTTCCTTCTATGGAAACCAAAAACCAATTTTTAGAAATTATATACTTGCCATATCCTCCACCCTGTCATCCTTTAGGTTAAAAGGACTTCAAACTCAAACCCCGCCTTTTGAATTCACAGTTCACCACTTCCAGCCTGGCAACTGGGTACTAAGACTTTAAAAGAAGATAAGCCCCACCCAAGCTGGCAAGGTCCCTATCAAGTGGTCCTAACCACTGAAACGTCAGTGCAAACAGCTGAACGAGGGTGAACTCGTAACTCTCAAGGGACTGGTAAAAGAAACCCCAGAAGGAAGGGAAAAGGACAAATGGAAAGTGTATAAATCACCTAAGTAACATTTAAAGCTAACGTTAAGGAAAACCTAGAAGAGAGCTATAAGCAAACCCCTTCATTAGGGGTGGATATGGTTAGGATTAATCTTCACACAAGGGGTAAAAGAAGGCCTGAGTATTGGATAGAGCCCAATACTAGGGGTGGAAAGTAGGGAATATCCAACCAATCTAATAATCAACATAACTAAAACCTCTATCCCCTAAACCATAAAATTCAATGCCTGCCGAGTCTTACATTGTGGGAACTTAGGAAACCAAAGGCAGCTGTCACAAGCAAACAAATATCTATGCCCTAAAACTGGTTGCTACTGGGGAAAGCCCTGTGCTAGCTGGAATGAGGTTTGGTGGGCCCCATTTTCAAGTCTCACTTTCACTATTCTCTGGGTCTCTGAGTCCATTCTTTGGGTTTGGAGGGGTAAGTTTGTTTCTCACACTCCTCGGCAGCTGGGCTGTCAGACTTACCCGACTGGGAGCTCGCTGTCACAATTTTGGTCTCCACAGTGCCTTTCTTGGGGATGGGGAGTGTGTTGGAGGAATTCCGGGTGGGGCTCACACTTGCGGATCGACTCCCTTTGAGCAAACGCTTAACATCATCCAATTCTGTCCCTGTAAAAGAATCCACAGATGTTTCTGTTAAGTCCAGTGTTCTTTCCTGAGTCCCTGTGCAATTTGGGGAACATTTGTGGTATTCTGACTATTAGGGAGAATGGCATCTGTCTCACACATTGGGACTTTTTGCTTGGCTTTATAATATTCACATTTTACTAACGGATAGCACTTATCAACTTGGTACTTTGTCATATTAGCCTCATAAAACTTCTGCGTCTCACAGGAGGTCAAGGTGCTTGGGAGATACTTCCTAATTAGACCACATCAAACATCACAGGAATGATTCTGTGGCTAGAAGACACTATCATCTAGGATCAGGCAGTTAGAGAACCAGGTCCCTTGAAATAGATGCTTCAATAGCAGTCTCATCCCCTGTGCAGGATCCTTGATGTTGGGTCCTTGACCTTGTATGCTTGGGGCTGTCAAAAGGAATTTGTGGGCCATAACTCCTAAACATTATGCTGTGTTCACGTGTAATTTAATTCCAAGTCTGTCTGGCTGATTTAATTTGTAGCAAGGTGAAACGTGGAGCAAGCTCCCTGTGCCTCCCACACAGGAAGCAGGGAAGCAGGAGAGGTGGGAGACACCATGCATGAGTAGTGCATGAGAGGAGACACAGGTTTGTAGACACCGTATGCTGAAGCAACTCTCAGCCCCAACTCCCTTCGCCTCACCAACCCTAAGCCTGGAAGGATTCAGGTGAGAAGGTGTCAGGCCTGGAGTCAGATTCCACAACCCTAGGTACTGAGCTCTCTGGACAAGCACCCATCTCTGTCCTGAGCCACTGACCCTACTCTTTCTTCTCCTACTCCTTTTACATGATTGCTGTCCTAAAGTTGAGCTCATTTCAAAACATTGTCAAATACCTCTAGCAAGAACATCAGGTATCTAACATATTCCATCGACAGAGATGGGGTCTCTGACATTTGAAATAAAGTTTGAATTCTTACACTCTACTACTGACCCTTCTCTAATCTATCCCATTGTGTCCTTACTTTGAACCTTACTTTGAACTGTTCCTTCGATGTCTTGTGCAGGCTCCTCCCTTTGAGCCGAACTGATCCACTCTTCAGTTTCCCTTCAGGTAACACCTACCCCCGGAAGGTTTCTCTGGCCTGATCTCCATGGGCTGCTGTGGAGCTGCTCCTCCTTGTTCCCTCACCACACTGAGTTGTGATGGTTGGCTGACTTACTGTCTCCCTATTAGTCTGTGAACTACTACACAGCAGGAACCACGGTTTACTCAGCAGCTTAACTCCAGCCACCTAGCCCAGAGTCCAATTCACAGAAGGCCCTTAAAGATGTTTTATGATTGCATGCATGCACACACATGTATGTGCATGCATGCACACACACACGCATGCACACACACACACAGCACTAGCCCTGGATTTCTGGACCCTTTCTTTTCAGCGAGATCATGACCACTTACATCGCGTGGATGGGGACGCACTCTGCAGTCGAACTCGAATTTCGCTCTCTGTACAAGGGAAGAGATAGAGAAGGGTGTGAATGAAGGAGCTTAGATCACAATCCCTGACACTGAACTCCTAGCAGCAGATGACCCTTTAGGCTGCTCTGACATTTCTGAGTTCTGGAAACAGGAAATCTAGGTGTGCCCAAGAAGAGTGCTGCTTAAAAAGGGAGACCTCCGTACCTCCAACAATTCCCCATTCTGCCAACTGCACACCTCCCAGGCAGCTGCAGATGTTCTAATAAAATTCCAGGCTGAGCAAGGAGATTCCAGTACAATCAGCAATGATCAACCCTCTCCCCATCATCCACCTCACGGCTGCCACAACCAAGGTTCTCTCCTGCCTCCGTGGTCTCAGGCATTGGCAAAAGATTCTAAAAACCAGTATTTACTTGCCATTTTGGCTTCTTCAGAGATGGGAGGGGCAGGAAGCTGGTAGTTAACATTATTAGTTAGCTTCAGGTGGAGAATTTGCATCTTTCAACTATCAGCCTAAAGTTGTGGGTGGTTGGCATACTCCTAACTTCCAAGTTATTGATGATAATAAGGCCCATAGGAAGTCTAGGTGGGTCATTGTGAAGAATTCTGCCTTCAGCTCAGCCCTAACATGCTGCCCCCAAACCTGCCCAAAGTTTAGCAAGGGTTGCTTCTCCCAGGATTGTATTTCTCTCCTGTATCATTGTCTAGATGACTAGATTACAAAACTGTCCTGGAGCTGTTTATCTCCTGGATGAATTTCGAAAAAAAAGGTTGGGGGGATTTTGCTCATCTTTTGATGTGTAAAGGCAATTAGAGCATATCTTGTTAAAGTCAGCCAGGAGACCAGAAGTGAAAGCAGATGTGGTATCTGCATCTTCAGATGATCCACAGCAAGACAAATGATGCTCCACATTGTTATCATGTGTTTTGCTTCCTGCCTCTATGTGCTTGTTAGATTATCGTCAAAAGCTACCCTTCCCCTCCCGATAGAGCCGGGCGGAAGATTCCCAGGATTCTCTAAGCTCCTTGAAAGCAGAAAGCATGCCTTGTTTATTCTTCTGTACTCCTTACACTCCCTGGCTCAAGGCTGGACACACATTAGCTGCTCAGAAAATACTTGTCGAATGAATTGGACTGAACCCAGTGACGGCACTCACCTCGTGTTTGACTCCGTCCTCTGGTTGAAGAAGATGCTGAGAAACAAAGAAATGCAATTTTAGGCATATGTAAGAGGTGGCATGCTAAAGACTTTTGACATGGAGGTAGATATATTTGGTGAGGGGTTACTTTCATAGTGTGTCTAAATCCAGATAGAGGCTTTTCTGAATAGCAGTTGCTTAATAAATGATGATCACTTAGCAACAGCAGAGAATGTTTTGTAATGCCCTAGTACATTTATGATGTTAAATTAGCTAAATGAATATTAAGTTAGCTAACATTTTGAAAGTTAAGTTAGCTAAGGTAATCTGTTGGGGAGCATGATCCATTTGGACTGGCTGACTACACTGATCAAATGTATCAAAAAGCTCCCAAGTCTTCCCTTTGATTTTTTATTCGAAACTGCCATGGTTTCCCCACTGTAAGCAAATACATAAAATTATAATCATTGTATAATCAATGATCCTGGTATCAATTCATATGCACAGTGAGATTGCAAGAACATGGAACAAAAACTTAAGGCCAAGTGAAGACACAGCCTGGGGGTTCATGAAGCACACACAGTTCCCTTGAAAGCAAGCAATAGTGGAGGTGCCGGGATGCCTAGCACTTGTGTGTTCTACTCGCTGCTCTGCCTTGTGGGAAGCCTCTGTGCATCTCCTGGAAAGAAGAATCCCTACAATTATTGCTTGGCCTTAGGGGCTTATCCATCCAAGCCTGAGCCTTATATATAGCTTACCATTTCTATAGTGCCATGAGCAAAGGCTTATGACAGCAAGTTGGCCGGGCGCGGTGGCTCAAGCCTGTAATCCCAGCACTTTGGGAGGCC
>NW_012101809.1:5698498-5732652 GCF_000951045.1 Mandrillus leucophaeus
GCTTGCAGTGAGCTGAGATCCAGCCACTGCACTCCAGCCTGGGCGACAGAGCGAGACTCCGTCTCAAAAAAAAAAAAAAAAAAAAAAAAAAAAAAAACAAAGACAGCAAGTTTATGTGGTTGAGAGTCCCCTTAATATGCTTCAGGATAAAGAGCAAGGGAAAAATAGGTCAGCAGGGGTCAAACTCCTTTAGAAGAATCCATTTAACTCATCATGTCCCCTACTCCCACCACTTCATCTCCCCCAGGGATTTTCCTAGAGCCTCGTTTGACCATTTCTTTAGAAAATGAGAAGACATACCAAATTCCTTCCGAGGGTACTCTGGAGAAGAGTTGCCACTGGAGCTCCCTGGAGAGGGGATAAAACACTTAGAACAAATGGCCTCTTAGGCCCATAGAGCTTCCAAAAGGGGAGGCAGTGCCTGTTACTTCTTTCTGGACCTCCACAGCCCTCAGTGTTTCAGGGGGGGATGAGGTATGCTCTTCAGCATGCATGTGAAAGGAGCCAGGCTCATGATGTAAACACGACCCATCATGGCCCTGGTCGCAGCACTTTACTCTGGTCAAGGACCTACTTCAGATGAGGCAAGGATGAACAAAGGAGAGCAGCAGGTTTTTCTTTCTTTCTTTTTTGTTCACTTCCTCCACCGGGCTTGCCCTGTGCCTGTCTTTAGAGCAAGTGATCTGCCCTGATCAAGTAACCTGCCTTCAGCACCAGAAACCTCTCTGACCTTGTGAGGCTTGTCCCAAACGTGGACCCAATTAAAATGAAGGTACAAATCCCTGGTCAGGCCCGACCTCAGAAAGCACTGTGATGATGCAATCCACCTCACCTGGATTTGGGGCTTCCCAAAGGCCCGGTAGCTCTCATCCTGCAGCAGCAGGAGGGAGTCTGCTGTGTGTGTGGGATGCCAGCCCGCTGTAGTCATTCACTAGAGTGTGTGGGCGTTACTCCTGCTTCTCCAATACCAGCACCCATCTCTTCTCACCGTTAAACTCCTTGGCCACCTGGCTGGTCAGTTTCCCACATAAAACTGCTACTGCAGATCACCAGGAACTCCAGGAACCTTAGTAATGGAACCCAGGTGTCTTCTTCTACGACTCCTTCTTGACCCTGAGCACTCTCTTGTGTTGACCTCAGCATTGCTGCATGTTCCTGGTCTCCCCATGTCCCTAAAAGACTCTTCCTCCTCTCTCTGTTCTCTGGCTCTTCTTTCTCCTTATTCCCTCCACTTTATCTTTCTTTGCTTCCTTCAACTTTTATACTCTCCTTCTTGGCAAACTCCTTTAGTCTTCTGATTTCCTCTAACACTTCCTTGTGAATGGCTTCCACCTGGGTATCTGGGCCCTGACTTCTTCCCTGAACTCAAATCCTGCATCACCCACTGCCTGCTTGCTACCCTCGCCAGAGAGCTGGGCAAGTGGCTGTACTTCAGGATGAAATAGCTGGATTCATCAAGTGGAGTCATCCATCTAGTTCCCTGTTTCAGTTGTTGGCACCACCAAGAACCCAACCTGTGTGTGAAGCCTTCTCCTTACATCTAATCTATTGCCAAACCTGTCAATTCCACTTCAGTGATACCTTCCACCTCTAGCTCCTCACCTCCATCATTATCAACCTGGTCCCAGCCAAAATGTCCCTTCTCTGGATGACTGAGGATTTCTTTTTAACTTGTCACTGTGTTTAGTCTCTTTCTCACCAATTTTTCCAACATATGGCTTCCAGAGTTTCAGTCCTGGGCCTCAAATATGATTGTTTTGCTAAAAACTCTCTGTGGCTTCCCATTGCATATGGAATAAAGTCTAAACCTCTTATCCCAGCACTGAATCTGAGTCCCTCAAACATTTTGCACATAAGTACTGCTGAATTTCCGACTTAAGCCCCAGGCTCTCCTGGCTGTCTTTGCTTATGCTGCTGCTCCCACAGCTTGGACAGCCCCATCTCTCCATCTTTGGGTAATAAACTCTTACTCATCATGAGGACCCAGCTCAGATGTCACCCACTCCATAGAATTTTCCCTGATTTCCTCAGCTTAAAATGATAATCTCCATCTGCTTTACACAATTGTATTTTATCTGTCATCTTAACTTGTCTATTAGACTATAGGTCCTGAAGACAAGATCCATGTCTGATTCATTTAAGCATTCATCAAGCCTTTCTACACAGTGTTAAACACATAGCAGGTGCTGGATAAAATACTAGTTGGAAAAGTAACTAAATGGGTGAATGAATGAATAAATGAGGTAGTGAATGAATGAATGAAGTCTTCAAGTAATGAAAGTCCATAAAAGAAATGAAGGAGGAGTGGGGAGAAAGATGAGGGGCAGACACAGGTGCCCAGGATGTAAATCTTCAAAGAATGAGTGAAGTTGCTTGGGGAAGAGAATGGTTCTCTTGTATGGTTAGTGGGACTGATACCTTCATATGCATGGCGGGTAACGTGAGTTTTCCTTTCAAAGGTTGAGCCTGGGGAGTTGGGCAGAGTGGAGGCAGGTGAGTGAGCCCTCCTGTAACTAGAGGTGGAGGCATGGCCTCGTGTGCTTCCAGCTGTAAGAGGGGAAAAGCATAAGTTTTCAGTGCTTCAGCAGAGAGGTGAACCAAATGGTTACTGTGACCCAACTATATTAACCAAGTACACTCAGGGAGGGGTTTCGGGAGGGCACAGCTGAAAGGGGCCACCTCAGCATTCCCCCAGCTGTTCATAAATGGAAAGGTGGAATTATTGCCTGGGAAAGTCCTTCCTGTGCATGGTTACCATGCATGGAAATGGAAAGGATTTGGCAGCATTTTTCTTGTAGACACTGCTTGGAAGGACTAGAATATAATCCAGCTTGGAAGTGTGCCTCAACAGGTAAGGGCAGGTGTTTCTTTTGGTCAACCTGGCTGTTCTTATGCCTTGGGGCTTCCTTTTTAGTTTTACTTTCAAGTATTTTAAATGGCTTCAGGGGATATCTGGGTGCTTCTTGTTTTTGTTTTGTTTTGCCTTGCTTTGCTTTGTTTTGTTTTAGTTTGAAAGAGTGCTTCACTGGGAACAATGGGCCTGTGTTGGATGCTTGCCCAGTGGAATCTTGCACAGCATGGGATCGCATGTCACCAGCTTCCCTTAGCACAGTAACCCAATCGTTAAGTTTCTTTTGTTGTTGTTAATTCAAATTGTAAACCCTCAGGCGTGCACATCGTTCTCTAAAGAGATGGCTTAAAGAGAGTGATTTAGTGGGGAAATAGCTACCTACCTATGAAGTCTTCTTAATTAATGATAGTTATTTATATTGTGGACTTAATGAAAATGGATCTGATTTTAAGCAAGCTTCAAATGCTGATGATTTATAATTTACACTCCCATTCTCCACCCCTGCCGTCCAATGGCTGTGTGTTATTTAGGTGACTCTTGGGGGCATTTGGAATGGATGACAGGTGATTGTAATTGTCCCTCTTGTGCACTGATTCAAAATCGCGTCTGCCCTGTGTCCTGTGTAGGACTTTCTTGGTGTCTCTCTCTTTGTCACCCATTCTTCCCTGACCCGTTGCACCAGTGGGCACTCACTTGAGTTTATGTAGCCGCTGCTGCCATGAGTCAGGCTTTGTTTCTCCAGCCGGCTCCCTCCGCCAAAAGAGCCTGTTTTGGCATAGCCATTGCTGGTCCCGCCTTCTGCCAGGAACAAAAGCAGGTGACAGTTTCAGAGTGGAGTCAGGCCAGAGGATCCCCTGTCCCCACCATGTGGAAGCCTTCCCTGGTTTTTCACCAGGACCTTCTTAGTTTGGGGTCCCTTTCTCACCTACATTATAAGATGCAAGCTGCCATGCTCCAGTTTCATTGTTTTTTGTTTTGTTTTGTTTTATACAAATATCTAGAGTGAGTATTCCACCTGATTTAAAAGAAAAGTCTCCTGGGTGGAATATAGCCAGTTGCATATTAGGAAATTTTAAATATTAGAAAAGGCTGAGCGATGAAAGCTCCTTGAGTCCAGGACCTGGTTGGGCTTGCTTTTTCTGAGTGCCTGGTCAGCACCCAGGCATGGCAGCGCCTAGAAGTGCTGGAAGGGCGTGTGGCAGCTCTGTGTTGCTGGTGTTCCACCTGGCAGCCCATCACTGCTCCAACTTCACCTGCTGGTAGGTGGGCTCTCCTCATCCCCAGGGAACAAGGCTCCCTGGAGGTGGGGGCAGGGGGTAGGTTTTGGGCTCAGATCAATATTACAGGAGTGATAGGAGCTCCTGGACAAAAAAAGTAGCCTCAACAAGAAGCTTGACTGGTAGCCCCCAATCCCTGCTCAGGATAGATGAGATATCCAATATTTTAGCATATGGAATAGGCAAATCTACAGGGACAGTAGATTGGTGGTTTCTAGGGGCTGAGGAGAGAGGAGGGAGAATAAGGAATGACTGCTAATGGTCACTTCTTTTTGCGGAGCCATGGAAATCTAAAATGGTTCTGTAACCATGGCTGCATAACTTGGTAAATATACTAGCAATTGCTGAATTATACACTTCAAACTGGTGAATTCTGTTGTATAGAAATTGATGTCAATATAGCTGTTAAAAAAGATTTCAAAAATTTTGGAGCTCCCATGGAGAAGGTTAGAAGTGTGGGGCCCTTCAAATGTGACCTACTGAAAAGAAAGCTATTGAGGTAGTTACTTACTTGGTGGTAAGGATGTAAGTCTTGTGGTTACTGTTTCAGTGACAACTAGAAAAAGACAAAGAAAAGGTGAGTTCTTATGTAATGCACTGACACCTCTGGATCTTGGCAAGGTCTAAGCTCTGCCATAGGCTAAGCATATTAAATTAGGTTCAACGTTGATTTTTCTATGCTTGTGCTTTAAGGTATATGATCTGACCCACTGTGCAAAAAGATATGAGCAATAACAATGGGTTTAATATGCTTGGAAAATAAGTTTATATCTCTTTGGAGCCAAAAGAAGTTAGCCACTGTTTGAAACATGAGTAGTTTTGGTATTGATGTCTCTCCTTAGACAATTAGATCCAGTCCAGACCTGGTCTGAGGTTGAAGGAGGACCAGGCCCTCTTGTCTCAAGTCACTCTGTTTCTCTGAATTGCTCCTTCCCCATTGTCTCTCAGTCCAGCTGAGACCAACACCCTGGCTGACTTCACTGTGTACTTCTTCATGAATTTGGAGGTGTTCAAGAATATTATGTTTTGTTCTAAAGTCTTCAGGGCAACCCCTGAAGTTGTGGGAAGGAAGGGGGCTCCTGGTAAGTCACATTTGGGGTTTGGCAAAATCAGTGATCCAGGCGCATCACAGACAAACTTGAAGAACCAGCCCCTTGGCCTCTGAAATTTAATTCCTGTAGTTCTGAGAGATGGTGAATCCATTACTCATGCTCTGACTGTGGCCCTCACTGCTACCTCTGTCTCTGGTGGGTATACAGAAGCCCCTACCTATCTGGGGATTTTGTTCTTTAAAAGCAAGTTTCCAGTGTGCGTGCTTGCATGCATGTATGCATGCATGCATGTGTGTGTGTGTGTGTGGCATGCATGGGCACGTACGTGTGGGGAAGGTGGTGAAAGGAGAAAAGAGTAAAGGAAGATGGTGCAGGATCATTTTGTGCTACTTTCACCTGTGCCGCTGACACCTGCTCCATCCCACACAACTCTTATTCACACTGTCCTTCTTTATACTGCATTTTGCTAATTAGTTTGGTTGTCCTAGCAAGAAAATGCACTTATGGACATGCCAGAAACAGTACTTAATGCATAAAAGGAAATGTTGGCTGGGCGTGGTGGCTCACACCTATAATCCCAGCACTTTGGGAGGCTGAGGTGGGCGGATCACAAGGTCAGGATTTGAGACCAGCCTGGCCAACATAGTGAAACCCTGTCTCTACTAAAAATACAAAAAATTAGCTGGGTGTGGTGGTGAGCACCTGTAATCCTAGCTGCTAGGGAGGCTGAGGCAGGAGAATGGCTTGAACCTGGGAGGTAGAGGTTGCAGTGAGCCAAGATTGCACCATTGCACTCCAGCCTGGGTGACAGAGCAAGACTCCGTCTCAAAAAAAAAAAAAAAAAAAAAAAAGGAAATGTTTTTCTAGAGTACAGTGGCAGCTTGATTTGAAAAATAGTCCTTGAGCTTTCACTAAACCTTAATTGTACAGACCTTTGGTATTCTTTGACACATAAAAATAAATTATTTCCTAACTAAAAGTTTCAAAAGTTTCAAGTCTATGGAGCCAGATTTTTTTTTTTTTTTAATTGGAGATATATGAAAGTCACAGAATAAGTGAAAGAGTTTCCTGACTTAAAGTTGGTAGGAGGAGAGTTTAAATGTCTCTGAATTTATTATTTGGGCAGTTTCACTAAATAAATGTATCTGTTTTCAATTTTCAGTGTAGAGGTCAACTATGATATTAGTTTTATTTCAACTTTGTCTCTGCAATAACTAGGATGTTATTCGTTTAGATTTCTGTTGCCCTGTACCCCTAAATTTGGAAATGATAAAATAAATTATGGTGAATTCATTTAGCATAATGCTATCTCATCATTAAAAATGAGGGTTATAAAAACTATACATGGAAATGACAACCTTCATCATTCAAGAAAAAGCAGGACATCTTTTGACATAAAAATCAACAAGAACTATCTTATGAGAAGGATTAAAGTACATTTAGGAACACATTTAAACATGATACAGTGGTTGTGGTAAAATTATAAAAGAATTACTTATTCTGTTTCCAAATTTTTGTTACTTTTATAATAAAACACATAAATTTAAAAATTCTGATGCTCTTACTTCTTTCAGTGACTTCAGTACCATCTCTGTTTTTCATGGTTACATCCATACCATAGCCACCTGCAGGAAAAATCAGAAACCAGGATAGTCATATTTATCATTGTTTTTCGTAAGTATAGGTCCTCACTGTTGAAGCTGATAACCAAAAACATGATTTCAAGAATTTAAAGCATGATTCTTTCATGTGAGTATTTTTTACAAGATCATTCCCATTTCTTATAACACGTATAATAGAGATTAATTTAATAGTTCCACTTTGGATTCTATTTCTTTATGTTGGGATCTTATTTTTCAGTCTCTAGTTGATCAGCCTGCCCCCTGCTGAGCATCAAGAGGCTTACATAGCAGATTAGGTGTCCTGACCTTTGTTTGACTATAAAATCTCCATTCTTTTCCATGGTAATAAATAGCTGAAGGGGATCTGTCAAGGCACTTAGTGCTATCAACTAATTCATTTTAACATCTCCCATAATGTTCATTGTTCTATATGGAACTCTATGCATATGAGACATTCATGCTTCATTATTTTAGAGTCTGGAGGTAAGAATGGCACTTGATGGATTTAAATCAGGATAAAAATAATTTTATTTGTCGTACTTGTATGGAACTTTACTCTTTCCAAAGTATGAAACATTCACTATAATCAGCTCTTGCATGCTTATCTGCAGACATAAGTATGAAAAACAGTTGAACAAAGCCTGTAAAATCTATAGAAACATGTAGGAAAATACATATTTGTATTTTTTATATACTCCCTTCATTCTTACTCTGCTTCTGAAAAAGAAAACCAGTGCAATCTTGTCCACCGTGTCCCTCAGCATGGATGGTATGAGGCAGGGCTGTTGCCAGAGGGCAGTGAGAATGAAGGCTCAAGTGTTAAACACACAGGAATGCACAGCAAAGGCTCCGTCCCAATTGGGCTCTTCTCTTCTTGCTGTGCTGCCTGGCCCCAGGTTCTGAAAGGACCTGAAATCTGACTTTCCCTGTGATTCTCTCCCTTCCTCTAACTTCCTCTTCCTCCAAAAGTTTATCTTTTGGTTGTAGTTCGAACTGGGTTCTAGAATGCTGAAGCACACTGCTTCTGCCAGGTGCCCCTTGCTTGAAGAGCTCTCCTTCCAGTCTCTGCCTAGTGCCTTCAGGCTCGACTTACCCAGTAGGCAAAGTGGGCACAGTGCCTAGGCCCACAGCACATTTTGGGGCCCACAAAATGTTTACTTTTAACATCAGAAGGAAAAATGAACAGAATCTAATCTGGATTATGTCCTTCTTTATACCAATGCAGTTGTAAAATAGAATTTTAAAAAGTTTTTTGATGGAGGAAGGGGCCTACAAAGGCAAAAGTGTCTAGGGACCATGAAAGTCATACTGTGGCTCTGGGTGACTTCCCTGATGAAAACCAAGACCAAATGAGACCAGGTGATCAACGATCTGGTGGAATAACCAAGATTCGTACACTTAGCTTCAGGGCCTGGTAAATGTGCCAACTTCTTGCTCATTGGTGTTTCTCAAACACAGCTCAAGGCAAGGAATGAGGCATCATGGAAAAAATCCTAGCTGGATCTGAGAAGCCACAGAATGTCTTTATAGGTATGTTTCCTGGAGCTCAGAGGAGGGGCTCCATACACAGTTTAACAAAGGAGTCCAGCCTCATTAAAGGACAAACCTGGCCAGTGAATCTGTCTGCATTCCAGCTATAACCTATATGACTTATGTCATGCAAACCTACGTGCAACTGGACACCTTCTTTGCAATCCTTTGTTTAAGCATTAATTTGATACCTCTGAAACCCTTCTCTGACTTTCTTTTTAAAAAATAGACAATAAGCTGTGGATCAGGAGGCATTTGGGGAGATTAAACCTTTAAATGCACCTGGCAGTCAGTGGGGAGGTGACTAGCTTTCTAGGATGGTACCTGAATTGATATGAAATATTACCATGAAATGAACTGTTTATAACAATCCACAGAAACTTTTACTTCCTACAAGTTATTGCTTATTTTGATCTTTCAGTGAAAGTTGCTGCTGACAGCTATACATTTGGGATTGGCTGGATGGGTTCCACTTGCAGTCATTTAGGAAGATGGATCATGACTCTGTTTGCTAAGAGTACAGTCTCCAGGCAGCAAACTTGGAAAGTTTTGCTTGTTCTTTCTTTATCCAGAAAAATAGCAGGCATTTCTAGGCCCTCCATCTTTTCCCTGAATCCCGATGACAAAGGATTTCTGCAGTAAAAAGCCAAGGGTTCCCCACCTTCCAGATGGTGTGAAGTGATGACCTACTTAGAAATCAGATGCCTTCCTTCACGGCCTGGGAGCTCCTCATTGGAAGGTACTTTGTGGATGTAACCGGCTCTAGGCAGGTACAGGTAGATGCCTGTCTCTCAATCTGAAGCCACCCCAATGTCTGTGTGTCCCACTGCCAATCTGAGGTGTCAGGTAAGTGTTGGGAGACTGATTCTTTTAAACCAAATATAAGAGGAAACTTTCTATAAGTGAGTTATATTAAATGGAGAATGATGGCGTGGCGCACAAGCCTGGACTAGGATCTTCCCATGGGACCTAGAGTATATTCCCAGGACTTCTTTTTTACACACTTTAAGTGCTGATAGTTTTTTAAAAGTGTAACATTAGGAAAAGGAACGTTTCCTGCCCAGGTATGTGCCTGCGCCTGCCTATCCTAGCAGGATTCACCAGTGTGTTCATTTTCCCAAAGCCCTACTTAATGGAAGCACTGTCAAATAACATAATTTTTAACTTCTCAGATAGTTGGGCCACTTCACTAGAACTAAGGATGAGCAGATCATTCAAGCTCTCAATTCCAAAAGTATACTAATTTCCATCCATAGTTCTAAAGGGTTGCTTTGTGGTTATTTTATAGTTAATGTTTTTGTGAAGGTGTAAAAATGATCCCATGTCACTTTTCTAGGCAAGAAGACACAATTTTAAATCATTTTTCTACTTTTATGAGCTTTTTCCTTTCTATTTTATTTAAATGATGTCACATCTACCTAAAACTATTCAGACGATGCTGCTGTCTAACATACACACATACACAAGGACAAACCACTGTTAGTGACAGTGAACCATCACGTTAACTGTTTACCATCATATTTGGGTTTAAATCATCACGTTATCTTATTCTAATGACATATGAAACACTTTGTTCTTGATACAACAAAGATAATGAAGAAGCTAAGTATTTTCCTCTCCATCTTTTGTTTTAGGAATGTTTCTATACTCTGTTAGTGAATTGCAAGTATTTTTATAGCTTCTATTACTCCAATCTTTATACACTTTAAGTTTTAAAACAAAACAACAACAAAATTGCTAAAGTATTAGAAAACCATCCACTGGCTATTGACCTGATAACACAGAAGGGCCCAGCAGTTTGACTCCAGGAAAGCCAATGCCCTGGAGTTGACTGTCTCGGAGGCTTGGCTTTGTCTCTATAACACCCCGGAGATGGGTTTGCTGCTTGCTACAGTTGGCATCCTGGATTGTCATGACTGGGGGCAGGTGGGATAGGGCACCAGCTTTGTGATTATGCTGGTTTGTTTACAGTTGTGTCCTGCTACTGTTAATAATGGCAAATGAAACAAACAATGTAAACACAGACTTCTTTTTGTTTTTCATAATCTGAGAAGGTAGTTAGTTCTTAGTTCTGGTCAGTTTCACCAATCTAAGGAGTTTTTTCCTGTTCTTTTTTTTTTCTTTTTTGAGACAGAGTCTTGCTCTGTCGCCCAGGCGGGAGTGCAGTGGCGCAACCTTGGCCCACCGCAGCCTCCGCCTACTGGGTTCAAGCAATTCTCCTGCCTCAGCCTCCCAAGTAGCTGGGGTTACAGGCACGCACTGCCACGCCCAGCTAATTTTTGCATTTTTCGTAAAGATGGGGTTTCACCATATTGGCCAGGCTGGTCTCGAACTCCTGACCTCTGGTGATCCACCCACCTCGGCCTCCCAAAGTTCCTATTCTTTTTTAAGACAGAATCTGGCTCTGTTGCCCAGGCCAGAGTGCAATGGTGCCATCACGGCTCACTGCAGCCTTAATCTCCTGGGCTTAGGTGATCCTCCCGCCTCAGCCTCCTGAGTAGCTGGGACTATGAGTGTGCACCACCATGCTTGGCTAATTTTGTATTTTTTGTAGAGTTGGGGTTTTGCCATATTATCCAGGCTGGTAAGTTTCTCTGCAAGCTTGAAGCAGAGCTGTTCATTTTAATTTTTCCTGTGTAATCTCTGATCAAACTCATGTGGATGTTTTGCAGGGCCTAAGAGTAAAGCAGGACCCCTCTGATTCTCTGGAGTACGTCTGTGTGGGGATAGACATCTGCCTTAGGTTAGCTCTGACAGATCTGTGCCTTAGCTCTAAGAGAGAACATATGGAGGTAAGAAGAAACTATTCTGCTTTTCAAATGAATACCTTTTAAAAATCTCACTACGTTTCACAAGTCCACTATTAGACTACTGATTAATTGCTTCTCAAAAAAAGGAATGTGCCAGAGGTTTTGCCTCCACTTCAAAAAGTAAAGTGATAATTTGTCAGTTACCAGTTAACGTCATCCACTTAGGTATCTAAACTGGTAATTCTCATCTCAAAGTGAATTTTTTTTGGCAGGGGGAAACCCAAGTTGACTTGTAAGAGTATATATATGGGAAACAGTTTTCTTCCTTTTTTTTTCTTCTTCTAAGTTTGATCCTGGAAAATTCCTGAATTAATTAGATCATTTCAAAGATCACACTTTTCTTTAGATTAGAGGTAATTTTACAGCATGGTAAACAGCAATGTTTACCATGTATGGCTTAATCAGAGAGGCCCAGTCAGCACAGGGTTGTTTCTAGAAGGCCCCTTACCTATACTTTAACTTCACCTCTGAGTTGTTCTCTTTGTCCAGTGGAGAGAGAGAGAGGGAAGAGGAGAGCAAGATAGCGAGAGGGGAAACTGAGATTGGAAGAGAAGGAATTATAAGGCCGTATCATATTCTAAATAAAACAACACAAGTCATTTTACAATGCTGAAAACAATACAGAAAGATCTTGCCTCTAGACCCTGCTATATTTTAACCAGCCTTCTCTTTTTCCCCACTTATTTCCTTTGAAAGACCTACCCTAAGCAGAATGCATACAACTAAAGTCATCTTTTATAACCAATTAATCACTTTAACCAGAATGCTAGAAACTGCAGAACTTCATCTTCTTTTCTCCAATAAACACTTACTTTCTAAACAGCAAACCTTACATCAAAGTCTCAGAGAAAGGCAGAAAGGTCAGTCTTCCTGTTTACTTACCTGGTTTGAGGTTTTGAAGGAATTGGAAACAACTTTGAATAAATCCCCCTCTCTCTTTCTTCCCCTGATGTTTTCTTCCAGAAATTTGCAGTGCTCACTTTTTTTTTATCCAGACCCAGCCAAGGTGTGTTAAAGCTGAGTGATCTTTCAAAAATGTTCACTTCTCTTTCTCTCCACCTTGTTTCTTTCAACTCTTTGCTTCCAAACAAGTCCTGACAAAGGTGTGTCGTGGTTTACAGCGTTACTCCACCCTTCCAATTATCTGACACTTGCTGGATTTAAAAAAAAAAAAAATCTGCCTGCAGGAATCAAACTTTACTGGAGGCAGAAAGCTTCTCCTTCCAGAATTCCAGATTAACTGTTTATAGGCCCATGGGGAAAAGGAAACAAAAGACCAGCATAAAGGAAATGCTTTTTTATTGCCTACCTTCTATGGCTAGAGAACTGCCACAACTTTGTGGCAGTACCCTTTCTCAGTGCCATGGGTACTGGAATCCCACTGCATGATTCAGGAGTGGTCTAGGCACATGGATGGCCTGTGGTCATAGTGCCCGAGCCCTAGAGAAACTGAAGTTGGCAGGATTTATATTCAAGATCTCTTTCCCCTATAAATGTCTTTGTCCTCTCTCCACTCTTGTGACTCAAGGCAGGTCAAGCCCATCTGGAGAAAATAGTTGGTGAACTAATTCATAATATGCTAATGACTGAATGTACTGGGCAATTGGTGGGGTAGGGGTTCATTTTACAAAAGAGGCAACCAGATATAGTGATGCTGACCTAAAAGAGTGACATGTTAGTGATGGAATTTTAGGCATTTAGCCATCTAATAATGGAGAGAGGTGCTGTTGGGGAGTGATAAGGACCTTCCTGTCCTTCAAATCAGGTGACCACATAGTCTCCATACACCTAAAGACATGTGTGGGCTTCCAGATGTCCTGCAACTCCAAGTACATCCTGGGGACCTTTAGATTTCCCTAGATGGTCTACTTGCATCAATCAGGATAATTTTTGTGAATACCTGGATAGCATCTGGCATTCCAGGGGGCCCAAAGACTAGCTTGAGACCCTTGGTGTTGGTAAAATGGGAAGTCTGACCCTGGAACTCACTCAGGCAGTCCTTTGAGGCCATAGCACATTCCTGGCACCCAGCATCACAATGGGATCCCCAGTTCTGAGGCATTATCCTAAGATACTGGAAGGGAGCAGTGGGGCCCCTACGGCATAGCACTGACGTACGACTGCACCTTGCTATTGTGGGCACTGCATCCCATGGAAGGGTAGCAGACCACGGCAACACCTGCGGGGCTCTTGCTCCTAAGCTGCCCATATTCCACACTGGAGTATGCATTTCAGAACCCTTTCAATGATGCAGAATTTGACACTGCTTTCCCCAAATAAATACTCAACATGTCTTCCATCAGTCCTATAGGAGAAGAACACTGAAGGACCCAGAACACACAAAGCTTTCAGCATAAAATAGACATGACCCTGCATCATTTATTCCTTTATTCATGAATTCAAGAATTAAACAAAAAGATATTGGCTCCTGCTTGGAGCCAGGCATTAAACTATGTGCTAAGAGTTTGGTGGTGAAATATGGACATATTTCCTGTGCTTATGGAGTTCACAGTCTAATGGAAGAAGACAGGCCTTACATAATATATTAGTCGGTGAGGGTTCCCGTAACAAAATACCACGAACTGAGTGGCTTAAGCAACACAAATTTATTTTTTCACAGTTCTGTGGGCTGGAAGTTGAAGATCAATGTGTCAGGAGGTTTGATTTCTCCTGAGACCCCCTCTCCTTGGCTTGCAGATGGCCGCCTTCTTGCAGTGTCCTCACATGGCCTTTCTCTGTGCATGCACATCCCTGGTGTCTCTCTCTGTGTGTCCTAATCTCCTCTTCTTATAAGGACATAGTCAGATCGAATTAGAGTCCACCCTGATGGGCTCCTTTTTACTTAAATTTAACTACTTCTTTAAAAACCCTATCTTCAAATAAACTCACTGAGACACTAGTGATTAGGGCTTCACATATGAATTTCAGAGGGACGCAATTCAGTCTATAACAGTTATGTACAATATATAATTGCAGATTGTATATATATATATTATAAGAGCAACTGCAAGAATGTGATAACTATTATAAAGAAAGTGTACCGACTTGAGGCCAGGAGTTCAAGACCAGCCTGGGCAGCATAGCAAGACCCTGTCTCTACTGAAAAAAAAAATAGCTGGGTATGATGGCATATACCTGCAGTCCCAGTTACTCAGGTGGTTGAGGCAGGAGAATCACAAGAGCCTAGCTGTTCAAGGTTACAGTGAGCTATGATGGCGCCAATGCACTCTAGCCTGGGTGACAGAGCAAGATCAGAAAGAAAGAGTACTGGGTACTATGAGAGCATAAGAAGAGACATAATCTTGGAGAGGAGTGTTAGGGAAAGTCGTGCTACATAAGTGATAGGTGAAGGTTGAAAAGAGATCAACACAAGTGAAGGGCAGGTTGGAGAGTGTTCTAATATCTAGATGGGGCAATAGTCTCTGAGAAGTCTCTCAAGTGGAAGCTGCATGGTGAGATGGGGGAACAGTGATGAGGCCAATTTGCTCAAAAGCATCAAGTGAAGGGAGGCAGGCAGTGAGCGAGAGGCTGGCAAGGGAGGCAGGACTAGATCACACAGGGCCTCACAGGCTGTGGAGGGACGTGTTTTGGGTTATGTGACAAATGTTCTTAAGTTGACATTAAGGAGCAACTCGCTACGGGCACTGTGTGGGTGTTCGGATTATTGATCCCAGGAAAGAAGAGCAACTGCAACTAATGCTTTCTAGAACTACTGTGAGCCAGATATTTTACATCCATTCTCTAACACAATCCCCACAATGACTCCGAGAGGTATGTACCATTATTATCTTCATTTTATAGCTGAGAAAAGTGAAGTTTGACTGAGTAACAGGCTAAAGGTCTTCCATCTCGTAAGTGGCAGAGTCTAATAGATTCCACTTGACTCTTGAACCTTCATTTCCTGCCTTGTGTATTATTAAAATTTAAGTCTGCTCATAACTGTGAACTGAAAGAAAATAGGCAATATTAGAACAGATCAGGCTGAGAGCAAATTATAACTAAAAAAAAAAAAAACCCAAAACCATCTGAACAGTGAGGATGTTTTCAGTTAACAGCAGTATGGTATTGGAATAGTTTATTGATAGTTTTAGACAGAAATCTGTTTATAGAACTCAGCAACCACAGACCAATCAATTATTCAACTATAACAACTATATAAAACCAAACACACAAGCCAGGCATTGTGGCTTATACCTATAATCCCAGCACTCTGGGACGCCAAGGCAGGAGGATCTCTTGAGGCCAGGAGTCTAAGAGTAGCCTGGGCAATATAGTGAGATCCCATCTCTATAAAATAAAAATAAATTAAAAAATGAAATAAAACTAACATGCTAAGCAACCATCAGAATCAGCATGGATGGTATTTTCCTTCCCTTGGGTTCCTATAAAAATATTGGTATTCTCCAGGTACAATAAAACAATCAGATCTATAACAGATAACCCCTGAAGTTAATCAGTCAAGGATCCTCTAAGCTAACTCAACAGCTGATAAGATTGCACATCTGTGTGTGCACGTGCCGGTTCTCACATATTCAGATGTGCATATGTGAGTAGTGTTTACAGAGTCCTATATTAGGCACTTTGGGGGAGAAGAAAAAAGAATTCAAGTACTCACATTCTAGTTATTCAGTGTTCATAGTTTATTGTACTTGGCAAATCTGTGAGTAAGACATGGTACATGGAGTGAAAGAAACTTCATTTAACATTTCTATATTAAGTTCCTACCATATGCCTGGTAGTAAGGGAGTTGTTTTTAAAATGTTTTTAAATTAACCAGAAAACAACAAAATTCTTGCCAAAATGAAGAAGCAAAGGGTCAACTTTAGGAAATAGAAGTGACTAAGACACCGGAAAGGTGTTTTTTGCTCTCTGACTGTGTTTGGAGCTGCGTTAATGAGTCACAGTAATCCATTTTTGATGGACTAGAAAGGAAAGTACCTTAAAAGGCAACCTGGAAAAATAGTTATACTTCCAAAATTATCGACTGACTTTTAAATACGCTGGGGAGAAAGAGTGTCTTTTCATGTGTGGCCCAGATTGGCACCAAGTGACCAGATGCATCACTCTCTGAGCAACATGAGTACAGGCAGACTCTGCTTTATGTGGCTGATGTGTTTCTGAAAAGGGATTTGTTTTTGGTGACCAGACTGAGTGCTTTTGCCAAGTGACTATTCCCTACCTTATGGAATGTTTGTAGACGCATATTTTCTTTATGTGTTTGGTTTAAAGGGGTGTACCAATAGGTGGATTTCTACCTATTCTATGATTCTTCTCTCATAAAAACAGTATCACATGATAGTGCCATGATGTGTTTATGATACTTTCACCAGGTATCCTATAGCTTTGGGACACATTTTGCCCTCCATTCTCAAGAGATAATAAGAAATAAAGTTCTCTGAGAAGGAGGTGAGAGAAAACAATTTTATATTTTCTGAGGTAATTCCAGTATCTACAATTGCTGATTCAGCTCTTTTGTTGGACAGTAAATCCACTGATTTTTTTTAAAAAACCTAATTCTTACATATTAAATAAAAATAATACAACAATTATTTGTTACAGTTTTCTACTACTGTTCGAAGACTGGAAGACCATCTTCCTGTTTGGCTTCTTTGCTTAGCATGTGCTACTAGATAAGACTTCTCTATACACAATTATGACAATATCATATGTCATGGTGTGTGGAATTATTTGGCTTTTGGAAGGACATAGCTGAGTAGTACCAACTCCTGCCCTTCCCATGTGGGCTTGTTGAATTATCGCCAGTTGTGTTCCTTGCTGCCTTGATTATAATAACAAAGCACCCTGGTTTCCTTTTCTTCCATTCCCAACTTCAGATCTATTCATTCATTTTTCCATTCAAAACTCATATTTGTTGAGTGAGTGGGCTACCACCTATGGAGTGTCTATCATGAGCAAGGCATGAGGTGTATAAATACAATTGAGGGTGAAATATAAAACCTGCCTTCCAGTAATTTACAACATAAAAAGAAAAAATATATGAACACAGTCACCACATATACCAATAATTACAACATACGGAAGAATATAAACCACAAGAGAACAGTTAAGGACTATGAAAATCCACTCTCAGCTGTGAACATCAGTCAAAGCTTCACAAAAGAGGAGTCATTTGAGCTGGGCCTTAAAGGATCGGGGGTGGTGAGAAGTCAAGGCTGAAGAAGATATTTCAAGCACAGAGTCCAGCACGAGAGGCACAGATGCAGGACAGAGGAAGGCTTGGGTGGAGAGTGGCGGAGTATAGTGTGAGAAAGGAGAGAAGGAGGAGAGGTGGGAAGGGTAGGATGCACCTACTCTTCAGAGAGAGTCTGAAGTGCCAGTCTGCAGCATGTCGGTGTCATTCTGAGGGTGAGGGGGAGTTGCCGAAGGTTCAGCTGGGCTGAACAAAGATAAATTCGGTGATAGTGTAGACAGTGGAGTAGAACAGAAAGAGGCAAGATAGACTGATGGGGATGCTCTGGCAGTAGTTTAGTGAAGAGCCTGAGCTTTAGCAAGGCAAAGGTGAAAAAGAAAAAGGAACTGAGCAGCGCAAGATCAGCCAGGTTGGACAGAGACAATGATATTTAGTGGTTGCTGTTAAGATGAGGGAGACTGCAGGGCCTAGGATGATGCTGAGATTTTTCCAAGCCAACCACTAACTACAGCACTTCCCTCCCCTTCTCTGCCAAGTTACCTTTCTCAAAAGTCCCATGTTAGAGATTACTTTCTGGTGGAGGATATAAAAACAATAACAACAACAAAAAGTGTATTCCCTTTGGTTTGCACTCTTCCCTGCTCCCATTTTGTCCTGTGTTCACCAGCTAACATTATCAATGGGAGATGCGTTAAAAAAAAGAAAAAAAAAAAAAAGATTCCGTTCTCTGGACTTGAAGAACTTAGACATTAAGAATATAGGATTATATTAGAATATATCACCTATAGATGATGCATTTAATTAAAGCAACCATAGGTTATTTCTAACACATGGCCTACTAAATTATTTCTAACTTATTTCAAGTAATTGAACAATTATAAATTAGCTTTATCAAAAGACAAAAATGAGCCAAAGAAAAATCTGTGCAGTGTTAGCCTTAGCACTTGCTCCCCTTTTGCTAGAGTTTGAATGTGTCCCCCAAAGTTCATGTGTTGGAAACTTAATCCTCAATGCAACAATGTTAAGGGGTGGGACCTTTAAGAGGTGATTAGGTCATGACTCTACCCTCATTAATAGATTAATGGCATTATCTCAAGAGTAGATTTGTTATCTCTGGAGTTGGTTCCTTATAAAAGGATGAGTTTAACCCCCTTCTCTCTCTCTCTCACCCATATGAGGCCTTCTGTTATGTTATGACATAACAAGAAGGCCCTCACCAGATGCCAGCCCCTCAATCTTGGACTTCCCAGCCTCCAGAATTGTGAGAAATATTTTTTAAAATAAATTACTCTTTGGTATTCTGTTATAGCAGCACAAATCAGACTAGGACACCCTTTATAATCAGAGAAAAATATCCTTTTGATTCCAAAAGATTAGCAGAAGAAATGAAAATCCTCCCATCAGGATGGGAAGTGACTTCTAGTTTTATGCTTGGCAGTGTTTACCTACCCACCCTGGTAGAGTTAAGCCTCTCTAAGAACTGGGGCAAGCCAAGTCATCTGCACTTTATTTGCTCAGAAATGACATGGGAGGGATGTCAGGAGCAGCAAGAAGAGGAAGAGTTTAATACTGCTCACAGAAAAAGATAGGCTCTCAAAATCTGATTATTTTATATAAATAGACCAGTTATTTGAAATTTGTGTTAGGCTTGATCCCTATTGGGGGGACAACAAAAAAATTCAACAAAACAGCTGGAAGCCACCTGATAGATGGATTTGCCAGAGTGCTGAAAAGTCTGCATAAGGATGAGCATTCTCTTATGCTGCAGGCCATGATTCAGGAGATGGGCTTAGTTTTCACAAAACATGTCTACACAGGACTATCTTCATTAATATAAAGACCGCACCCTATTACCTGGCTTGTGGTTGCCACTATTTTCCTCAAGGATATATCTGTAGTACATGAACTCATGCTGAGAATCAGGTCTCATTGCCTGACATACTCACTGACTTAACATTCTACTGATTATAACAGTCATCTAAAAGTTTTTGAACTGTCATTATGCCACTGGTTTCTAATATGTGTTTTTGAGGACCCTGGTGTCAGCAATTTGCCAGAATCAGATGCAAATCAGAGAACTCACATTCCAGTAAAATTCACTTTTTAGTGGTCTAGGAGCTTTGACAAATGCATATAGTCATGTAACCACCACCATATTTAAGATATAGAACAGTCCCATTGCATCGTAAAATTCCTTTATGCTTCATTGTGGTCCACTCCCATTTCCAGCCTCTGGCAGCTATCTCTATAGTTTTACCTTTCCAAAATGTCATATAAGTGGAATCATACAATATGTAACCTTTTGAATCTGGCTTTTTTGATCTAGCATTGAGATTTATTTATGTTGTTGTAAGCATAATAATTTACCTCTTTTTATTACTGAGTAATATTCCATTGTATGGAACTATAATTTTTTTATACATTTATATGTTTATAGACATCTGGATTATTTCCCATTTTGTCAATTATGAATAAAGTTGTTATAAACATTCATGTACGTATTTTATACGAACATAAGTTTTCATTTCTCTTGGGTAAATGCCTAGGAGTAAAACGCTTGCCTGAGTAAATGTATGTTTAACTTTATAAGAAACTGGCAGTTTACCAAAGTTTTATACCATTTTGCATCCCTACTAGCAGTGTATAAGAGTTCTAGGTGTTCCACATCCTTGTCAGCTTTTGGCATTATCCATTTGTTTCATTTTAGCAATTCTAATAAGTGTGGAGTGATATTTTATTGTGGTTTTCATTGGCATTTTTCTAGTGACTAATGATGTTGGTCATCTTTTCACATGCTTATTTGCCATTCATGTATCTTTTTTGGTAGTATCTGTTCAAATCTTTGCCAATTTTAAAACTGAGTTGTTTTCCTACTGAATTTTGATAGTTCTTTATATATTCTGGATACAAGTCCTTTATCAGATAGGTGTTTTTGCAAATATTTTATCCCAGTCTACAGCTAGATGACTGTTTTCTTAACAAGGTCTTTTAGAGAGGAAGTCCAATATTTGTCATTTTTTTTCCTACTATGAATCATATTATTGATGTCATGTCTAAGGAATCTTTGCCTAACCTGCATTCACAGGATTTTCTTTTCCTTTTTTTTTTTTGAGATGGAGTCTCGCTCTGTCGCCCAAGCTGGAGTGCAGTGGCGCGATCTCAGCTCACTGCAACCTTCCTCTTCCAGAGGTTCAAGCAATTCTCTTGCCTCAGCCTCCCGAGTAGCTGGGACTACAGGCGCGCACCACCATGACTGGCTAATTTTTTATATTTTAGTAGAGATGGGGTTTCACCATGTTGACCAGGCTGGTCTCAAACTCGTGAGCCCTGGCAATCCACATGCCTTGGGGTCCCAAAGTGTAAGTATTACAGGCGTGAGCCACCCTTCCCGGCCAAGGATTTTTTAATATTTTTTTCTAGAAATTTTAATATTTTCAGCTTTACATTTATGCCTATGGACATTTTTGAGCTAATTTGTATATAAAGTGCAAAGCGTGGACCAAGGTTCATTTCTAAAAATTTAAAAATTTTTTTTAGAAAATGAGATCTTCCTATGTTGCCCAGGTTGGGCTCAAACTCCTGGGCTCAAGTGACCCTCTGTCCTCAGTCTCTCAAGCAGCTGGGAGTAGAGGCATATGCCACTGTACCTGGCTCAAGGTTCATTTTTAAATATAAGACTATCTGTTAGTTCTAAAACCATGTATTTAAAAGATTATCCTTTCTCCATTGAATTATCCTTCCAAATTTGTCAAAAATCAACTACTCACATAAGTAAGGATTGATTAAAATTGATTTATCAACTACTCACGTAAGTAAGAATTTATTCTTACCTCTGTTATGCTCCATTGATCTGTGTGTTTACCTGTCACCAATACCATACTGCCTTAATTGCTGTAACAATATAATAAGTCTTGAAATCAGAAAGTACAGACCCTATGAATGTTTTCCATTGCATAATGGTGTACATTCTGGACTCTGAATTGAGAAAGTGTAAATCGTTCAACTTTGGGGTTTTGGCTATTCTATTTCCTTCGTTTTTTCATATTAATTTGAGTTCTCCAGAAAATCTTACTTGTAAATATATTGGGATTGCATTGAATTATAGTTCTATTTAGGAAACAAATGGCATCTTAACCACAGTAATTCTTTTAATCCACAAACATGGCATATTTTTCCATTTACCTATATTGTTTTGACTTCTTTTATTAGTGTTATAGTTTTCAGCAAACAGAATTTACACATATTTTGTTATGTTTGTACCAAAGTACTTAATATTTTATGGTGCTATTTAAAATGCTTTTTTTTAAAAAAAATCTTATTTTCTAATTTTTTGTCAATGATATATAGAAGTACAGTTAGTTTTTGGCCGGGTGCGGTGGCTCACGCCTGTAATCCCAGCACTTTAGAAGGCTGAGGCAGGTGGATCACCAGGTCAGGAGATCGAGACCATTCTGGCTAACACGGTGAAGCCCTGTCTCTACTAAAAATACAAAAAAAATTAGCCCAGTATGGTGGTGGGTGCCTGTAGTCCCAGCTACTTGGGAGGCTGAGGCAGGAGAATGGCGTAAACCCGGGAGGCAGAGCTTGCAGTGAGCTGAGATCCCACCACTGCACTCCAGCCTGGGCAACAGAGCAAGACTCCCTCTCAAAAAAAAAAAAAAAAAAGAAAGTACAATTAGTTTTTATATATTGACTTTGTAATATTGCTAAACAATGGTTCTAGTACAATTTTGGATATTCTTTGAAGTTTCTTACATAGACAGTCATGTCATCTGTGAATAGTTCTATTTCTTATTTTCTAATAAAGAAATACCCTTTATTTATTTTTTGCACACTGGCTAGAATCTCCAATGCAATGTTGAATAGAGTAGTAAGAGAGGACATCTTTGATTTATTCCCATCTGGGAAGAGAAGCACTTAGTGTTTCACCATTAAGTATCATGGTAGCTATAGGATTTTTGTAGATCCCCACTATTAGGTTGAGAAAACTTCCTTCATTACTAGTTTCTTGAGAGTTTGGTTTCTTAAAATCATGAATGCATGTTGATTGTCAAATGCTTTTTCTGCATCTATTAAAATAATTACGTTATTTGTCTTCTTTGGTCTGTTGATATGGTGGTTACATTGATTTAAAATTTTCTTTTCTTTTTGTTTCTTTTTAACTATTTACTACTACATCTCACAGAGCTTACAGATTGGCATATTCTTTTTTTATTATTATTTTTTATTTTTTTTGGCTGGACACAGTGGCTCACACCTGTAATCCTAGCACTTTGCAAGGCCAAGGCAGGAAGATCACTTAATGCCAGGTGTTCAAGACCAGCCCAGGCAATGTAAGCAAGACCATGACTCTACAGATAAATTTAAAAATTAACTGGGCATGGTGGTGCACACCTGTAGTCCCAGCTACTCAGGAGGCAATGGTGGGATGATCACTTGAGCCCAGTTCAGGCTGCAGTGAGTGGTGACCATGCCACTGCACTCCAGTCTGGGTGACAGAGTAAGACTCAGTCTCAAAAATTTTTTTAAAAAGATTTACCATCTTTACTACTTTTAAGTGTACATTTCAGTGATAATAAATACATTTATATCTTTTTTTTTACCTTTATACCCCCTCCCTCAACAGAATTTGGTTCTTTTTCATAATTTCTCTTTGTTGATATTTTCTGTTTGGTGAGTCATTGTACTCATACTTTCTTTTAGTTATTTAGATACGGTTTCTTTTACCTCTTTGAATATATTAAAATAGCTGATTTAAAGTTTGTGTCTAATAAATCTAATGTCTGGACTTTTTCAAAGACAGTTTCTATTAATTGATTTTTAAAACTTTATGTGGGTTATAATTTCTTGTTTCTTTGCATATCTCATAATTATTTTGCTTTTGAAAACTCAACATTTCAAATAATATAATATGGCAACTCTGAAACCAGACTCTCCTCCCTCTGCAGATTTTGTTGTTTTTATTGTTTGCTACTTTTTCTTATATTTTGGCTGTGATTTTCCTGGACTAATTCTGTAAAGTCTGTATTCTTTGTTACATGTGGCCACTAAAGTCTTTGCCCAGTTAGCTCAGGGGTCAGCTAATAATTGGACAGAGATTTCCTTAAATGCCCTGAACCAATAAGTCTCTGAATCTTTGCCAAGGGATTCTGTGTGCATGCAGGGGCACACATTTAAGATTCAGCCAGCCAGTTGACAGCTCTGCCTTAGCCTTTACTTTCTGCTTTCACAGAGCCTCAAAGTCATCCATAGGGCCTTCTTAGGTCTTTCCTGAGCATGCACACAGCCCTAAATATGTACACATGTCTATGCATGTACATGGTCTTCTAGATTCCCAGAAATATGTTAGAACTTTTAAAAGCCACTATGGATATCTTATCCCGAGTTTTTCCTTTTAAGCTTTTTGGTTAGCCTCTTATCTCCCTCAACTGTTATCCATTTCCTTGGGTAGCCACAATGTTAGACAATTGCATTGAATTGTTTTTGACAAATGCCCCACAGAAAAGGCTTTTCACACTGAATGAGCTCTGAGACAGGTCAAATAAAGACAATCTTGTAAGTGGAATCTTCCAAAGAACCACCAGAAGGGTCAAATAGTGACAATGCTCTGTGAATACAGCTTTGAAGGAACTCTGACTTCATTCTGTCCATTCCAGTGGCTGCCAGCCTCCAGCTTCTCACCATGATCAAAGATACCACAGAGTTGGGAGGGGATGGAATAGGGCAAGTTAAAACGCCACAAAGCTTGCTGCTCTTACTGAGCCATTTTCCTGAATAAATACTTCCCAGGTTGCTACAAGACTTTGGTTAATTTTCAGATTTCTGAAAAAGTTGTTCTATTTTTTCCCAGTTCCCCCATTACTTCATAAAAGAGAAAATATTAAGAGGTCCTTGGCCAGGTGTGGTGGTTCATGCCTATAATCCCAGCACTTTGGGAGGCCAAGGCAGGTGGATCACCTGAGGTCAGGAGTTTGAGACCAGCCTGATCAACATGGTGAAACCCCGTCTCTACTAAAAATACAAAAACTTAGCCAGACGTGGTGATGAACGCCTGTAATCCCAGCTACCTGGAAGGCTGGGGCAGGAGAATCACTTGAACCTGGGAGGCAGAAGTTGCAGTGAACCGAGATTACACCATTGCACTCCAGCCTGGGCAATAAGAGTGAGACTCTGTCTCAAAAAAAAAAAAAAAGAGGTTCTCACTCCATCATTTTCACTGATATAACTCCCATTGATTTATTTACTTTGTTTATTTTTATTTTCTGGAGATGAGGCTTGGACATGACATATTTTCCTTTTAATATATTGCTGAATTTTATTATTGATGTTTTACAAAAAACTTTTGTGTCCTTGTTTATGAGAGATATTGTTCTGTAGATTTTTCTTTCTTGTAAAGTTTTTGCCTTATTTTGGTCAGGGTAATAATGGTGTCATAAGATAAGCTGGGAATTGCTCATTTTTCCTTTATTTTCTGGAAGAATTTGTGTAGAATTGGTATTATTTCTTTCTCAAAAGTTTGATAGAATTTTCAGTGAAGCTATTTGAGCATGAAGTTTTATTTACTAGAAAGATTTGACCTACAAATAAAATTTTCTTAATAGATGTAGAATTATTCAGGTTATCTATTTCTTTTTGAGTGAGCTGTGATGGCTTGTGTCTTTCAAGAGCTCGTCCATTTCACTTAAATTATAGAATTGCATCATATGTTCTATTTGTTGCAATATTTGAGATGTATCCTCTAGGAAAGACATACACACAAGTTAGGGTGATTTACTTCGGCACCATTAATTTCATTTTTTCCCCACAGAATACAAATCACTAGTAGTGTAGCAACAGTAATGGACTTTGGTCTTAGAGTGAGGAATTGGCCAAGAATTTCCAGAATGTTTGGGAGCAGAAGTGTTCAGTACATGTAGCATCATGGCAAGGAATCTGTGCGCAAGCACTATCTATGGACTACGAAAATATTATATTATACATTATTGCGATCATAGTGGTTACCTTCCCATTCTGTAACCAAAATTAATTTTCACCCATTCCTCTTAGTGGTGGATTTAGGAAGAAATGTGACTCATTTTTTGGCCAATGGTAGATGAGGAAAAGTTTTTTCAGGACTTTTAGGAGAAGTTTATTGCTTCTAAGGAGAAAAAGAAGAAATAGCCATTTTCTTTTTCAGGACATTGGTACTTCTGCATGTGATGTCGACATGCTAATGTATTTCACTCACAAGGGTATCACCACAGTGAGGAGATGAGGATTGGAAACATCCTTGCTCCTCAATGACAACATTGAGAGCCTGAATGTACCTCTGGATTCTTTGTGTGTGAGAAAATAAACTTCCTTACCATTTAAGCCAATTTGAGTTGGTATTTTCAGTTATTAAATTCAAAAGCATCCTCACTGGTTCATAATAATAAGTAATAGTATTTCCAAATATATGTAGGTACTGTTATGAATAATAAACAAATTCATTTAAAGTGTTACTGGAGTTGGAGGAGCGCCCTGGTATTGCCTAATTTTTCAATAAATTGATTACAGAAGTACAAGTTACATCAAGTGAAACTGCAAAATATTTTGACTTCATAGAGAGGTATTCACATTTACAAAGGGTGAGAGTGATTCACCCCATATATAAAGACTATAACTTCCTCTTGATAAAGGCCACGTAGACACCCAAGACTTAAAAGTACTATGAAGAGATTAATCTCAGAAGATGGTAGGAGCTTTGAGAGTAATTTTAGTAAAAGTGGGCATAATTCTAATATTAATATCATAAAATCTTAGAGCTCAAGGAGACCTTACAGATTACCTAGTTTGGGTCACCTAGTTTGCAAAATGAGAAGATAAACTAAATAACTTGCTGAAAGTAGTTAACGGCAGAGTCAGGACTAGTATGCGAAGCTTTTTGTTTGCTTGATTGTTTTTCCTATGCCATTCTGTAAAATTGTTTAAAATAATTTTCCAGGCTCTTAACTATCCTAAATCATGAGGAGCTTAAAGAATTATCAAAAATTTACAGAGCAAATCATTGAAAATGCTGTGCAAGTTTCAGCAATTCTCAATGAAATGTGATAGTGATGATGAACTTAAATAGAATAACCCTGTTTTGTTTTTTTGTTTGTTTGTTTTTCGTTTTTGAGACAGGGTCTTGCTTTGTCAACCAGGTTGGAGTGCAGTGGTATGATCATGGCTCACTGCAGCCTTGACTGCCTGGGCTCAAGCAATTCTTCTCCCACTTCAGCCTCCTGAGTAGCTGGGACCACAGACCTGTGTCACCATGCCAGCTAATTTTTTAAATTATTTGTAGGGATGAGGACTTGCTATATTGACCAGGCTAGTCTTGAACTCCTGGGCTAAAACGATCCTCTTGCCTTGGCCTCCCAAAGTATTACGATTACAAGCATGAGCCACTGCACCCAGACAGAATAACCCTATTCTTGATGGTCTTTACCATCCACTCATTCCTCTTGGAATTAAGAAGTAGGCTCAGCTAGCCTATATACTTATAGAATACTTGGCAGCATAGTTAGGATGGCATGTAATACAATATACTTCATAAGATAATGTTTTTTGCCATATACCATACGTTAATCAGATTGTGTTCATTTCATCAATGTTAGGTGAAACAGCAACAGCAGGAAGAGTACCTGAAATAAGATATTAACATTTAAAAGCAAATGTTATTATTTTGGAATATCTCAAATCTTCCCTCTATTGGCCTGCAGCTAGCATGCTTAATTAAATTTTTAAATGAGCTAAAAATCATAAACGTTCAATAAGCAATTCTTCTCTCTTCCTAGAACAAACAAGATGCAACATTAACCTCAAGATAAGTATTTATAATCATCCTGTGGAACTTGCAAGAATACCCTAAATAAGGTTCAAGAAGTGATTCATACCATATGACCAGAATTTAAATTACACATTTTAAAAGGTAATTTTTTTTTTTTTTTTGAGACGGAGTCTTGCTCTGTCGCCCAGGCTGGAGTGCAGTGGCCAGATCTCAGCTCACTGCAAGCTCTGCCTCCCGGGTTTACGCCATTCTCCTGCCTCAGCCTCCCAAGTAGGTGGGAATACAGGCGTCCGCCACCTCGCCCGGCTAGTTTTTTTGTATTTTTTAGTAGAGACGGGGTTTCACCGTGTTAGCCAGGATGGTCTTGATCTCCTGACCTTGTGATCCGCCCGCCTCGGCCTCCCAAAGTGCTGGGATTACAGGCTTGAGCCACCGCGTCCGGCTTTAAAAGCTAATTTTGAAACCAAGAGAACAATCTAAATTGAAAACCTGGAGAAACAAACCCAGTCATCACTGGGAAAAGATATCCCAGTTGACTGCAGCTGTATAGATTTACCCCATGTGGAATTCCATGCCAATGAGCAAAGCTGTCTGTTTTTTTAGCAATAACTTGTGAGTAGAGGACAATGTCCTTGCCACAGAAAAAGCACAAAAGGGGAGTTTTCCTTTAAAGGGCTAAAAATGCACCAAGTATTTGCCCTTTGGGTTTCCGTTTTTAGTTTGTCTAGGTTAATTCAGGCAGCTGAGAAAGGACTGGGAGAACCAAGTTGTTTTTGTAAATCTTAATTTACTTAATTGGCTTATGAGGATTTTTTAGGCTAGGAGGAATAGACACAAATGGACGCCTGATGAAAAGCATGGGAGTTTTCTCTGATGCTCACACAAATAGAGTTGGGGTGGGGTAAGGTGGGAGAATTTCCATTAGCTCCAAGATCTGATAAGTTAATGGTCAAAGGGGTTTCATCATAAAGACTGAAAAGTGTTTCTGAAGTAGAAAGTTAATTTCATTAGATCTCACAAGATGGAAAACTCCATGGCAACGATCTACTTATTCTCTTGGAAAATTTTTGCAGCCAATCAGACTGCCAAATTTATTTATGCCTGTATACTTATCCTAGAACACTCTTGGGTTTATTCTTGGGTCTATAAAATAGGAAGAAATGTAAGAGACCGTGGGCTATTTTGCCAAATCAGCATAGTGTTAAGACTCATGGGAAGGAGGCCTTACAGGTAGCCATGGGTTTCCCTTCCCCATCTAGAAATGGAGACTGTTCTGCTAAGGGAAGATCAATATCCAGTTAGAGAAAAGAGAACACAAATCTGAAAAGCTAACACTCCATGGGTAAGCCTGGCTGGAACAATTTAGCATCAACACAGCTAAAGTGCCAATCCCATGCATAATGCCTACAGAGACCTTCCTGGCTGATTGGCTCTATGAAGCCAAGGGACTGGCTGGCTCTTCCCATTCCCTCACTTCAGGTTGATCTGACTGCTTTGCTTTGTATCTCCTCAGCACCTGCCCATGCTTTTATCTGGGCACCTCAAACACTTTAATGCTCTTGCTTGCTTTCTTAAAGCCCTTGGAAAAATTGACAGGTTTTATCTTTTCACTGTATTCCCAACTCCAAACACAGTACATACAGTAGTCAATAAAACTTCCTCTTTCTTGAACTCCTGCTTAGCATTCCCAACCACTAGTGTCTACCTCTATAGATGTCCAGGAAGTACTTCAAGCTCAACGTGTTAAAAACCAGACCTGTTACTTCTTTCTCCTCCTTCCTCTCCTCCACTTGGCCATGACTCTAATGTTGTAGCCATTTTTGTGTCTGCAGGGCCTCTCTGTAGTGGGCTCACTATAAGTATTCATTGAAAGTGGAATGAGTAGAGACATGAGGAAAGGAAGGACAGGAAAAAAAACGAGAAAAAAACAGTAAAATAAAGAAGTCATGAAGGCCGGAAAGAGGGAAAAGGAGAAGAGGAAGGTGGCTAAGAGTAAGAAGACTATTTTAGGTTGGTTTTCCCCAAACCAGGAGGGGTAGAAAGAATCTAGAGTCCTCCAAACAAGAGTTCGATAGAAAAGAACAATTTTTCATTTCATTCCTCTTCCCTTCCAGTGTTTTCTTAACTGCATGCAGTTTGAGTTAGACTCTGAATGTTTTGTGGGTGTGATGAGAGAAAGGATTTATGGGCACACTTCCACCCTTTTCAGCCACTCCTGCAGATAGTAGCAGCTGAGTTCTTTTTCGCTATGGACTCTTTTTCACGATGAACTATGACTCTTTTTAACAGTGGACAAAGTAAAAAGTATGATCAGACGCCTCATTCCTAAACTCATAGTTCCTGAGATGAGGCTCTGAAATGAGCCTGGGACTGGGGTTCATTTGTCTTTGCCATGGGGAACAATCCCCATTTTGCTTTAGGTAGGTAAAGGGGCAAGCCCTGCCTTGCTCTTCTGGTCCTGGACTTTTTACAATAGTGTTAACTTACTGTATGTTTTCTTTTTGGGGTTGTGTTGCCAGCTTATTTTAAGTTTGATGCTCTAGTCTCCTTGAGTGATGATATGTCATAACTGTAACCCCAAGACATTTTCAGGTAAAAGCAAGATGCGGGCACTCCTTGATTTTATCTGTGGGTGGAACTTTCTAGCCCATAGGGAAAACTATAAGAAATATTCCGTCATTGTAAGGAGCTTGGCATGCTGACATCTGGTGGTGTGAAAGGGCGCTTAGATCTATGAAAGGAGTATTTTCCAGAGAAATGATCTTTTTCAACACTTGTTCTGAAAAGAAGCTTAGAAGACTCCTGTGATTTTTTTTCTTAACCCAGTGAAAGCCCCTGCTATTCTTAAGGTAGCTGTCATCACATGCTATCAATCTATACACCACAGCTTCTGGTGTCCTTGGGAGAGCCTTTCCTATTGGAATGAAGAATTTTACTAAAATGTAAATGGCGAGAGTTTGTGAACTAACTCCCTCAGTCAGCAACAGGAGGTCTCTTCTTGCCGAACCCTCGGATGACCCAGAGACTTGAGGCATATTCTTTTTTTGCAATCTTTTAAGCAAACAGTACAAGTACTCATAGAAATAAATTATTTACACTGTTCAAACTCTATCAAGACTTTTCTTTAGGTTTCTAGTCTAAATGAATATTAAAAGTACAACACAACTTCAGGCATGGTGCTCACAGGAAATATGGCAACAGTGCAGTTTAGGACACAGCAACCCCATACAACTCGGAGGATTGTCCTAAAACATTGGAGTTCAAAGGCAAGAATTATTTTCATATAAAAACAACACATCCTTTCTTAATAAAGCAAACGACACCACAGCAAATAGAATGAGCACAGAGCTCACTTTTACATGGGTCCTGATAGTCCACAAATCATGCTAACCCCATGGATAAACCCTGTATTCCATTGCCAGTGCTGATATGTGTGCAGCTCTATTTACTTAAACATATCTGAGAACTCCACCCTGTAGAAAGCAGCTAACGGCATTTATCAGAGAGCAGACTCAACTTGGCCTCATAATGGGAAACATGTTGTTATCTCAAAGACCCTTTTAGCTACACCTGAATGCGCAGGTCATGATTTACCATCAGGTAAGACTGTGTTCTGAAAAGAAGGATAATTGTATATATTTACCATTTTAAAACAAGACTTGTGATATGGTGAATGGAAATCTCTACATAACAGCAAAGATGACTGATAGAGGAGGCTACTCTGAGAGCTCCTGTGAGCTTCATGCAGAGAAGTATGATATAGGAGAAGATCTGAATTAACCAAGGTCCAGAGTTTACTTTCTGACTTTCTGTTTTGTAGTAACTGAAACTCAGGTACCACCCACATTGCTTTGGAGGCACTGTTTTACTGAGTAGGTAATTATCACCATGATTGTAGGTGTATGAATAGATATTAAAGTGTTTAATGATAATTTCATTTTCTTAGAGCTCTATATAATTCTCCATAATCTTATTGTTTGAATATTTCCATGAAGAAAAGCTCATTAAGCCTACGATAAACATCAATCTAATCCTTCCCTTTGATTTAGTAAGGTGCTTTGGTTTAGTAAAGTTAGCATTATGAAGAGACTGTGCTAGTGGTCATTTTGATATCATCTGGTTTAAAATGTTGACAAGCCCATCTCACGACAACTTTGAGCTGCCTTTGATGTTTTTCTTGACTTTAGAATTCACAGTTCTATTTATGGACTGTGTTTGTGTGACAAGGTTTTTGGTTGTGGTTTCATTTTGTTTTTGTTTTTGTGATAGGGTCTCACTGTTGCCTAGGCTGGAGTTCAGTTTTGGTTGTTTTAAACATCTTTGAGTATATCTGCTTTCTCTTCTTCCAACATATAATCAACACTCCCTGTATGTTGTTATATTTAAGGACTAACAAGTGGGTTTGTCTCTTATCCAGTGCTCATAGTTACAGGTCCAACAGAGTTCACTCTAAGACTAAAATGCAGTCATTAGAGTTTTTCCTTTAGTCTTGAGTATTTATTAGAAGCCACCACTACCTTCTTCTTCTTTGTGAACTAAGACAGGTAAGAATAGCTGTCTTCCTTTCCTTTCATAGTGTTAGTCATTTCTGAGATGCTTCGAATACAGAGGGAGGAACAGGGGAAGAAGTTTGCTGTGAGACCCACTCCAGGTTGGGTGTGGTTGATCTTCGCTTATTAAAGTGTGCTAGGCCTTTTGAGACAACTGTGTTGCAGCAGGACTTATACATCCTGTCCTGAGTCTTATGTTGATTCAGAGCGTGACTCAGTGATCCCTAATGTGGGGGCCAAGGGTAGAATGGCCCATGGCAGGTCTTCCTTGAAGCATTGTAATAGAATCTTTCACTATAATGTTGACACATCTTCTAACTGCCAATGATAAGTGGAAACTCGGCTATTCTAGAAATTTTAGGCCTGGGCAAATCTTTTGCCCAAGAACTTGGCCTTAAATCCTTATCTTGATGTTACTTGACTTAAGCCATTGGCTAACGGCATAAAAAGAAATGTGCATCCTCTTTCAGAAATAGTACTAATTATAAAGAAGATAAAATCAATCAGTAATGTGAAGGAATAATTATTATGGAAATGGTATGAATTTAGGAAACCAAACACTAACAAATTAAAAATAAATTAGAAACTCATTCAATTGTGATGGTAGATATGTATCATTAGGCATTTGTCAAAACCCAGAGAATGTACAACACAAAGAGTGAACCCTAGTGTAAATTATGGACTTTAGTTAATAATAATATATCAATATTTTCTCACCAGTTGTACCACAGTAATGATGCTAGTTGCTATTAGTAGGGAAAACTGTGTTTGGGGGTAGAGGTAAAGGGGTATATGGGAACGCTTCGTACTTTCTGCTGAATTTTTCTGTAAACCTTAAATTACTGCGAAAAATAAAGCCTATTAACAAAACAAAGAGAAAAACATTTTATATGTAAAATATGTATATAACATATATTATTGTTGCTGCCTCAAAAAACCTAAGTTCAAAAAAGGAATAAATCTTGAGACATTTTAAAAATACTTTTTTAAATATGGAAGAATAATACACATACAGGGAGACATTTTAGTCATAAGTATAGAGTTTTATGAATAATCACAAAGTAAACACACCCACATAACCACCACTTAGGGCAAAAAATAAAACGTTATCAGCACCTCAGAAGCCTACTTTTTAGAAGCATTTAACACCATAAATTAATTTTGTCTGCTTTTGAAATTAATAAAATGGAATCACATAGTGTGTAATCTTTGGTATCTGGCTTCTTTTGCTTCACATTATGTTTAGAGATTCATCCATGTTGTTGTGTGTAATTTATTTTTGTTGCTGTGAAGTTTTCTGCTGTATGAATGTATTACATTAAATTTATTATATATTCTATGTTGTAAACCAAAAGGTCACAATCAATTTAGAAAGTTTATTTTGCCAAGGTTCAGGATGTGTGCCAGGGAAGTAGGCCTGTACCTTTCTCCAAACATGATTTTCAGGGCATCAATATTTAAAGGGGAAAAGGTGGATACTGAGGAAAGGAAAACATTTGTAAAAGATGCGGGTAGATAAGAGAGATAAATGGTTGCATTCTTTTGAGTCTTTGATCAGCCTTTGACCAAATAACAATTTACATGTGAGAGGTGGGTAGAGAAACAGTCACTTACACATTCACCTAGCTCAGTGCATCTGCATTTTACATTAGAGGAAGCAGTCAGATAATGCATTTGTGTCAGGTGAGCAAAGGGATGATTTCCCAGTTCTGTCCCGCACCTGTGAAGATAAGCAATCAATATACATTGTTAGGGTAAAATTCAACAGAACCATTTTAGGGTAAAGACCTCAGGGCCCACAAGGAATTTCCTAGTGGGCAAAATGTGGGGAAAGCACATAGCTTTTTTTTTTTTAATCTTTATAGCTCTTTTTAGGAACAAAATGGGAGGCAGGTTTGCCCGATGCAGTTCCCAGCTTGACTTTTCCCTTTGGCTTAGTGATTTTGGGGTTTTGAGATTTATTTTGCTTTCACAATGTCGATGGCATTTGAGTTAGTTCCAGACTTTGACTATTATGACAAATGATGCTACAAACATTGTTGGACATGTCTTTTGTTGAATATATGTATGAAATTCTCACTGGATTTATACCTAGGGGTATATTTACTGAATATTAGGGTACATGTATTAACTTTAGTAAATAATGCCAGATTTTCCACAATAGTTCCAGTTGCTCTACATCCACATTAGCACTTGTTATGGTTAATCTTTTTCATTTTTGCCATTTGGTGGGTGTGTAGTGGTATTTATTTGTGGTTTTAACTTGAATCTCCCCGATTATTAATGAGGTTTCCTTTCTTTTCATACATTGATTAGCCATCATTTGGATATTCTCTTTTGTGAAGTGCCTATTCAAGTCTTTTGGCCATTTTAAAGTTGGGATTGTTTGTCTTTTTTTTTTTTTAGTAGAGACGGGGTTTCATCGTGTTAGCCAGGATGGTCTTGATCTCCTGACCTCGTGATCCGCCCGTCTCGGCCTCCCAAAGTGCTGGGATTACAGGCTTGAGCCACCGCGCCC
>NW_012101809.1:5733747-5735051 GCF_000951045.1 Mandrillus leucophaeus
ATCTGTAAAACATAGAGTCTTTCAATTCGTGAACCCTGTCTATGCCTCCATTTATTGGGGTCTATAATTTTTTGTAATAATGTTTTAGTGTTTTATGTATTTTATAGTTTATATGTGTTACAAACATATATTTTACATATTTTAATGTTTATCATTTATATACTTATATGTTTTATAAATACATAGTTTTTATGTTTTATAGTTCATCGTTCATAGTTTTCTGTGTAGAGGTTTTATGTCTTTCCTAGGTATTTCATGTTTTTGATGCTACTGGAAACAACTGTCTTTTGAAATTTTATTTTCTTTTACAAGTCTAATAGTTTTTTTTACTATATTCACCTTGTATGTAGTAAACTTGCTATGCTCATATGTTACTTTGAACAATTTATTTGTATATTCTTTCAGATTTTTTATATACTCAATCATATCTCCTGCAAATAATGAGTTTTATTTTTTCCTTTCCAATTCTTATTCATTTTGTATCTTTTTCTTACCTTACTATAATTTGTAGGCGCTTCAGTACAATGATGAATAGAAATGATAATGACAAGCATCCTTATTATTCTCAAGTTTAGGGGAAAAACTTTCAACATTTCATTACTATGTTTATCGTAGATCTTTTGATTAAATGCTTTATCATATAAAGAAGTTCCTTTTAATCACTAGTTTGCTGTTTTAAAAAACATGAATGAATGTTGAGCTTTATCAATGCTTTTTATTAACCATCTATTTGGATAGTCATATAGCTTTCAATTTTTTTATTCTGTTAATATGTCGATAATCAAATATTAAACCAGCCTTGCACTCCTGTAATAAACCCAGTTTGGTCATTCTTTTTATACATTAGAGATTTGACTAGTTTTTTTGTTTAGGAATAAAAAATGTTAAGATTCTAATTCCTTAAGTACAAAGCTGATAAGGTGTAGAAAAAGATTTTGTGGACTTAAGAATTTCTTTGTGGTATATTTAGCAGTATCAGGGTTCACATAACTGCAATAAAGAAGATAAGTCTTCCAGGAAACTTTTCCAAAAGTGTTTTGAATTCTCCTTGTTTCAAACCAGAGCTTACCATCTAGATTTTTAAAAGTGAATCCAACTGTGGTCTAGGTACAGAAGCATTAGGACGATAGGTTGCCATTCCTAGCTTTTGATTGCAGTAAAGCCAACAATTGAGACAAGCAATTAATAAAAATACAAATTAGCTGGGTGAGGGGGCTCACACCTGTAATCCCAGCACTGTGGGAGGCTAGGGTGGGCGGATCACAAGGTCAGGAGATCGAAACCATCCTGGCTAACACAGTGAA
>NW_012101809.1:5736905-5738117 GCF_000951045.1 Mandrillus leucophaeus
GCCTCCCAAAGTGCTGGGATTACAGGCTTGAGCCACCGCGCCCAGCCGATTGTTTGTCTTTTTCTTATTCGTTTCTTTTATCAGCTATATATGTGGTAAATACCTTCTCTCAGTCTGTGGCTCCCATTTCAACTTTTAAAAAGGTCTTCAATAAACAGAATTCTTAATTTAAAAAAACTTTTTTAACATGAGGTCTTGCTATGTCACTTGGGCAGTTCTCAAACTTCTGGCCTCAAGCAATCCTTCTGCCTTGGCCTTGCAAAACACTGGAATTACAAGTGTGAGCCACTGTGCCTGGCCCAGAGTTCTTTATTTTAATACAATCCACTTAATTAATTCCTTAATGATCAGTGTGTTTTGTGTTCTACTTTAGAAATCCTTCCATCTCCCAAAGTCATGAAGATATTCTTTTGTATACATCTCCTAAGTTGTCACTTAATTTTTTTTTTTCACATTTGGGTCTAAATCCTCTTGGAACTGATTTTTGTGTATGATGTGAGGTATAGGTCAAGTTTCATTTTTTTCCATATAGTTATTCAATTGACGTACAACCATTATAAAAAGATAATTATTTCCCTCATTTCTCTGCAGTGCCACCATTATCACAAACGAAGACCCTACACATGCAAGGGTATGTTACTGGACTCTGTTTGTTTCATTGCTATTCATCGGTCTTTGCTCTAATTCCACACTGCCTAAGTATTAAGATATCTAGTAAAGCAAGTTACTTCTCTTTGTTCATTTTCAAGACACGTTGGCTGTTCTTGGGTCTTTGCATTTTAGTTAAACTTCAGAATCAGCTTGTCAACTGCATATGTATACAGACACACACACACACACACCTGTCAAGAATTTTTAAAAATTGAAATGGCACAAAATCCATGTATCAATTTGTGGGGAATCAACATTTTTTTTTTTTTTTGAGACAGAGTCTCACTCTGTTGCCCAGGCTGGAGTGCAGGGTGCGATCTCCACTCACTGCAACTTTCGCCTCCTGAGTTCAAACGATTCTCCTGCCTCAGTTTCCTAAGTAGCTGGGTTACAGGTGTGTGCCACCATGCCCGACTAATTTTTTTATTTTTACTAGAGATGGGGGGTTTCACCATGTTGGCCAGGCTGGTCTTGAACTCTTGACCTCAAGTGATCTGCCTGCCTTGGCCTCCCAAAGTGCTGGGATTACAGGCACGAGCCACTGTGCTCGGCTGGAATCAA
>NW_012101809.1:5739592-5784134 GCF_000951045.1 Mandrillus leucophaeus
CTTGGGAGGCTGAGGCAGGAGAATGGCATGAACCCGGGAGGCAGAGCTTGCAGTGAGCCAAGATCACGCCACTGCACTCCAGCCTGGGCCACAGAGCGAGACTCTATCTCAAAAACAAACAAACAAAAAAATTAAATTTATGACTATGATAGCTTCCTGAATGTAAATAACTACTTGCTAGAATGAAACTTCATTTAAACTGAAGTAAGGTTCATCCAGACCCTCAGCAGGGTGAGACTACCTGGAAAAGCTGGACTTGGGTCCAAAAATGTATGTCATGTCCTTTGAGTCTTTCCATTTGTGTCTGGATAATGAGCCTTCCCAATCTCTTATCTTCCATACCTCTGAATAAACATAGAAGACTTACTAGGATAAACACGGAAGAAGTAACACTGAGCCATACCATGATATGAGAGCTGCCCAGGGTCATTTGACAGATTGGCTCCCTACAGTCCTCAGAAATCCGTCAGGCTTGTCAACACATAAAAATGTTCTAGATTCATTCACTTATCAAGAACAAGCAATAGACAAGTTACTCAGAGTCTCAGAGGATTTCTGAGAGGAAGATGAGTCAAGAATTAATCATTTGTGTTTTCCAAACCTTGTTCAACCATTAGCTGTGAACAGCTTGGTTTTCTCTTCTTGGGGATGACTGGTACAGGGTATGGCTGGAGCAGGGCATGTTTTCTATTTCCCATGTCTTCTTATTCCAACTATTTGGAATATCCCAGTGGACAGTGACTCCAGGAGGTATAGATGTACTCTTTTATTCATGGTAGATGGCACAAATAATACAAGTGTGCAGTAACCAAGATTTTCTTTGTTTTTAAAATCTGTATCTGTAAAGAAGTGCTCCTCTAATGTAAGAGGAATGAGGAGAGGAATGATTGGGCTCTCCATAGAAATTGCAATAGAAACTTAAGTATGTCTTAAAAACCAGGGCTCCAAAGCTTCAGACAATGGGATGATGGTAAGCAGATCACATACTCCTGGTCAAGCATGGGGATGTCATGGTGCTCTTTGTAGAACAGCATGAAATGCAGCCATATTTGGTTTTGTTGTATGAACTAGAAGCAATAATACTAGCAAGAAAAATGACCAAACTACACGTGTATGAATCTTTACAAAACAGATACACACACACACAACCTTTTAAAAAATAAATATTTGTTGAATGTTGAACAAATGTTTAAAATAAATCAGGCTAGACATGGTGGTTCACACCTGTAATCCCGGCACTTTGGGAGGCTAAGGAGGGAATATCACTTGAGACGAGGAGTTTGAGACCAGCCTGGACAACATCGTGAGACCCCATCTCTACAAAAATTTTAAAAATTAGCTGGCATGGGCCAGGTGTGGTGGCTCATGCCTGTAATTTCAGCACTTTGGGAGGCTGAGGCAGGCAGATCACTAGGTCAGGAGTTCAAGACCAGCCTGGCCAACATGGTGAAACTCTGTCTGTACTAAAAATACAATAATTGGCTGGGCATGGTGGTGCATGCCTGTAATCCCAGCTATTCAGGAGGCTGAAGCAGGAGAATTGCTTGAGCCAGGACCTGAGAGGCAGAGGAGGCAGTGAGCTGAGATTGCACCACTGCACTCCAGCCTGGGCTACAGTGCGATACTTTGTCTCCAAAAAAAAAAAAAAAAAAAAAAAATTAACTGACATGGCAGCATGCACCTATAGTCCCAGCTACTTGGAGAGCTGAGGTGGGAGGATTCCTTGAGCCTGGGAGGTTGAGGCTGCAGTGAGCCATGATCGTGTCAGTGCAGCCTTGCCTGGGTGAAAGAGTGAGACCCTGTCTCAAGAAAACAAAAACTAAAACTAAATAAATCAGTTTACTGATCTTTCTTCTTAATATTTATTTGTAACCTGTTCATTGTTATCTGCTATCATCCACTTGCAGACCCTAAAGTTTTAAGGAAAGGACATCGAAAAAAATTAAAATGAAAACATTCTACTTCTTTTTAATTTTTTCTACAAGCCTGGAAAATATCACCTTAATTTTATTTTACCTATGAAACACCTTAGACCAGTTCATAGAACCACTGTGCCCCTGGAGCACAATTTGAGACATTGTGGCTAAATGAAAGAGATAAGAAAACTCTCATCAAGCATTTCTCTCTTGTACTGCCCCATCCACCTGTCTCCATCCCTGGCTTCAAGGTAACCACCACCTCTACCACCATGACCTTCACCACCATTATGTTGAGTGTCACTATATGCCAAGTTCTGGGTTAATCGCTTTATTTGCAGCATCACATTTAATGGAGTAGATATTATTACCCTGTTTAATATATGAGGAAACATTTAGGGAGATTATCATCAATAGACTTTATAAGGGCAGAGTTGAGATTTAAATCCAGGTATGTCTAACTCCAGTGTACATTCCCTTAACTGCTATCTTGTGCTTTCTTCTCTATGACCCACCAAGAGTGGAAAATACCAACCTATGATGTCATATATACCTGTCAATCAGCCCTCAGGAAGGTGTTTAAAAAGCTCTCAAGCATAAATCTATTACTATACCACCCAAGGGAGATCTGTGTTCTGTAATCAGGTTTGTATATTCATATAATATATTTGACAGAGTTAGTTTTAACTTTTTTTTTAAAAAAAATGTTGATTGAAAAGCAAAAAGATTCTATTGAGATTGTTGTGAAGACAATAAAATACAACTCAAATACCATTTTTTTCCATGAAGTCTTCCTTGACTCAACTGTCTCTGAACTCTCTTAGCACTTTCCCTGTGTATTCTTAGCACTTCATCTTCTGCTTGAACCCAAACACATCTGCTAAGCTTTTTGTTGTGGGAGTTGCAGATATAGAGATCAAAGACACAGTTCCTGTTCTCAAATAGCTCATGGTAAGTATATATTATGACACCTATAGGGTACCATGGAAAAGGAAAGGCATCTAACTCTAGCCAGAAGATTCTGAGGAGGAAAGGAATAAAAGGAGAATGTGGGCCACTGGGAAGCAAGTGAGAGGGAGTGGGGATTTTGACACAAGATCCTAATCTTGAGATGGGAGTAGACATTAGCCAGGTGATGAAAGCGTGTGTGTGTGCATGCACGCATACACACATGCACATGCATACACATGCCTGTGTCTTCCAGGCAGAAGGAAGTAGCAAGATGATAAGGAGAGGAGCTTTATCCATTCTGGGAATTTTAAGTACATAATTCAGCAAAGCTGGTGTGCAGGGTGGGTGACAGGGAGTGGCACAAGATGAAGCTGGAAAGATATGTATGAGTGATTTGGTAGGGAATTTGGATTTATCCTAAAGAGAATTGACAGTCATTGGAAGATTTTAATATCTTTAAAAAGATCATTCTAGCAGCAATGTAGAGAATTGATGGGCATGGGAAATGGGATGGTATAGGAAAAGTGGAAGAAAAATCTAGAAGTCAGAAAACCAGTCAGGAAGCTATTGTAGGCAGGCAGGCCAGACCTGAGCTCAAACAGCAGCAGTGATGTTGAAGAGGAGTGAAAGACAGGACATATTCAGGCAAATAAAGTGGAGAAATGAAGCAAATCAAATAGTAACCTCAATTTTTCAGATAAAAAAGTTAAACTTATTTACCTTGTTATGTTACCCCTGAAAGGATGCACATTTCTCTACCTTTTTCAGAAGTTGTACTACAGGTATACAGCACAGTTTGCAGAATTAATAAAATCAGGATTCATTTTTAAACTTTCATTTTATTTTAATTGACAATAATTATATATATTTACGGGGTACCATGTGATATTTTGATACATGTATACACTGTGGAATAAAAGTCAGTATTCTTTGTATACCACCCAACATATATCTACTTCCTGCTATAGTATCTGACTTTTTTCCTTAAGCTGAAGTTATGGTTGGTTTCCACAAACTTGATTTACTTTCACTCTGTTTCCTGGCTACATAGACTAAAAATTATACTACTTCTCACAGAAGATTTGGGTAAGAGGGAGAAAAGACAAAGCTGTTAAAACCCATTCCGTTGTGAACAAAAGTCACCACTTTCAAAGACGGCCAATATCATCATCTGGAAAGGAACCACATGTTTCGTGTATGTTTCTACTCTGATAAAAGTAATCTTCCTTGGTCCAGTGACAGAATAATACAAAACAATGATAAGAAATAATTAGAAAACATACAGCTGAAAGGTTTATATTAGATTTGAGGAACAGTTTTCCCCTTAGAGAAGCTGTTCCACAAGGTATCAGTTGCATCAAAAATATTCTTCTCTGGAGACTGCTACAGCATCACTTCCTCTTCTTACTTTGTTTGGGATGCTCACTTTCTGAATTACTGATTACATAATTATTCCATTCATTCTGAAATTCATCCATTCAAAACATTTATTGAGCACCAACTCTATGCATCCAATATTAATAAAGATAGGGGCATGAGTTCTGGAAGATGACAGTACAAGTAAGCAAAATAACTTGGAGTATGCCCTGCAATGGCAAGAGGTGGTTGATGAGAGTTAGCCCAAAACCCTGGGCTTGAAAGGGCTGGATTAGGATAATGTGGGAGGCCTGCGAAGAGGAAAGAAAAGTCACTGGAAAAAAAAAACCAAAAAAACACCTCTGGGTGCTAGTTTTTCCCAGAGCTGGCTCTGGTTTAATCAATGTGATAAATACTGGTGTCCACTTGTAAACTCCTAAAGAATATATTTACTTTTCCATCTACAGCACCTAATACATCTTCTATCATATTATCATAATGGTTATTTTTATAGAGAATTTTTACCCGTAACTTCATTTAACAATCTGGTGGGAAGTGGTAATTTCAGGTGTTCCAAAATGAACCCACCTGGAATTGTAGGAACTAACTCAGAGACAGGGAAAGATAACTTTTCTCTTCACAATTTATAGATGAGGAAACTGAATTGAAACCCCCAAAGTCAATACAGCTCGTTAGTTGTTAGTGACAGGGTCAGTAAATGACTCAGATGCTCTGACTCAGGCCTATCCTTTGCTGCAGCCATATTTCCAAGAGAATGAATGAATCAGAGAAAAATGTTGTAAACATCAATGAGTGTCATTTTTATTCACTAAAACTTGTATTCAAACAAAAATTCCAAAGATTTCCCCATTTTCCTCAATTTAAACTGACAACCCATGATTATCTCATGTTTAGTACAGATTTAAGCAATCTTACCTTCACAGTTTGTGACCACAGCCCATTTCATCCCCAATTGACTCTGTACAGCAACAAAACTCAAAAAAGACAAGATTTGGAATGAAAAACAAAAAAGAACCAAAAAAAAAAAAAAACCCCAAATAAGTAAGCTCTGTGGCTTTATGGCTTTACCCATTCAAATTTCACCTACTGTAAAATGGCTTATCTAAGTTACAAGGTATAATCAAGTTTAACCTGATCATTATAATATTCCACCAGTGCTAAGAAAGTACACATGTATCTATAATGCCTGCTTATACGTTTATTAAACACAAAATCTTGAACTTCCATAATCCTTTTAATTCAAATGTATCAAAAGGCCTTAAGAACATGAAGAATATATTTCTCATTAAGAAAGAAGTCATGACTTTGTCAGAATTTAGCCCAAATTAAGTGTGCCCAGGATTCTTGATGTTTGAGCTGATGCTTAGGCCTCAAAACACAGGTCAAATCTGCAGAATAACTTTAGTATGGAGTAAACAAGCCTAGTAATCAGTAATTTGTTATGAAAAACATCATTTTGGAGCACTAGTTTTTGTTCTGCTTAAGGGCAAGAAACATGTAGTAAATATAGCTCCCTTCCCTCCCTTCCTTCCCTACTGCCCTACCTCAATTCTTCCCTCTCCTCCTGCATAATTCTTGGCAGAAAATATTTGAACACTCATGACAACTGACTTCAGTTATGAATGTAGTAGTCCAAGAAAGCTTCCTGTAATCTCAGTTTGAGCAGTTACTGATTGGAAGGTGAGGGATTTCTAAGACTTGCCTTGAGAACTGCTATTTAGTATGCAAATGTTTAATTTCAGCTTCGTAAGTGTTCTCATTAGTCCATGTAATTCTTACCTGTAGTGGTTCAAACCTGTGATAACATGCTATTTTTCACCCATCAAAATCAAGTCACTATAGGTACTGGCTTACTGCATCTACTGTTTGATATGTCTGAATTTCTCTTTCTCACATTTGATTTGGGGACTTAATCCCATTCTGAGCATGAAGGAATTTTATCTAGATTGAGGGGAACAATAAAACTGATTCTTCTCAACTATAAAAATGAAAAGTATTCATAGAGATATTGGTGGGCAAATGTGGTTGATTGACTCACTCCAAAAACTAGTGACTGAAAATAAACTGCTATCCTTGCAGACAATTATTGAAATAAAACACAGTCAGCTTTACATCTCTTCAAAACCTGTGGGAAACGGCTCTGAGTGAAAATAATACATACTGGTAAAATGCTTTTTTTAAAAAAGACATCTTGCAAAAGATTCAAACTCATTCTTTTCAGGGCAACTTAATTGCACAAGCTTTATGCTAATTATTGTTACATTAAAGATTTGGCAGCTTTACAAAAATCCTAAACTTGTACATGCAGGTTTGAAATCTCTATTTTAATGCTCCAGAGTTAGACTAGGAAAGCATTTCAGACAATGCCAACCTGTAGTAATGCTTGCTTTTTTTTTTTTTTTAAATCTATGAGTACCTTATAATTTATAGTTTCATAGGAATTTGCTTAACAAATGTGGACGTGATTAGTTGCCTGGCCTCTAAAACCCAAACCTGTATTCTTTGGTATCATGGGATGCTGTTTGCCAAATGACAGGTCTCCAAAAGCCTAACCATGCTAAAGACCATCTTTGCTGGTGAGTGTTATTCCTGTGCTTAGTATGAATTCCCTTCACACCAGACCTTCAGCAACATAGAGGTGTGTTTTCAATATCCAGCATTCATAGAAGGGTGTAGATCATGTCATATCAGAGCAGAAGAAAGGGAGTAAACAGTAAAATGGAGATGTATTAAGCCATCATTCCCATGTAGTAGGGAGTGTTGGAAAACAATTGTGTAAATCACCCTTCTCTTGATTAAAATAATACTAATAAAAGAGAGGTTTGAAAGTGGCTGTAAGAAGAGGACAAGCTGACTCAAAGGTAGGTACTTAAATCAAGTGAAAAATGCTTATATAATGTGCTTGATAGATGATATAACAACCAGAGTGGAACATAAGGGGAAACTTTGTGGGGTGGGACAGTTTGGAAAGGTTTGAATTAAAGGTTTACATTGTTGAAGGAAAAGTATTATCTGTCTTAATCTTGTGCTAATAAAGTCTAAATAGCTGGGTGAAATCTTAGAGGACTATGTCAGAGTGAATGATTTTTTATTCTATACTTCTTTTCCAAGATCCTACCTGTAAGAAAGACATATTTTTAGTATCAAAAAGTAATAATATCACTTGCCAATTGAGGATCACCAGCATCATCATTAAACTTTATACATTATTTGTTGGTAGCCACAGATGTGTCATGGAGGTGGAGATCTGAGTGATGTTGCTGTCACTCACAAGTGGTATAATTTAGACACAGTATGGGGGACATGAGCACTTGACACAATCTTGGAGGTGGAAGGGAGAGGATCCATGAAGAGGTGCCTTTGCTCAAGTCACCTCCCCGATCTTTGATCATGCCTCTCCACCTGGTCCTCACTGGGGTTTCAGACATCCTGGTCAGAGGCTCTGCATTCAGCGGGTTTGATGCTGCTCCTAAAGGTTGATGGCGTTAATGTAATGTTACCTCACCTTTGGGAGTGGAGACTTAGTGTTTTCTCCTGATTGGTAGAGTGGTGGGAAAAGGATTAAATTTCAGTCTAGCTGTCAGCTCCTGATGTGAGCCAGAAAATTTCTGGTTAGGCTAAATTCACAGATTTTTTCTACTACTATACTTATCATCTAAGTTTGCCAAGAGGTGGAAGAGCAGAAGCACGAAGATCAACGGTATCCTAGAATATGGTCTCTTAATTCCTTATTTTCCTGGTACCCTTAGACACCCTTGCCCCGATCTAAAAAATACCACCAAGAAGAAACCTTTCATACCCTCAAGACTGAAACAGGAATGAGAGGCAAGGGTAGAAAACTGAGTTGACTTGTTTGTTGGCACTTTAAACAGATTTCAATGCTGTGAAATTATCTTGGGGGTTGTTTCCTCAAACTTCAAGGTGGTTAAAGATGATTAAAAGACATGTTCTCTTGCTTAAGGATTTGCTGACATCTAATGCCTTTTTTTCCTCCAAATAAATGCAGGAGTGACATTTTAAAAAGAATATGAGAAGAATGTGGCCCTGAGCAGTACTTTTATTCCCATTACCTTTTAAGAATCTAACTCCTATGCCACTATCCCTCCCCCTCCACCCACTTGGCCCTACCTTCTCCCTCACCATTACTAATCTAACCTGAATCACTCTATTCTTCTCCAAGGGAACACACCCAGTAATAGCAGTGAATCATAGACACTATTGCCTCTCTAGTCTCTGATGGATTTGACAAAATGCCAGATCTGAGAGAATAAAAGGACAGGAAATTCAGATGAAGAGAGCTTTTTAGGTTCTTGTGTAGTACATTGTGCTGAATATTAGTTATTAGATACATTTTCTAGCTGCCTGGTGATGGAAAGGTTTCATTGTGCTAATAATACTGATCCTCTCCTTATCTAAGTAACCATCCTACTCAGTGAGGCAATTGCTGTGGCATGCCTAACAGCTATGTCAATGGCCCTTTTATCTTGAAGTTAAAATAAAACCCACTCTTGAATATCTTGGCTAAAGAATATGAAATAGTTAAATCGTAAAGATCGATGTTTGGTAACAAAGTCTCTACAAGTGCAGGCATTACACATTATGTAATTCCATACGAGATCTTCTAGGTAATAGAGAAAAAAATAGAAATATTTGTCAACTATTCTCAAAGGGAAATTTATGAAATTACAGAGCACTAAAATATCACTTTACCATGGATGGGTCTAAAAGATGCGACTTGAATTCATGGCAAGAGAAACCCAGAGAAGAGTTTTTGAAGGGTATTTTCAACTTATGTACAACTGTCATAAGAAGTGTTGAAAGTCAGCTAAGAGAATTTGGCAGATTTTCCTGTGTTATAAATTTGTATTAAATTTAGTTTGTTTAATTTGTCCTAATGGACATTATAAATCAACTGAATCATGTGGATTTTACACAATTCCTCACCCAAGTGGATGTTAATCCTAGTTTCAGAAGTGTGTATTTTTATCTTTCTTTTTTTTTTTTTTTTTTTTTTTTTTAGGAGTCTCTGCCGCCCAGGCTGGAGTGTAGTGGCACGATCTCAGATCACCGCAATCTCTGCCTCCTAAGTTCAAGCAATTTTCCTGCCTCAGTCTCCCAAGTAGCTGGGACTACAGGCACCCACCACCAGGCCTGGCTAATTTTTGTACTTTTAGTAGAGACAGGATTTCACTATATTGGCCAGGCTGGTCTCTGACCTTGTGATCAGTCCACCTTGACCTCCCAAAGTGCCGGGATTACAGGCACGAGCCACTGCGCCCGGCCTATGTCTTTGTTTCTTTAAAAAAACCTATGGATACTAGTTATGTCCACATCACACAGAAAATGTTGTCAATACAGAAAAGTCTATGGGAATATAATTTAGGTTACCTTGAGACTATTGTTAAGATTTACAAAATAATACTAAAGCTGAGAATTTAAAAATTAACATGAACATTTTAATTGTGGCTAAAAAGTACGTGTGTTTGTGCGTTTGTGTGTAGGTAGAGAGAGACAGAGAAAGAGAGGCTATTTACTATTCTTTTCTTGCCGTTAGACAAGAATAAGAACAAAAAAAATTTAAAAAAAAACCTCATAAAGATTTTAGGTCTACATCATCATCCCATCAATAATTACAGACAAGAACGAAGCATTTTACCACTCCCTGATGAGTAACAAAGTAGCCAACAGTAGCCTTGGGGACTGAAGAAATTTTAAAATACATGGAAAGCCTGACTTGAGTTGATATTAATTACTATTATTACTGGATTCTATTGCTTAAATTGTTCTCTGTGGTAGGGTAAGGAGTCTTTACTTCCTGCCTCACTGGGCCAGTATTTTTTCCTTCCTGAAAAGTTTCATAGGAAACATACAATGTCCTGTGTCAGAAACACCAAAGTCTTCACAGGCTAATAGATTTCAAGTCACTAAAAACACTGAAATGTATGATATGCATTATCTAAAGGTACAATTAAAAGTATAGGGGCTATATTCCAGATCTCTGACATGAAACCGAGGAAACTGGGTTTCCAATTTGTGACGTGAAAAGATTAAGTAAAATACAAACTTATGTATAGGGAGATAATTCAGTTCTAACAATGCATGAAAGCCAGAGAGGTAGGTCAACAAATGCACATTTCTGAAATACAGGTTTTTCTGAGTATTTGTTCTGAAGTTCTTTGAAAATCTGGCCAAATAATTCCATTTTAAGATACCAGTTCACATAATAAGCAAGTCAGAACATTTGCAAGGCAAGATGTTGTTTTCCTTTCTGCAGCCAGGAAAAACACAGCTCTAAGCTTAGGTTGTAAAGGTAAAAGGATTTGGGAGCAGCTGATTTTAGCCAGTTATAAAAACAACTCGCCCTTATGCCGGGAGGTATAAAGAATATGCAGAGTCTGCATTGTGCTTCTACTGTCAGGACAAATCATTATGCTTTTTCTTTGAGATTAACTGATGCCAATGAATGAGTAAAGGGAGAAATAAATGTACAGACTGAGACCTGCAGCTTGGTGAGATGAGTAACACCTTTATCACAAAATCATGAGTTCTGTCTTCCACTTTGTAAATTCCTTGGGGTTAACTTATGTAATTTAAAAAATTTTTAGGAGTGAAATATGTATTACTAATCATATGTGAAGCTCTGCATTTTCTGCTATTTATAGTTTACATTGTGTGGGATCTTACAGATAACAGCATCTTTTAAAAATATATGTGCTTTTTCGGGGAATGGGAGATAAATCAAGGGGTGAAAGGTAAGTGAAGGTGATACATTCCTTTAAATCAGTTAGGGAATGGTGAATACACTTGAATATATAAAATAACTACTGCTTCCTAGATACCTAGCTCTGTTCTAGTTGCCTCTTACCAGTTCTCATTTAATTCTCCAATCCCATATTAAGAGATGAAGAAACTGAGGCACAACATAAAGTAGGGTGCCAGGATTTGAACCTAGACAATTTGACTCTAACGTCTGTGCCCCTAATCATTCCCTTAAGTAGTCCTCAGGTTCTGTAATTATTATACCTGACTGCTTAAGGCTCAGGTAACTCCCTTCTGGCCACTTCTAAGCCATTACTGTCAGATGTTATTAATAGTAAAGAGACGGTATCAATGTTTAAAACGGCCATTCAATAAGAGGACTGAAAACACCAGCCCCTGGAAATTCCCAACTTCCACGCGACTCAGAAGTTACACAACTCTTTCCCTAAACCCAGTGCTCCACCCAGTGTAGCTAACTTTGTCGTCGCGTAGCAACAGAACTTCGCCACGCTTCGGGGGGTCGGGGGGGGTGGATTTTCTCGACTGGGGATGCTGCTGCCCGGTGGCCGGCAAAGGCCCTATCGGTCTCAAACATCTGAATTTTGCACCGACACAATCTCATGTAATGATTGTTCTGTTTCCTGTGTTGCGCCACAACAAACTTCCTTGGGCTACATTTTCCCTCAGATTTGAGTAAAAGATTTGAGGTCACGCTAAGAAGCCTGAATACTGAGGTACAGAAACGGTTGTTTACAAAAAAAAAAAAAAAAACCTAGCGACGGGACCGCCGAGTTTGCGGCAGCCAAAAAAGCTAGCGATGAGCTCAGCTAAAGTGCCAGGACTCTCGGATAGATTTCTAACATGTTTCATTCTCAACAGGCTGGAACCCAACGCTGTTCTTGTGGTCTCTGCCTCTGGGGAGTCCACAAGCTGTAAATCTAACATGCAGCCAGCCGTGCGGCTTCTGGCCGCGCCACATCTGAGGAAAGCCTTCTTTGTGACGAGCGGGGAGAGGAGACTGACTGGAGCCACAGAATGGAGGCGGCGGGCTGGCGGGGGCAGGGGGAGGCACTTTCAGGCGCACTTCACAGACGCACAAAAACAAGGAAGCCTGAAGGGAAGGCGGTTGAAAATAAGACAAGAGAAGCCGAAAACGAAAGCGCGCCCCCCTCAGGATCGGTTGGTCGTTCCAAAGCTCAGCTTCGCCCGCCCCGAAGACCTGCTGCGGATCACGGCCGCGCGCGCGCACTCCCGCTGCCCTCGGGCGCTGGGCGGGGAGAGCCGCGCGCACCGGTTAATTCTGCCAATCACGCGTTTAGGCCGCCTATCGTGTGGCCAAGCCCCGCCCCAACCGCCGGCTGGCGGAGGCGCGCGCGCAGTCCCGCCGCTCTGAGTCGCTGAGTGAAGCGGCGTCTCGAGCGTTAGTCAGTCTGGCCAATTGCGCGTCTTCTACGCCAGCCGCACGGCCCCGCCCCTGCCACAGGATCGATTTACGGCCGCAGCTGCGCGCGCTTTTTGCTCTCGCTGGGAATGGCGGAGGGAGGTACTCAGCTGAGGGGAAGGGGGTTACCTGAGACCTGGGCTTCCCCGGGAGTGTGCTGTGGAGTCGAGTTGAGCTCCTTTTCCGGGTCTGGGGAACTCAACCTCACCTCATGCATGGGGTCTTCGGGGATCTAGTGGGCTTTCTGCAATGGGGGGAAGGAGGGGACTACTCCCGCCCCTGGTTTGCCTCTCAAAAGTTGATGCCTTTGTCGGAGAAAGCAATTTCAGTCCACTCTCCTTTTCAGTGCCTATTCGCTGCTTAAACTAAAAGGGCGTAAATGCATCTCCGCTGTGTTTCTTATGCCTCAGGCCGGCAGGGTAACGGGTTCTAGTCACAGCTTGTAGAGTTCAGGATGGGTGACATTCAGGTCCTATTGTTTTTGAGTCAAGGTTTCGGCTATATCTTCTTGAATTATGAAGCTGTCATCATAAAGAATTCCTGATTATCTAAAGCTGTTATTCCCTTCTTCCAAGGCAGAATTTGAATATATTTTGGTGGATGAAAAGAAAACAAGGAGAGTTGTGACTATGAGATACTAGCTGGTTGATGTGTCATGAAAATCTTAGTGGTCCCTTTGTGGGAAGGTAAATGGAAAACTGCAAAAAGAGCAATAATGAATTACAAAGTGAAATTAGAGGAAATATCTGGCTTACTTGTGGATGCTTTGTACACCAATAAAATGTATTCTTTGATAAAAATCGACTATGGAGAGGTGTGGCTAATTTGATTCTCATTTAATAATTTTTCTTTTTTAGAGAAAAACCAAGATTTCACTTTCAAGATGGAAAGTTCGTCAGACTCAGCTGTGGTTTTACCTAGCACTCCTCAGGCCTCTGCGAATCCATCATCTCCCTATACAAATAGTTCACGAAAACAAGTATGAAAATCTTTGTCCTTCCAGTGGATCCATTGTGTGTTTCTAAGTATTGTGGCAGTGGTGGTTTAAATTCTACTGAAGGTTGTTAATTAACATAATGTGTAGCATAAATAAGTAGACATTTTATTAAACAATTTTATGTTTTTCTTCTAAGGTCACATATATGACACCCACCAGCCCCTTTCCATATTTTCCTCTTGAATCAATTCATTTCAGTTAGTTTCAGATTAATGGAGAAAGTTAGAATCTGTGCAATATTGTGAAGGTCTTTAGTGGCAGGGTCTAGGTCTTTTCCTTACTCTGTAATTCTGAAGCACCTGGAGTACCGTCAGGCATGTGCTTGTTACTGAACAAATGTTCCTTGATTACTGGGATAAACCTTTCAACACTTTTAGAAAGGTGTTGATCTTGCTGAAGTAAAAAGGAAATAGAACAAATGGAGCTTCCAGAAATTAAAGACATTTTGTGATGCCTTCTTCAGATGTGGAGACAGAAAGCCATCTAGTGGTGTCTAGCACAGAAATGTAAGGCCTTTATTTCTGGTGATTTACTGACATCAAGAATGTTTTTCTTGATTCACATTTTTAATGTTTTATGCTCTTTATAGCCTATGAGTGCAACACTTAGAGAAAGATTAAGGAAAACAAGATCTTCATTTAATTCCTGTTACAATGTGGTGAAACGTCTTAAAGTAGAGAGTGAAGAAAATGATCAGACCTTTTCAGACAAACCAGCATCTTCCACAGAGGAAAACTGTTTGGAATTTCAAGAAAGTTTTAAACACATAGATAGTGAATTTGAAGAAAATACAAATTTGAAAAATACTTTGAAGAATCTCAGTGTCTGTGAATCTCAGTCACTTCATTCTGGATCATGCAGTGCTCTCCAAAATGAGTTCATGAATGAGAATCTTCCTAAACAAAGATTAAACGATGAAAAAGCCAAATTGGTGAAGCAGGTTCAGGAGAAAGAAGACCTTCTTCGGAGGCTAAAACTAGTCAAAATGTATAGATCAAAGGTGAGAAGAATTTCGGGACCATTGTATCATTTTTATTTTTACATAAATTGCAGGAAAGTAATTTCAAAAATAGAAAATAAGGTGTGTGTTTTTTTTTAATCATAATAAGCAATAAGCCAAATATTCAGAAACCTGGCTTCCAACAACTTTAATTCAACTCCAGATTTAGAGTAGAAAAGGCCTTTAAACACCAGGTAAAACTTTTTAAGAATCTCAGCTCTTATTTAATATGCAGTTAAACTTTTTTCTCTAGTTTCTAGCCCACAGCAATATTAGAAGTATTAAATGTTAGATGCAAGTACGACGGGAACAGAAGTGAAAGCTGACAGTCAATTAGTAAAACTAAAAATGGGCTGTAGAGTACAATAAAAGGTATTTTATTTATGATCTTGTGTCTCCCCCAAATAATTAATGTGATTCAGCCATATTATTTGAGAAAAAACCAAATATATATTAGATTTTAGATTTCAACTCATATAGGTTAAATTAAATAGAACTTGAGTACATGGAAGGAGATAACCTTTATTACCTGGAAAATTCATATATATGCAATAGCTCATTTTCCCCCAACTATGTGGAATAAATGATGAGATAGCATATCTCATTTGTTCTCTTGAAATTTTAGGGTTTTTTAAAAATAAAATTTAGGAGTATTGAATGTATTTTAACATTTAGGAGTAAAAAATGTATTTTATTTATTCATTCTCTTTTTAGAGACATGGTCTCTGTTACCCAGCCTGGAGTACAGTGGTACAGTCATAACTTATTGCAGCCTTGAACTCCTGGGCTCAAGTGATCCTCCCACCTCAGCCTCCCTAGTAACTGGGACTACAGGCATGTGCCATCACACCTGGCTAATTTTTTAAAATTATTTTTTTGTAGAGATAGTCTTGTTATTTTGCACAGTCTAGTCTTGAACTCCTAGGCTCAAGCAGTCTTCCCACCTTGGCCTTCCAAAGTACTGGGATCACAGGTGTGAGCCACCATGCCTAGCCTAAAAAAATATTTTTAACTAGAATATTGTAATTTTAAAGAGCAGTTTTAGGTTCATAGCAAAATTTAGTGGAAAGTACAGTATAGTGTTATTTTAAAAAAGGTACAGTTGTAATAGAGTAGATTTTTCCCTGTATTACTGCTTCTTGACATAGTTTTGGCCCAATTTAATGATTTGATTTTTCCCTTATCATAAGGATGGTCCAGAGCATGAGCCAACAAAATAGCCATTGAACTCAAGTTGAATGACATTGTAACCATTCTACATATGACCATCCTACTTTTTCCTAGATAGAAGTCCCATTCATCCCAGTGTATGTTAGCCTTTAAACCTGCATATCCACTAATTTAACAACTTTAATTAAGTTGAACTAGCATGACTAGTTATTGACATACATACATGGTTTTTTTTTTTTCTGTTTCAGAATGATCTGTCTCAGTTACAGTTGTTAATAAAGAAGTGGAGAAGTTGTAGCCAGCTGTTGCTTTATGAGTTGCAGTCAGCTGTGTCTGAAGAGAACAAGAAACTGAGCCTTACTCAATTGATAGACCACTATGGGTTAGATGATAAATTGCTGCACTATAACAGAAGTGAAGAAGAATTTATAGATGTTTAATTCCTGATTTTTGCTCCAGAATATCTTTGAGAATGACAACTTAATTAAAAGATATTTAGGCACTTTTTTTTTTTTTTTTTGGAGACTGAGTCTCGCTCTTGTCACCCAGGCTGGAGTGCAATGGCGTGATCTCAACTCACTGCAACCTCCACCTCCCAGATTCTAGCAGTTCTCCTGCCTCAGCCTCCCGAGTAGCTGAGATTACAGGCACCTGCCACCACGCCCGGCTAATTTTTGCATTTTTAGTAGAGACTGGGTTTCACCATGTTGGCCAGGCTGGTCTCGAACTCCGGCCTCAGGTGATCCACTCGCCTAGGCTTCCCAAAACTATTAGGGCTCAGAGGAATGTATCCCGATGAACATCAATTAAGGGTACTCTAATATATAAATTATAAACTAACTTCTAGAAGGAAAATTAGTATTTTGGATAGACTTGCCAAAGAAAACTTGATATTTAAATCATGTTTAAAAAGTCATTTGGGCAGTTCTGGAAATTAGTTTTAATACATTTGTTTTTTGTGGCAAAAAGTTTTATTTTAAATGTTAAAAATTGTCCACTCTGGTAAATGTCTAAACCTAAAGTTTAAAAATTTCTGCCTCCTAAGTTTATGCACCTTGTTTCCATCCATTTACCGCATATTTCCATCTGATAATCTAGCAGGTAATTAAACTCATATGTCCAAAACTATATTCTTCCCTGTCTCTTCAAATTTGTTTCTCATACTCATGATTTAGTGAAACAACCATCTATTTATTCTTTTTTTTTTTGAGACAGAGTTTTGCTCCTGTTACCCAGGCTACAGTGCAATGGCACAATCTCAGCTCACTGCAACCTCCACCTCTGGGGTTCAAGCGATTCTCATGCCTCAGCCTCCCGAGTAGCTGGGATTACAGGCATGTGCCACCACCCTGGCTAATTTTGTATTTTTAGTAGAGACGGGGTTTCCCCGTGTTGGTTAGGCTGGTCTTGAAGTCCTGACCACGGGTGATCCACCCGCCTCGGCCTCCCGAAGTGCTGGGATTACAGGCGTGAGCCACTGCGCCTGGCTAAACCATCTATTTCTTATAAAACTACATTTCTTTATCTCCCACCCACATCAAGGTATCATGGTATATAAGGTTCTTTACATTTGTTTGCCTTTCTAGCTTCATCTGTGAAATAGATTAAATTTAGATTGTTTATTTTGTTTATAAACCCACCTCCACAGGGGCTGGGTTTCTGCTACCAAGTTATACAATTGTACCTATCATTTTGGCCATGTATGGAGATAGGACCCAAGCTGGGCCAGTCCCTGAAAATTTGGAATTTAGCTCAGGAAAAGAAAGCCCATCTCTTTTTGTGACTGCAGCTGTTGTATATACACCTGGAAGGAGCAGAGCTGACATGCTTAAGGGCAGTGAGTGTGCTTACCGAGAAAGGCAGAGGTGATAGAAGAGAATTTTGTGGATCAGTGGCTTCCTGGTTTTAGTTGCTAGTCATTCTTAAGGGCTTTCTGGATTTCTGCTTTTGGGTCCTTTTAAGTGTTAAAACAGCTTTACTTAGCTTTTTCAAAAGCCATTCCCTACTAGTTTAGCACTCCTCTGAACCCCCCTCAAGTACATCCCACTTTCAGCCCAGTCCCTCTCCATAATCTAACCAGTGTTGAATGTTTGGCACAGCAGGAGACGCCAGACCCTGCTTTTGTGTCCATTCTAATTGTTGGTGCCATGCCAGTAAACTCTTCCCCTGCCCACATATACAAATTCCTGTGCCGCTGGCCTTTGTGAATCTGGAGACTGGCCCAGACCTTATCTGAGCCTCCTCTGGCACTGGGATTCCTAGATGGGCACCCCTGTGGACTTGTACTGTTCTAGTGCTTACCAGCCAGCCTCTTATCACTGCTTGCTGCCAACCAGGGGCTTAAACGTGGCAGAGGAAATTGCCCCTTGTGGTGGTGCTGGCATTTTGGTAGGTCATTATGGTACCTCTCCAGATCTCAGAGGCTGCAGCTGCCCACTGCTGACAGGCACATCACCTGGAGCCACCCATATATATCGACTTGTGGGAAACACAGCATCAGTGAGACTGATTCTGGGAAAGCTTAGGGGTGTGGTAATGGGGATTTCCAAGCATTGACTGGGTGCTGAGGTTCCAACAGCACAGCAGCTGCTCTGTTGAATTTAATGTGATGCATAAAAACACTGACTACCATAGCTTTATTTATAAAAATGAGGGCTAATACAATATAACACTTGTTTTTAATTTAAAACAACTAGAATACTAGTTCCAGTTTTAAAGAAGAAATTTAAGATAGTTATTTCAAAATTAAGTGGTTATTTAAAACTCAAGTAGCAGAGCCAAGACTTGAAGCCCAGGAATAGATCCTATAATTTTAATTCCTATACATAAAGCCATACTGTGTCTGACCCAGTTAATTATATCATTAGCTGATAATATAGATATTTTAAAGTACTATAAAATATGAATATAATTGCTGTTCAGCAGAAGCTGAGAGGAGTCAATACCATGAACAATATTAAGAGAGGAGTTAGTGTGCATGACCCATGTGTCCTTCGAAAGCCCGAAAACCAGAAGGTACCTCCTGTTGAAAGGGCTTCTGGAATGTGGCTTGACGGCAAAAGGTGCCCACTAAGCCCCACTCCATCCATGCCTCAAAGCAAGGCAGTCGAGCAAGGAGCATTGCCAGAGTCACCAAAGGCTGATGACTAAGAAATAGAAATGATGCCGGCTGTTTGGTTTGTTAAGACCTGGGATCCACAGAGCATTATCTAGTGAAATTTGTGGCACTGACTACTAGCAAGTGGAGTCTCTAGACAGCTAACTTAGGTGAAAATGGAGTTTGTGTCACCAGAAAAGACTAAAAAATCAAGTCTAGTACATCTACGGTTGACTCAAACCAACAGGACAGAGAACTTCTGGCAATACCATCTCAAGTATAAAGTATTTGCACCCCTACCCTAGGGTCTGTCCCTACAACTCTCAGGGATAATTTTGAAGGACCCCAGATGTAGGAAATGGTACCCATGGGCACTTCCCTACTGAATAAGCCAAACTGACTACTTCAGGAGTCAGTGTAGTACAAAGGAGGGGAGTCATCAAAATGTTGGTCCTATCATTTCCCTTACCATCCCCATCCAGCACAGATCACTATGTGGGTGATCAATTACATCTTCTAAAGGATTTTTTTTTTTCTAAATTAGAAGATTTTATAATAGCTCTCTTGCTTTATCTACATCAGTGTATATTGGATATGGTACTGAGGATTAAACTTAACGTTGAGTTCATAAATTGCAGAACAGTGAGACAGTCACACCACTTGGAGACTGTGGTCCATGATCCCTGTGGGCAGCAGTCCACAGGCTATGGAAGGGCAAAGCAGTTTTCTGGCCAATTAGTCATCTCATTATATAATTATCACCATCTACATGGGTAAAGTGATAAACTACTTCATGGAAATAAAGTATTTTTCTGTTTGTTAAACCCTATTGGGTAGAGCACAAAATTGAATTCTATTAAAATATAAAAGAAATGTAGATTATCTTTCTAAAATATATTGTAATTTTTTTTTGAGATGGAATCTCGCTGTGTCGCCTAGGCTGGAGTGCAGTGGCGCGGTCTCGGCTCACTGCAACCTCCGCCTCCCGGGTTCACACCATTCTTCTGCCTCAGCCTACACCCAGTAGCTGGGACTACAGGTGCCTACCACCATGCCAGGCTAATTTTTTTACTTTTTATTTTTAGTAGAGATGGGGTTTCACTGTGTTAGCCAGGATGGTCTCGATATCCTGACCTCGTGATCTGCCTGCCTTGGCCTCCGAAAGTGGTGGGATTACAGGCGTGAGCCACCACACCTGGCCAAAATATGTTGTAATTTACAAATGATACAAGGCTTGGAAAAAGCTAACGATTTATCTTGTTCTCATTGGTGAAGCAGGGAATAATCTAAATATTCTTGTAATTTTTTTCTGATTATGAAAGAAATGCTTACTGAAGAAAATGAGAAACAGAAGAGCATAAAGATAAAAATTATCCATAATCTCAAAACTTTTCTGACAGTTTTATAAAATTAGAAATGTTTGGCAAAGAATTTCTTTTTAAGACTTTCTATACCATAACTATGAAAATATCTTTGATCTGACTCAGATTAAATGAGTAAAATAGATATTGAATACTTTCTGACTTAAAGTGTTGTTTATTCTTGAATAAAAACAGCAATTCATGGTATTTTACACATTTATTCATGCAGGACAAAATCTGTATACAATTTAGGCTAAAATTAAACAATTTTTTATCTGAAACATGCAACTAAGAGGACATGCTAATTCAATTTCTCAGTAAGAAAGAAAAGGAAATCATTTTACCCAAATGAAATGATTTTTTAAATGATTGATTTGGCCTTGTGTTTTCCTGCCAGCGTTTTTACATTTGAACAAGAGCAGGAAACGTTTTCATCCTTAATCTTTCAACTTCAGTCTGTAGTATTGAAATCTGTTCAGCTTGTTGTTTTGAAATATGTGTTAACTTCTGCTGTTGCATCATGTTTTCATACCGTTCTTTGACAATCTTTTCGCAAGTCAGTTTAGACCCTATCCCAAAAATGAAGAAGGAATTAGATTTATCAATACTTTCAAATACAGAAGCAGCACTCAGAATCAAACATGTGGAAGAAAGGCTGGTAGCAAAAAGGCATATGCACTTGTATGTTTATTGCAGCACTATCACAATAGCAAAGGCATGGAGTCACCCTAGGTGCCCCATCAACAGTGGACTGGAAAAAGAAAATGTGGTACATATACGCCATGGGACACTACATGGCCATAAAAAAAAGAATGAAATAATATCCTCTGCAGCAACATGGATGTAGCTGGAGGCCATTATCCTAAGCAAATTAACACAGGAACAGAAAACCAAATACCACATGTTCTCACTTATAAATGGGAGCTAAACAGTGGGTACTCATGGACATAAAGATGGCAACAGGAAACACTTGGAGGCCAGGTATGCTGGCTCATGCCTGTAATCCCCGCACTTTGGTTAGCTGAGGTGGGTGGATCACTTGAGCTCAGGATTTCAAGGCCAGCCTGGCCAACATGGCAAAACCTACTCTCTACAAAAAATACAAAAATTAGCTGGGTGTGGTGGTTCCTGCCTGTGGTCCCAGGCACTTGAGGGGGCTGAGGTGGGAGGATCACTTGAGCCTGGGAGGTGGAGGTTGCATTGAGCTGAGATCATGCCACTGCACTCCAGCTTGGGCAGCAGAGGGACACCCTGTCTCAAAAAAAAGGAAAAAAGAAAAACACTGGGGACTACTAGAGGGAGGAGGCAGGGAGGGAGGAAGGGCTGAAAAATTATTGGGTACTATGTTCAATACCTGTGTGACAGAATCATTCCATACCCCAAACCTCAGCATCACACAATATACCCAAGTAACAAACTTGTACATGTACTCCCTGAATCTAAAATAAAAGTTGAAATTATTTTTAAATGATCTATTTTTAAAGAAATGCTGGTAGCTTTTTAACTATTGTATACATTTTAGGATTACTGATTACTTTTAAAGAAACTTACAGTTGGTTAAAGAAAAAAAAACATGCTTACCCATTGCATTACAGATGTCTTTTCTCTCTGAGACAGCTACCAACTCTTCTCGTAGATTGCAGCTTAGGGTGTAATTTGCTATGTCTTTTTGATTGCTGAACTTTCCAAGTTTTTTGAGTAGTTTCTTGCAGTTTTCCACATTCTTTTTGTGGGTCTGAAATTTTTGTTCCCATGATACCCCACAAAATTAATTTTGAAAAATGTGATTTATCCTATAAAGACATTATTCTTATATTTTAAATACATTATCATCATTAAGATAACATCTTACCACCATATCTGTAGTGCCTGGCATAGTAGGCACTCGAGTTATTTGTTGAAAGGTAGAATGGTAGGTTAATAAAAAATTTTAGAAAAAAAATTTTGTATATTCTTAAACTGAGAGAATATTTTAAAAGCTTGAGATTGCTTTGTTTCTAATGTATACTACACAATAAAAACTGACCATTTTTATTCAGTTATGATTAAATAAAACCTTTCCAATGCCAAGGAAAGACTACCAACACTCCCATTACATAAATCCTAACCTAATGTGAAATAGAAAATCCACTTATACTCAGATATGTCCCCAGGGGTTAATTCTAATATTAAAGGAAGTGCTTAATTTTATTTCATTGGTTACGGTTGCAAAGACACTACTTAGCAACTTCGAATTACCTCATGAATACTAGTAAATAACCAAGATTTTATTAGGGTCTAGGTAAATTCATGATTTGAAACACTATTACTTTGCTCAAATGATTTACAACTGTTAGGCTATAATAACCAATGTCTTTGAGACTTACCTTATCTAAAACAGCAATGGTTTGTTCCATTATTCCAATCTGAATACTAATCAGAGCCTCATAGTTTGGTTCATTTAGGTACTTTGAGATTAAAAAAAAAAAAAAACCAGGTAAGGATATTTTTCTCTCTTTCAATAGATAACTTTATAAAGACTGTTTTAGTTTTGAAAGTTACTGTTTTTCATAACAAATATCTATGTAAGTTAAGATTGATTTGGCTTGGCTGAGTGTGATGGCATATGCTTGTAATCCCAGCACTTTGGGAGGCTGAGGCAGGTGGATCACCTGAGGTCAGGAGTTCGAGACCAGCCTGACCAACACGGTAAAACCTCATCTCTGCTAAAAAATACAAAAAATTAGCCAGCGTGGTGGCACATGCCTGTAATCCCAGCTGCTCAGGAGGGTGAGGCAGGAGAATTGCTTGAACCTAGGAGGTGGAGGTTGCAGTGAGCAGAGATCACATCATTGCACTCTGCCTGGGCAAAATGAGCAAAACTCCATCTCAAAAAAAAAAAAAAAAAAAGATTGATTAGGCTTTTGTGCCATAATATTTCCTTGTATTTAGCCATCAATATATTCATGTACACTAATTATTACATCAAAGCACAAATTACAAATGCCTACTTTATTTTCTCATTCATTCAGTCATTTATTCAACTCACCAAACATTTAAGTGTTCCACTTGAGTCCCACATAACAAAGTCCTAGTTAAAGACACTGAGGGAGATACAAAGATAAATAATATGTCCTAGTCTTCATGGGAAGATGATCACATAGATATGATTGGTTGCCAGAAGACATGTAGAGTGTCATGCTAATTCAAAGGTGGTTTGTAATGAGATGGAATTTCTCCAGGCTTGGAAAATCAAGAAAGGTTTTGTGAAGGAGAAGGTGGTATTTAAACTAGACCTTGAAAAGTAGATTTGAGATGTACAAAAAAGGCACACTAAGAAGAGCTGCTGGGAGGTGAAAACTATAGAAATGGGGCATGGCTTGGAATCCACAGAACTTGCATTAGTTTGTAGAAGTGATCGTTGAAGTTAGAAAAACAGAGGACATCACCCAGGGAGAGGTATGGAAAGAAACACAAACATAGCTAAGGGCAAAATCTTGAAGAATGGCTACATTGAAGTGTTAGAGGCAAAAGAGAAGCCAGCAAAAGAGGCAGAGTGGTATGACATGTTGGAAGAAAAATTAATTTGGGGTGATGAAAGTCAAAGGAATGGGAAATTAAGATGGTTAAATGCTACAGAGAATTGAAGGACCACTGGGTTTGACAGGAAATCCTTAGTGAGCTCTGAGTAGAATGATCCTACTAAATGGGTCATGAAGAACTGGAGGCTGCAAATGTAAACTATTGGAAGAAAAATAACTCACAGATATATTTTGAAACACTCCTGGCTTAGAATATGCTTGGTATCACAGAGGCTTCTTATTAAATACTGGTTAAATGAATAAATACATTAATGAACAAAATTAAAACTATGTAAGGGGCTAGGGAGAATTTACCTTTTGGCGATCTCTTGAAAAAAATAGCATCTGAATATCCCAAGCCTTCTGATTTAGATCTTCCCTTTCCATCTCCATTTTCTTATGTTCCCACTCAATCTGAAGTATTCTTTTGTGTACATCTTTAGTTTCCATCATGCTAGCAATTTTCTTTTGTCCTTGAGTCTTTAAAAAAGCACATTAGATGTCCATATAATATGATTCTGTATATAGAACATAGAATATTTGAGGCTGAATGCTATTTTTAGAAAACACTTGGATCACAGAGATAATTCCATCTTCTTTTTAAGAAACAGACATTAAGGTCAGGTGTGGTGGCTCACACCTGTAATCCCAGCACTTTGGAAGGCCGAGGCGGGCGGATCATGAGGTCAGGAGATCGAGACCATCCTGGCGAACACTGTGAAACCCCGTCTCTACTAAAAACGCAAAAAAAATTAGCTGGGCGTGGTGGCGGGCGCCTGTAGTCCCAGCTACTCGGGAGGCTGAGGCAGAAGAATTGCGTGAACCCAGGAGGCGGAGCTTGCAGTGAGTGGAGACTGCACTCCAGCCTGGGTGACAGAGCGAGACTCCGTCACACACACACACACACACACACACACACACACACACACACACACAGACATTTAAAAATGGCTTCTTGGGCAAAATCTGATCACTATAAAGCATGATACTCATTAAACAGAAGGGATTATAAGATACATTTAAATAGCAGAGCCAATTTACTTTATATGTCAACAATTAGGCAGGAACTTTTTTTTGCTGTCACCCAGTCTCCCAACCTGTATGCATTTGTATTCCTACTCATTGTCCTCACACCTGATGCTGGGTGTGGTGTCTTATGCCTGTAATCCCACTACCTTGGGAGGTTGAGGCAGGAGGAATGCTTGAGCTCGTGAGTTTGAGACCAGCCTAGGCAACAGAGCGAGACCTCAACTCCATGGAAAATCAAAAAATTAGCCTGGAATAGTGGTGCACACCAGTGGTCCCAGCTACTCAGGAGGCTGAGACAGGAGGATCACTTGAGGCCAGAAGGTCAAGGCTGCAGTGAGCCGCGTTCATGCCACTGCACCCCAGCCTGGGTGACAGAGGAAGTGCAGTGGCACTTCCTGTCTGAAAAAAAGAAAGAAAGAAAATAGAAAAACAATAGTCAATCATGAAACCAAAAGTTGGTTCTTTTAAGAAATCAGCAAAATTGACAAACTTTTAGCTAGACTGACTAAGAAAAAAGAAAAGGCTCAAATTGCTAAAATAAGAAATGAAATCAAGAATATTACTACCAATATTACGGAAATTAAAAGGATTATAAGAGAATACTGTGAAAATTCTACACCAACAAATTAGATAACATAGATGAAATGGAAAATTCCTAGAAACACACAAACTATAAAAACTGATTCGATAAGTAACAGAAAATTTTAATAGACCTAAAACAAGTAAATAATTGAATCAGTTATCAAAAACCTCCCCAAAAAGAAAAGCCCAGGACCAGAAGACTGATGAATTCTATCAAACATTTAAAGAAAAATTACACCAATACTACTCAAACACTTCCAAAAAATAGGAGAGGAGAGAACACTTTCTAATACATAATATGAGGCCAGTAGTACCTTGATACCAAAGCCGGAGAAAGACATCACAAGAAAATTATAGACCAATATCCCTTATGAACACATACACAAAACCAAAAACGTTCAATAAAATACTAGCAAACTGATTCCAGCAGCACATTGAAAGGATTATAACTATGATCAAGTGTCATTTATCCTAGGATTGCAAGAGTAGTCCGCATAATCAAACAATATAATATACCTCATTAATAGAACAAATTTAAAAACCCACATGATCATGTCAATTGATGTAGAAAAAAATTTGACAAAATCCAGCACCATTTAATGATAAAAACAAAATATATGCAACAGACTTGGAATAAAAGGGAACTTCCTCAACATGGTAATGAGAATTTACAGAAAACCCATCATAACTTCATACTCAATGATAAAAGACTGAAAGCTTTCCAACTAAGATCAGGAACAAGACAAGGATGTCCCACTTTTTGTCACTTTGATTCAACACTGTGATAAAAATTCTAGTCATGGCAATTAGGCAAGAAGAAGAACTAAAAGGCACCCAAACTGAAAAGATGTAAAACAATTTCCATTCACAGATTAATGAATCTAAATATAGAGAGAAAGTCATATAGAATCCAAAAACCCTACTAGAGATAATAAATAAATTCGGCAAAGTTGCAGAGTATAAGATCAACATGCAAAAATCAATTGTATTTTTATACATCACCACTGAAAAATGTGGAAAATAAGTAATAAATCAATTCCATTTACAATAATATCAAAAAGAAAAAACCTAGAAATAAAGTTAATCTAAAAAGTATGTGTACAAAGAAACCTACAAAATATTGCTGTAAGAATATAAAGATTAAATAAATGGAAAGTCATCCCATGTTCTTGGATCAAAAGACTTAAGACAGTACTCCTCAAAGGAATCTATAGATTTAATGCAATCGCTGCCAAAATTTCAATGGCTTTTTTTTTTTTTTTTTTTTTCAAATCCTCAAATTCATATGAAGCTGCAAAGGATCATGAATAGCCAAAACAATATTGAACACAAAAAGTTGGATGGCTAACATTTCCCTACTTCACAGAAGAAAACAGGGACTGAGGCCAGGCTAGTGGCTGATGCCTGTAATCCCAGCGCTTTGGGAGGCTGAGGCAGGCAGATCACCTGAGGTCAGGAGTTTGAGGCCAGCCTGGCCAACAAAGTGAAACCCTGTCTCTACTAAAAATACAAAAATTATCTGAGAGTGGTGGTGGGTGCCTGTAAATCCTGGCTACTTGGGAGGCTGAGACAGGAGAATTGCTTGAACCCGGGATGTGGAGGTTGCAGTGAGCCAAGATTATGACACTGCACTCCAGCCTGGGAGACAGAGCAAGACTCCATCTCAAGAAAGAAAAGAAAGAAAAGAAAAGAAAAGAAAAGAAGGAAGGAAAAAGAAAAGAAAAGAAAGAAAACAGGGATAAATCTTCATGACTTCAGATTTGATTCTTAGATATTTATTTATTTTATTTTTTGAGACAGAGTGTTACTCTGTCACCCAGGCTGGAGTGCAGTGGTGCCATCTCACCTCACTGCAACCTCTGCCTCCCGGGTTCAAGCGATTCTCCTGCCTCAGTCTCCTGAGTAGCTGGGATTACAGGTGTCTGCCACCATGCCCAGCTAATTTTTGTATTTTTAGTAGAGATGGGGTTTCACATCTTGGCCAGGCTGGTCTTGAACTCCTGACCTCAGGTGATCCACCTGCCTCAGCCTCCCAAAGTGCTGGGATTACAGGCATGAGCTACTGCACATGGCCTGATTCTTAGATTTAACACCAAAAACATGAGACAATCCATAGAAGGGGATAAAATATTTGCAAATTATATAAGGGTTTAATATCCAGAACATATAAAAAACTCTTATAACTCAACAACAAAACCCAATTTAAAAATGGGCAAAAGACTCCAGTAGACATTTGTCCAAAGATATACAAGTGGTCAACAAGCATATGAAAAGATGCTCAATGTCACTAGTCATTAGAGAAATTTACATCAAGAATAAACCCACTAAGATGGCTGTAATTAAAAAGCAAGCAAGCAAAGAACAAAAAAGAGAGAAAATAACAAGTTTTGATAAGGATGCAGAGAAAGTAAAACCCACATGCTTTGCTAGTGGAAATATGAAATGGTGCAGCTACTGTGGAAAACAGTTTGCAGTGCCTCAATCAGTTAAACATGCAATGACCATACGATCCAGCAATTCCACTTCTAGGTATATATCCCCAGAGAACTGAAAACAGGTTTTCAAAAACTTGTGCATGAACAGTTATAAGCACCACAATAGCCAAAAGGTGGAAGCAGCCCAAATATTCACCAGCTGATGAATGGATAAACAAAATGTATATCCATAAAATGAAATATGATTTGGTTATAAAAGAAGAATGAAGACTGATACATGCTACAACATGGTTAAATCTTAAAAACATGCTAAGTGAAAGAAACCGGAAAACAAAGGCCACATATTGTATGATTCTATTCATACAAAATACTAAGAATAGGCAAATCCATAGAGACAATGCAGATTAGTGGTGTCCAGGGGCTGAGGGAAGAGGTGAATGGGGAATAACTGCTTCATGGGTGTGGGGTTTCCTTTTAGGATGATAAAAAATGTTCTGAGGCCGGGTGGGGTGCCTCACTCCTGTAATTCCAGCACTTTGGGAGGCTAAGGCGGGAGGATTGCTTGAGCCCAGGAGTTTGAGACCAGCCTGGGCAATATGGTGAAACCTCATCTCTACCAAAAAAATATAAAAATTAGCCAGGTGTGGTGGCACATGCCTGTAATTCCAGCTACTGAGGTGGGAGAATGGCTTTAGTCTGGGAGGCGGAGGTTGCAGTGAGCTGAGATCATGCTCTGGCACTCCAACCCAGATGACAGAGCCAGACCCTGTCTCAAAAAACAAAAAACAAAACAAAACAAAAATGTTCTGGAACTAGATAGAAGTACTAGCTGCACAGCTTTGTGATGTACTAATTGCCACTGACTTGCACACTTTAAATGGTTACAGTAGTACATTTTATGTGATGTGTATTATACCACAATAAAAATAGCTCTAAAAAACTAAGTTACAAAGCAATCAACGCACCTAGATCAGAGATGACAGGTGTTAGAACTATCAGATGGGAAATGTAAAATAATTATGACTAATTTCCTTATAAAGAGTACAGCATGGAACAGTGGAGAAAAGGTAACTTTATAGTAATGAAGCCTGACAAACACTACCTCAATTCAGGTGGTCAAGATTCAATGAACAGTGATGACATGTTGATAGCATGTATCCTTGAAATCATGTGCTGAGAAGGTATTTTACCTCTGTGGTCTCTGTCTCCATACTCCAGGTGAATAGTGATAAATACATCAGAGAAACCACAGTTGAGGCACATTCTACAAAATAACTGACTGTTACTCTACAATAAACTGTCAAGGTCATCAAAAACAAGACAAAACTGAGAAACTGTCACTGTCTAGAAAGAAATGACAATTGGCCAGGCGTGGTGGCTCACGCCTGTAATCCCAACACTTTGGGAGGCCGAGGCAGGTGGGTCACCTGAGGTTGGGAGTTCAAGACCAGCCTGACCAACATGGAGAAACCCTGCCTCTACTAAAAATACAAAATTAGCCGGGCATGGTGGCGCATGCCTGTAATCTCAGCTACTCAGGAGGCTGAGGCAGGAGAATCACTTGAACCTGGGAGGTGGAGGTTGCGGTGAGCTGAGATTGTGTCATTGCACCCCAGCCTGGGCAACAAAAGCAAAACTCAGTCTAAAAAGAAAAGAAAAAAAAAAGGAAAGACATGACAACCAAATAAAATGTATCCTGATGAGATCCTGGAACAGAAAAATGACCTTAAGTAAAAACTAAGGAAGAGTGAATAAAGTTTGTGCTTTAGTTAATAATAATGTATCAATATTACTTCAATAGTTGTGACAAATGTACCATACTGATGGAAAACAATAAAAATATAAGAAACTAGATAAGGAGTATATGAGAATTCTGTGTACTATCTTTACAACTTTTCTAAAACAAAATTTTTGGAAAGGATAGACAACATGCATGAACAAATGGGGAATTTCAGCAGAGGGATGGAAACTGTAAGAGTTAAACAAATACTAAATATAAGTCTATCTATCTATCTATCTACAATAATATGGTAACAGATATTTTGCCTTTGATGGGCTCATTATTAGACTAGACACAGCATAAGAAAGAATGAATGAACTTGAATATAGGGCAACAGAAATTACCCAAACTGAAACATAAAGAGGACAAAGAGTGAAAAAAATGAGTATCGAATATCTAAGAGATGTGGAACAATATCAGACAATCTGACACGTGTGTAATTGGAATCCCAGTAGAAAAAGAGAGAGCAAACAGGGCAGAAGAAATATTCAGAGATAATCAATGAGAATTTTCCAAAGATAATGACAAATATCAAATCACAGATTGAGGACGCTCAGAGAACCTCAAGAATCTCACGCACACCGCCCGCCCCCGACCTAGACACATCGTGTTCAAACTGTTGAAACCAAAGATAAAAAATCTCAATGCCAGACACATTAAATTCAGAAGAACAAAGATAAAAAATATAGCAGAAACCTTATCAGAAACTATATAGATGTTCAGAAGAAAATGAACATCTTTAAAATGAAAAGAGAGAGAACAAATGAACAAACCTGGCAATCCAGTGAATCTAGCAAAATATCTTTCAACAATGAAGGTGATTAAAGACTTCTTCAGATAAAGAAAAACCAAGATAATTAATTACTAGCAGGCTTGTACTTCAATTAAGTTTAAGGAAGTTCTTTAAGCAGAAGGTAAATGATACAAGATGGAAATTTGGATCTAAACAATGAAATAAAGATCTTTTGAAATAGTGAAAATTAAGGTAAATAGAAAATACCTCTTTTCACATTTTTATTATTCTAAAAGATAATTGTCTAAAGCAAAAATAATAGCAATGTTTTCTGTTTATAGCATTTGTAAAAATAAAATGTACAGTAGTGTTATCATCTAATTCCCAAATAGCACAAAATCCCCAAATATTTAGAAATTAAATAACACACTTTTAAATAACCCGTGAATCAAACAGGAAGTCACAACAGAAATTAGAAAATATTTAAACGAAAAGAAAATTAAAACACAAAATATTAAAATTTGTAGAATACAGATAAAATAAAGCTTGTAGGGGATATTTTTTTAGGACTCAATTATACCTAAAGCTTATAGGGAAATAACATTAAATGTTAATATTAGAAAAGAAGTAAGGTCTGAAATCAACTAACCAAGCTTATCTAAGATTATCTTTGCCTGAGTAGGCTGGGCCTAACAAAACGATGGCATACTAGAATGGGCATTTAGCTCTGTGATCCTTCTTGAACCTTAAAATTATGGAGGGAGCTTTTAAAAAATACTCATCCTGGGGATGGGGTCCGGGAACATTTATAAAGTTCTTCAAATGATTCTAATGTGCAACCACAGTTAGGAAACCACTGGCTTAACTGAATTAAAATTACTTATGAAAATGGGAGAATAATGTAAAATATTCAATATAGCAGGCAATATGTTTTGTCTTTAAAAAAGTATAATTGGCCAGGTGCAGTGGCTCACACCTGTAATTCCAGCACTTTGGGAGGCCAGAGCAGGAGGATCACTTGAGCTCAGGAGTTTGAGAACAGCCTGGACAACATATTAAGACTCTGTTTTTACAAAAAATTAATTTTAAAACAATTAGCCAGGTGTAGTGGTGTGAACCTGTACTCCCAGCTACTCTGGAGGTGAAGGTGGGAGGATGTCTTGAGCCCAACCTTAAGGCTGCAGTGAGCCGTGATTGTGCCACAAGACTCTAGCCTGAGGAACAAAGCAAGACCTTGAATAAAAATAAAAATAAAAAGTATAATTACCCGAATCACAGAATTCAAGTCTTCAATTATGTTCCTGTTGATGAGAATTGCATCAGAATACTCCAGCACTAGCTGGAAATTTTCTAGTTCTACTTGTCCTTGTTTAAGAAGAATTTGGATTGTCAAATTCAACTGGAATCTCACTTTCTCTTCCTGTAATCTAAATTGAAAAGCACTTCAAAGCAAGTAGTTGTAATATATTTCAAATTTCACCTATTATCTGAGAATATAAAAATCAAACATGCTGGAGATTAGTGTGGAGAATATTTTCCTGATGATGAGCTTTCCTAGAGGTCTCTCTGAAACCTCTTCCTATTGATGCAGAATTACACCTGGGTTGCTCAAAGAATGGTATGGACAGAAATACATTTATAGATTTTTACTTTAGGATTAAGAAAAGATTGTATAATTTTGACTGTAATAAAAGTAAAGTAAAAATGAAGAAAATAGAGACACTTTTAAATAACAAATCTGGCCGGGTGCAGTGGCTCATGCCTGCAATCCCAGCATTTTGGGATGCCAAGGTGGGTAGATCATCTGAGGTCAGGAGTTCGAGACTAGCCTGGCCAAAATGGCGAAACCCTATCTCTACTAAAAATACAAAAATCAGTGGTGACAGGCGCCTGTAATCCCAGCTACTTGGGAGGCTGAGGCATGAGAATCTCTTGAACCTGGGAGGTGGAGCTTGCAGTGAGCCAAGATCGTGCCACTACACTCCAGCTTGTGTGACAGAGTGAGGCTCCATTTCAAAATAAATAAATAAATAAATAAATAAATAAATAAATAACTCTATTAAAATTCTGAACTTATTTGTTGATTTCTGATACTATATTAAGAATATTTAATATGTAAGTTACTTAACAAATCTATTTCTGGGCAATTCATATTCCTCACTATAGCCTAGATCTAAAAATGATGTGTAACAATGAATTTGGGGACATCAGAGAAGTATTTATCGATGAGGCTATAAATATAGCCAAAAAATGAAGCAAGGACTTAAATATCTTAATCACTTAGTCAACAACAAGTTCCCCTAGAGAAAAATATATCAGTTGGCTGTGTGTCTACATGGAAAGTTCTTAGATGTCTGATTAATTTTCCACATGGTTAGCTTATATGCCTCGAGCCCCAAAGTACTGACTGGAAGAAACAGGTTCTTTGTGTTTTTATGTGGAAGGGGCTGACTTAAAACAATACTAAGATTTTTCTGAAACTTGCTTATTTGTAAGAAGAGCAACAAAACGTGGGAAAGTTCCATCCTGAATCAAGGTCTTATGTAACAAAGCACGCTTTTTAAAATGCAAATTTTAAAGCACAGTGCTGGAAGGGAGATAGCTGTAAAGCAGTCAGTAGGCCTTCTCCCCGGTGATAACACAACCTGACTTAGCCCTAATTAGACTTTGAATAGGTGAACATGAAAGAAAACTTCAAATTACAGGATGAGTTCATGGAACACTCTCTCAATCTCCTGTTGCACCTTCTCTTCCTCCTCAACTCTTTTCCGGAGGAAAGTTGCCATTTCCAATAAGTCAGCTGCTTTCTGCTTTACCTAAAGAAACCGAGCCAGAAACATGTCAGAACATATGGAGCTTCAATTTTAGACAACATACATCTTTTAACTTTTTAAACTTAAAAACCTTAACAGGTCTATCTTTCAAAGAAAGTAATAAACATTTAAATTTAAATGTCTAAAACTTACATGGCATGTAACAATTTGAACAATTTGAAAAGTATCAAATTTGCTTCTTTGTGAAAATCAAGTATGCAAACAACTATAAATTCTTTTATATCTTATTTTTAAAATTTGTTCTCATCACTTTAAATGAAACTATAGAAACAGGTACTTTAACAAAAATATGCCAGCCTGATGCATGTGGGCACTAAATTTAGGGAATTTGGGGGAGTGGTCAAGAAGCAACAAAAGGAAGGATTCTCTTCCCAAATAAACACACTCTTAAATTTTTACTCATTGCTACATTCTAGCAAAACTATAAAGTTGGCTCTGCTGAGCCAAATATAATTCTAATCTATGCAAAATGGGATAACCTACAACAGTGCTGTCCAAGAAAAATATAATGCGAGCCATAAATGTAAGTCACATATGCAATTTTAAATTCTGTAGTAACCACATTATAAAAAGTGAAATCAAAGAGATGAACTTAATTTTACTAATATATTTTAACTCATTGTGTCCAGAATATTATCACTTCAACCTACAATCAATATAAAAATATTAATGAGACATATTTCTTTTTATTCATATTAAGCCTTCTAAATCTGTGTATGTTACAGCACATGTTACAGCACATCTCAATTAGGACTGGCAATATTTATTTCAAGTGCATAGTAACCTTGTGGTTAATGGACACTATTTTGAATGGCACCAATCTAAAAGCAACAGGCCTACACTTAGCCTTCAATAGCTCCAGGGTTAATATAGTATTTCATTATCTTATTACTATGACCAAATACTACCCTAGCAGGGAAACCTAAATAATTAGCTTTTTTGGTTACACTGACCAATGTAAACTATGTATTTGATATTAGTACACTAAAAATTAAATTAAAATAGTATATACTTTCTGTTCATTTTCCACTTTTGCTCGTCTTGTCATGCAGAAGTGATTCCAGACCAAAGGGTTCAAGCCTTCTGGCATGTTACTAATATTGTCCAACTCATCCATGGCTTTCATTAACTGGGCAAAGGCATCCTTACTCAACTTGCCAGATCCTGGTAGTTCTCCAAAAGGGACAGCACTGGTTGTTTCTGAGTGCGTTTTCTGTTTGGAAATCCTGGTATTACCAAGAAAAGCCCATCAACATTTCACATTCTCACAAAAACATCAATGTGAAACAATTAGGCCCTTAGCACAGGCATAACACATTGTATGACTCTTCCCTTTGGCATGTGAGGGCTGGTAGGTGGGTTATTCCACAGATAAAGGGATCCACTTTGCCCTGCTTCCATACTCTCCAGGTTCTCAGACGTGACCTTGGCTAGACTACAGATGTCTCCAACTATTGTCAGCACTGACAGACAGCCATACCTGTGCTAGGAGATATTTCCTTTCTGTATACTGTAAGCAGGCAAATAAATCAACCCATCGTTTCACCTCAGCCTCCCAAAGTGTTGGGAATACAGTGGTGAGCCACCACCTGGCTAACTCTGTTTCTATCTACATTAATAGATTAGTTTCATTTCCCTGTGCTTCAGCTGGAAAGGGAAGAAGGGTACAAAGATTTGGGCAAGGCACTCACTATCAAGATGCTTTACAATACACTGAGGTTCAAACTATATTATCATCCCCATTCTCTAGATGAGGAAAGTCAGCCTTGGAGAGAAGCTCATGGCCCAAGGCTATCGGTCTGACGGGTGATGGAGTTAGGATTTAAAGTTGATTCTGTTTGACATGAAAGCTTGTGCTTTCCCACTGCTGCAGGAGGTCTCACTTCTTTTTCCACAAGGAGAAGGTATATAATCGGGCTACTCATCGCTCACTCTTTTAAAAATAGGAAAACCGCCGGGCGAGGTGGCTTACACCTATAATCCCAACACTTTGGGAGGCCAAGACGGGTGGATCACGAGGTCAGGAGATCGAGATCATCCTGGTCAACATGGTGAAACCCCGTCTCTACTAAAAACACAAAAACTAGCTGGGCGTGGTGGCGCGCGCCTGTAATCCCAGCTACTCAGCAGGCTGAGGCAGGAGAAACGCTTGAACCCGGAAGGCGGAGGTTGCAGTGAGCCGAGATCGTGCCACTGCACTCCAGCCTGGGTGACAGACAGAGACTCCATCTCGAAAAAAAAAAAAGAAAACCAAAACAATAGGCATGTTCTAGGTTAAATTTCCTAGGTTGCCTGTAACCTGTCTGAGTCTGTATCTCAAACACAAATTAGCTGACTATATCTTTGTGACAAACTCCATGATTTCTAGATTACATTTGATTGAAAACTATGAAAATCTGCATTTATAATGGTGGAAGTCAGTGATACTTTCTTAGAACTCTTTTCAAATGGCTATTTTCAACCATTTATACTGGCATGTTTCAAACTTTGAGCACAAGCACATGAGATACTCTGAGGAAAAGCAATTTGTGGTCAAATAAGTTTGGAAAACACTGCTTACTCTGTACCTTATACTTGGAGATCCAAAGGCCAACAATAAATTCTGCAGTAAAAGAAAAGCTGCTTAACTTCCGTTTTTTAACCCAGTATCTTCCCCAAACTTACTTAGTCCTGGAAGCCTATTACAAGTAGTTCCAATTTATACATCAGGGAACTTGTGTTTGTTTGAATGCACTTTAGAAAAAAACTATTTTTAAATCTGTGTGCCAACTATGATGTAAGAGGAACTTCCTTAATGTATAAAGCAGAACCTACAATAGCACTATGCTTACACAGATCCTTAACTGTTTTTAAATAATGAAAATAAATCATTATTCTCTACCTTAAGATATAGACTTAATCTCAAAAAATACTGAATTATGATCAAAACCCTTAAACATCTCCACCTAAAAGATATTATACTGAACAATTCCATTTAATTGGGAGAAAAAAGCTGAAATCTAGTAACACTCCTCTTTATTTGCAAACTTTTTTTCTCAGAAACACAATAGTGATGGAGAAACAAACCTTGGTCGGCGTTTAAAAAGTTTGTACAGTATATCCACTTGATGACCGGGAATTTCAGAAAATTCCTTTTTAAAGCTGCGATCCATAACCTAAGGACAAACATGTCATTCTGAGGACTGCAACTTGGTCTGGAAACCTTTTATTTGCTGACAATACTCTTCAAAATACAGGTGGTAGCACTTTGGTTTTAAAAATCCATGAAACCTTGATTTATAAAGTTGTTAGACATTAACCATTCTCTGTGCGAAGATTTGTTTTGATAAGAAGCATCTAAGTGTATTAAAAATATTATTTCATATAACAGGTCTTAGAAATCATCCAGAAGTTTCCCAAAGAAGTGTCCCAAAAGATATTTACCCAAAAAACATGCACGTTACTCTATTTTTTTTCTTTTCTATTCCATTCTGTTCCATCTGTCTTCTTTATGCTAGTCTATCCTATTCTCTTCCATTATAAAACTGCTGGTCATAACCTACTAAATCGATTTCATGGCCAAGTAATGGGGTCCGCAACCTAAAGTTTGAAAAGCCTTAAAGGCTAGATGATTGCCCTATATTTTGTATAAGAGAAAGCTTAGACCAGATAAGCTTATAAAAATTCATTTTGGCTGGGCGTGGTGGCTCAAGCCTGTAATCCCAGCACTTTGGGAGGCTGAGATGGGCAGATCACAAGGTCAGGAGATCGAGACTATCCTGGCTAACACTGTGAAACCCTGTCTCTACAAAAAAATACAAAAAATTAACCAGGCGCGGTGGTGGGCGCCTGTAGTCCCAGCTACTCGGGAGGCTGAGGCAGGAGAATGGCGTAAACCTGGGAGGCGGAGCTTGCAGTGAGCTGAGATCGCACCACTGCACTCCAGCCTGGGCAACAGAGCAAGACTCCGTCTAAAAAAAAAAAAAAAAAAATTCATTTTATACATGGGTTTTCAAAAATATACAATGCCATAGAATGAAGTTCACCCACAGCTGAGAATTAAGTGGGAGAAAAATCTGTGAGAAAATTATATTATATCCCCTTTAACCTTCCTCCAATCCAGGCAGCAACAACTCTACTGCACTGTCGAGTGGGTAAGACAATGACTCTCACTTTATCTTCTGCCAGTAAGTTGTCGTAGTGCTCCTTGTACACATCCAGGTCTTCTCTTGATTTCTGAACAGCTTCTGAAGTCTGGCTCTATAACAGCATCAGGAATAGTTGATTGTAACTGCAGACTTTGCAGCATAAACAAAAATCTTGGGGATACTAAAAAGAGCAAGGAATTTCCCAGTACAAGAGAAATATGCCTGTGAAGTATTCATTATAGATAAGATTTATAGAAGAAAATAAACCAATTGGGGACTTTGAAAGAACACCCAATCACCTGTTTCTAGGTACAGCCAACTCTGTGTATGAGTGTATGAGTGTCTGTGGAGCACACTGCAGTCTTGGTAGGTCAGCGTGGAGGATGAAGGTGCACAGGCTTCGAAATCACATGGACGTGGGTTCTGAGAGACTGGATATACATGCAAACAAGGGCCAGGCCATATGCAACAACAGAACTCTGACGCACAACCTCTACAATCATCAGCTGGGAAATGAAATAACCAGAGCCTTCATAAGGATTGGCCTCAGACTTTCAGGGCTCGATCATAACCACTAACTTCTATAATTTTGTCCCCATTTCCAACCTAGGACCATCCAGAGAAAGACAAATATGTTCCCTAAACCAGTCAAATGAGTTGTCCCGCTTCTAATTGGCTTGCCTGTAGCTTCCTCATGCCAACAACTTCCAATCATGTTGCACCTGAAGCCCTCCCTTCTTTGCACTATAAAGCTTTGCTACTCCTTTCCTGCCTTTGAGTCTGCCAAAAGCAACTGACGGTGGACGAGTCCCTTGCTGTGCCAAGCTCTGAATAAACAGTGTCTGCTCATTTGCATTTGGATGGTCTTCATTTATTCCCACAGTTCCAGCTACTGCTCTCTTACACACCAGTGGCTGACTTAGGCATGCTACCCACGCTCTCTGAGATGGTATCCTCACCTGTGAAAGAAATCCAGTATGCTGCAGGGTCGCTATATGTAAAGTTGTATTTAGAATGTGCTTTGCATATAATGTTTAATAGGCTCTTAGAAAAAAGTTGAGTTCATGTCATTTATAAGTCACACATTCATAAATGCTCTTTACTAATACTACTAATAAAAGCTGACATTTGTTGAAACTTATTATGTGATAAACATTTGGTATTCATTGTCTTTTTGAGCCATATCTATCCATGCTCATATTTAGAGTTTTTCATAATACAACAGGTTTTCATTCCATACGCGAGCCCATTGCTTACATCTTAGTAAATCTTAGCGTTTCAAATGGCCCAGAGAGAAAAACATTCCCTAAATAAGAGCTTGTAAGCAGCTTAAAAGGTTATATGCCTTGTCCAAGGTCCCACAGCCAGTGCTTTCAACCATGAAGCTATATGGCCTCATTTTATAAACCATGTCATATGAAAGCTACACAGTTCTTTTGGCTACATGATTGCCGATGCAGAATCAAATAACTTTATTAACAGATTGGAATGGTTATTTTCACCTGGCCCTGGAGCAAAGTTCCAGACAGGGAGTCAAGGGATGCACATGGTTACATAGGAATGGTGGAAGGAAGGAAGGGTCTAGACACGTGAGCTCTTGCTAAATGAGGGGCATGTCTATCAGAAAATGCTTGTATTCAGATTTCAGACATATTCTTACTTTCTCGAGCTGTTTCCTTGTAAGGTAGTTGTTCAGGAATTTTTCTCTGGAGCTTAATTCTTCATCCAACAGTAAAGAAAATGCAAGGTTACTTATTTTCAATTCCTCCTGTAGAAATATTTAAGAAAAAAGTTGGCGGAAATACTTGTACCTGAGACAATATTTTCTATAGACTTGGCACTAATCAAGCAAGTTTATGACATATAGGTAAGAGAAATATTTCAAAGAAAAAGGGAATACAGCTTATTGAAATAACTTTAGTTATTTTACCTTTTTCATAATTTCATTGTAAGGTAATCACATATACAAAAAATACATAACATGAACATATAATTTAATGGATTATTATAATATAAGGCAAACACCCTTGTTAGCACCACTTATGGCAAGAAACAGAACTTTACGACTGCAGTTGCTTCTTCCAGGAGTCCTCATCAAAATCTCAACCCCAGTACTAAACACTGTTTTGACTTTCATCATACGTTTCTTTGTAGTTTTATTACTCAGGGATGTATAATGCTGTAGTTTGGATATTTGCCCCATCGAAACTGCATGTTGAAACGTGATCCCTGGTGCTGTAGGTGGGGCCTAATGGGAGGTGTTTGGGTCATGGGGATGGGTCCCTCATGAATAGATCAATTCCTTCCCTCAGGGGTGAGTGAGTTTATACTCTGTTAGTTTCCCTGAGTGCTGATTGTTAAAGAGACCCCCCTGCACCCTCTCTTGCTTTCTCTCTGACCATGTGATTTCTGCACACGCCAGCTCCCCTTCGCCTGCCATAAATGGAAGCTGCCTGAGGCCTACATCAGATGCCCAATCTTGAACCTTCTAGCCAGCAGAATTATGAGTCAGATAAATGTCTTTTCTTTATAAATTATGCAGCCTCAGGTATTATTTATAGCAACACAAAACAAACTAAGACAGAAACTTAGCCACTACAGTATAACTTATTCATAATTTTTTTTCGTGTCTTTTAAATCTCTTACTACCTGGATGATGAAATAATTTGTACAATAAACTCCTGTGACTTGAGTTTACCTATATAACAAACCTACACATGTACCCCTGAACTTAAAATAAAGGTTAAAAATAAAATAAATCTCTTATAATCTTCATGTTCCTTTTCATTTCTTTTCCTCACATTTGTAGTTATCAGCAGTCTCTGTAGCATTGCATAGTCTGGTTTTAATGCCTGTATATTCATGGTGTAGTTTATCAAGGCTTTATTCTTTTTATTTCTTGAAAAATGGCAGCTGGGTCCAGAGGCCTGATCAAATCTAAACTTGATCCTTTTAACAAGACTATAGGTGGTATTGTGTTCTTTGATCAGGAGACATGTATCGTCTGATTGTCTGTCTTTCTGTGATGTCAGCAGCTGCAGGTAGTCAATGCCCGGGTCCATTAATCCGTTGAGAGATGCAAAATGGTGAAAATCTGGATTTAGTTTCCCTTTTCACTTATTAATGGAAATACTTTTATAAAGAGATGCTTCTCATCATCTACTATTTGGTTTCCCAGTGGTACACTTCAGTTCATATGGGAAAGGCAGGCTAAATACTTGATACTTTCCCTTTATCAGTTTTTAGATAATGAATTTGCTGTCATCCTCTGAAAGTGACTGATTGGCACTTCTCTTTTTAAAATATCACAAATTCATAAATTTAAACAAATATGATGGGTTTAATTAATTGCAACTATTATCATCTTTGAATCTTAAATTGTCTAATTTAAGTGAAATGTTTTAAGTTAGCTCCTGAATTATTTTGATATTACTGAGTAGTCTGATAGTTTCCTCATTATCTTACATGGCGAGAGGATCTCAGCATACCTTTAAAAAAACAATAACTTTGTTGAGATGTAATTTACATACCATACAATTCACCATTTACAGTGTACAATTCAGTGTATTTTAGTATATTTGCAGTGTTGTGTAATATAATCAATTTTAGAACATTTCATCATTCCCTGAAAATCCTTTAGCAGCCATTTCCCATCTGCCCCTCTGTCACCTCCTAGAGGCCTCCACCTCCCCACAAAAGCAACAACTTTCTAATTTCTGTCTTTATAAATTTGCCTGTTCTAGAAACTATATGATTCCACATAAATGGAATCATACAATATGTGGCCTTTGTTGTCCGGCTTCTTTGACTTAGCATGTTTTCAAGGTTCGTCCATGTTGTACCATATATCAGCACATTCCTTTTTATTGTGGGATAATACTCCCTTGTATGGATACACCATATTTTACTCATTTGCGCTCAGCTGTTGGATATTTAGATTGTTTCCACCTTTTGGCTATGACTAATGCTGCTGTTAGGCTGGAGCATTCATTCCCAATCTTCCCCCTCACTCCCAGTATATCCATACATCCCCTCCCTGCCAGGCCAGTGATTACATTCTTCTATGTGTGGCCACAACTCCCGAGAGCAGCCCCTTTCCCAAGGCTACAGGTCTTGCTGGGTTCTGGGAACAGCTCTTTTCTGCTGCCTCTTTAGCTCTAGAGATGGTACTGACCTCCCTTTGTTTCTAATTACAACATGTTTGCCACTCTTTGCTGTTTCCCTTAACTCTGCTCATACCTCTGTACAAAGTCCCCTCGCTGAGGGAATTTAAATGTAACCCTTTCAGTGTACCATTCCTGTTGGGATCCTGGGGATATAGTCATCCTCCTGAAGATTCCCTTCCCATCTCTCCAGTGTTGCACTATCTTTTCTCATTAAGCCCCCTGCTTTGGTCAGACACCTCTCAAAACCTCTCATCAAACGAGTGCATGCAAATTTGGGAGATGTGGCATTTCTCAAAATATCATTATTCTTTTTTTTAACTTTTATTTTAGGTTCAGGGGTACATATGCATGTTTGTTATCTAAGTAAACTCGTGTCATGGGGGTTTGTTGTACAGACTATTTTGTTACCAGGTACTAAGCCTAGTACCCAATAGATATTTTTTCTGATCTTCTCCCTCCTCCCACCCTCCACCCTCAAGAAACCAGACACCCCAGTGTCTGTTGTTCCCCTCTATGTGCCCGTGTATTCTCATCATTTAGCTCCCACTTACAAGTGAGAGCATATGGCATTTGGTTTTCTGTTCCTGTGTTGGTTTAATAAGGATTATGGCCTCCATCTGTATCCATGTTCCTGCAAAGGACATGATCTCATTCTTTTTGATGGCTGCATAGTATTCCATGGTGTATAATGTACCACATTTTCTCAATCCAGTCTATCATTGCTGGGCACTTAGGTTGATTCCATGTCTTTGCTATTGTGAACAGTACTGCAGTGAACATATGGGTGCATGTGTCTTTATAATAGAACAATTTATATTCCTTTGGGTATATACCCAGTAATGGGATTGCTGGGTTGAATGGTAGTTCTGTTTTTAGCTCTTTAAGGAATTGCCATACTGCTTTCCACAATGGTTGAGCTAATTTACATTCCCACCAACAGTGTATAATAAGCATTCCCTTTTCTCCACAACCTCACCAGTATCTGTAATTTTTTTACTTTTTAGTAGTAGCCATTCTGACTAGTGTGAGATGGTATCTGGTATTTCATTGTGGTTTTGATTTTCATTTATCTAATGATCACTGATGTTGAGCTTTTTTTCATATGTTTGTTGGCCACATGTATGTCTTCTTTTGAAAAGTGTCTGTTAATGTCCTTTGCCCACTTTTTAATGGGGTTGTTTGTTTTTTCTTGTAAATTTAAGTTCCTTGTAGATGCTGGACCTTTGTCAGATGCACAGTTTGCAAATATTTTCTCCCATTCTGTAGGCTGTCTGTTTACTCTGTGGATAGTTTCTTTTGCTGTGCAGAAACTCTTTAGTTTAATTAGATCCTATTTGTCAATTTTTGCTTTTGTTGTGATTGCTTTTGGTATCTTCATCATGAAATCTTTGCCAGTTCCTATGTCCAGAATGATATTGCCTAGTTTGTTTCCCAGGATTTTTACAGTTTGGGGGTTTACATTTACATTTAAGTAAATCATGATTCTCTTCTTAAACTCAATGGATAGTTTGGCCGGGTATAAATCCAAAGCTAGAAATAATTTTTTCCTCAGAATTTAAGGGCATCACTCTTTGATCTTCTTGCTTTTAGTTACTGTGTACTTCATTTTTATTCCTACTGCTGGAGATAATTAAGACAGATTTTTTTTTTTCCACCTGATCTTTTGGGACATGAGGATTACTTTTTCATTCCACATACACTTTGAACAAAGCCCTTTGCTATTTGGTGGAGATACAGGGATGAACAAGATGCTCTACCCTCATGGAGCATCTAGTCCTGAAAGCATTAAAAATAATCTCACATAAATTACAATTCAGTAGCAATGAATGGTAGAAAGGAAAAAATACAGTATATAATAGGAAGATATTACCTAGTCTGAGGAACTGGTTTTTGAGCTGGGATCCAAAGGATGAATGTAGTTCAGGAAGCAAAGAAGTGTTGGCAGACAGTATTACTGGCAGAGTTGGCAGAGGCATGAGGAGGGAGGGCATTGGGTGTGTTCAAGATGCTGAAAGAGGAAGTGTGGCAGGTAAAGGGGAAGGTGCACAAGATGAGACTGGAGAGGGACCCAGGGCCCAGAGCATACAAGATCTTCGTACCTGGTAAGGATGTTGATCTTCATCCTAAGAACTATGGAAGGGCCCCTGCAAGCTCCTTAAAAGTCACATAAGTAAAGCTTTTATTTACCTGGTTGGTAACCAACTCTGCCTTCACTCTCCTTTCAAAAAGTCTTTTCAAGTGTTCATCAAAGGCCTGTGTGCTTTCTTGAATAGAGTTTTGAAGTTTCTTCAGTTCTGCTTCTAATGACTAAAAGGAAGACAACAGTCAAGTTAACATTTAGGAGTATTAAAGGCTCCTAGGAAGTGATGTTTAAATTTCACCACAAGGCGGGGCAGATGGAGGGCAGCCCTTGCAAGGTGTTCTGGGCCCTGTACTCTCTTAAACCAGAGATAGTCCCACTTGGATCTGTTTAATACACTGTGTGTTGAGATTTTTGCTTAGAAAAGATTACCTTGGGAAAAAAAGCTTAAAATTACTGATCATGGCTAATGATACAGGCAGAAGTAGGATAGGAAAGCAAATTGCAGCAAATCTTTCCAGAAAATCCTCACTCTTTATATAGCACAGCAATCTCCAGACACATGATTTAGTCCTAAAAATTTTTATTTTTTTCAAGCACTGGTCATTTTCACGGCATTATTTCTATTTTAAGGAAACAAGAAGTCAATATACATATATGTATATTTATATATTTGTACTCTCTTGTTTTCTGTATGTTTTGTCTCTCCAAACAGTTCTATATCAAAAGGAAAATGTTCCCTTGCCCTCTCTTTTAAAAAAATTCCACCAGGACATAGGTGAAAAGCTATAAATTTATATTTTTAAAGAGAACAACATTAAAACATGAGGTATAATTTTGATTGCACAGCAGGGTGATTATAGTCAACAATCACTTAACTGAACATTAAAAAATAACTAAAAGAGTGTAACTGGATTGTTTCTAACACAAAGGATAAAAGCTTGTGAGGATGGATACCCATTCTCCATGTTGTGATTATTTCACATTGCATGCCTGTATCAAAACATCTCATGTAGCCCGCAAATATATACACCTACTTTGTACCTGCAAAATTAAAAATAAAAAAATACAAAGTAAAAAACATGTAAAAAAGTGGTATATTGGTATAAATCATTTTTATCCTTTGTTTGTAACTTTTTATTTTGAT